>NW_023425515.1:112614284-113135056 GCF_014108245.1 Pipistrellus kuhlii | reverse complement strand
CAGTCTGCAGCCAGTGCTCTATCCACTGAGCCAAACCGGTTTCGGTGAGAGTTGTTTTTTAATGGAGCCAGAGTTTCCATTGGAGAAGACAGGAAACATCATGGAGGTGATGGTGATGCGGTTCGCACAACAGAGAAAGACTAATAGCATATGATTTCACTTATATGTGGAAGCTAATGAACAAAATAAATTAACAAAGAAAATAGAAACAGTCTCATAGAAAGAGAACAGATTGACATTTGTCAGTTGAAAAAGGGGCTGTGGGGCTGGGTGAAAAAGGTGAATGGGATTAAGCAATAAAAACAAACAACTCTCTGTACCCCACCCTCACTCAATCCTCACCAGCACCACCACAGTACCTTCCATCTCTGACTCCAATGGCGTTAGGGACCTCATGCTAGTGGAATCACACAGTAGTTGTCTTCTTTATACTGGCTTTTGCACTGAACATCTCACCAAGGTCCATCCAAGTTATAGATTTTGTCACAATACTCTTCCTGTGTTTTTAATTCAACCTATTGGGTTGACATTGGTTAATACAGTCATGTGGACTTCAGGTGTACCATTCTATAACACATCATCTGCATGTTGTATTGTGTGCCCAATACCCCAAGTCAAGTCTCCTTCCATGACCATTTGACCCCCTTTACCCTCTTCTACCTCCCCCACCCCTTTTCCCTCTGGTGATCACTATAGTGATGCCTTTGTCTATGAGGGTGGGAATACAGAGTTGTTTATTGGGACAGAGTTTTGGTTGTAGAAGATGGGAAAAGTCATGGACATGATGGTGGTGTGCACAATAGTATGAATGTGCTTAATGCCACTGCATTGTGCACTGAAAAACAGTGAAAATGGTAAATTTCACTGTGATAAAACAATCCAAAAAATAGAAAGGAAAAGGCCAGACCTTAAAACAGAACCATGGTGGACATGCTCAGGCCACCTGAACCCCACTCCAGGAGGCCTCTGGACACACAATGATGAGAAGAGCCAGGGGTGTGAGGTCCGTTGAGAAACCCTGGGCAAGCTTTGGTTCCCTCCTGTCTACCCCACAGTCCTGTTAAGAGAAGCAGGGCAGCTGCGTGGGGGTCACCATCGTGTGCAGGTGCAGAGAGGAGCACAGCAGGCCAGCCCCTGGGATGCTCACACCTGAGGGAGCCCAGCAGCCCACCTGACGCACAGCCGCCTACAGCTGGCAATGGAACCCCCATGGCAACCGAACCCGCCCACCGTGCCACCGAGACGCCCTTGGAGGAGAGAGCTGAGAAGTGCCAACGGGGCTTAAAATGGGGGGCTTTTTAATGTTTATATTAATAAATATTTTAACTGCAAATAATTGATTCCCTATGATTATTGTGCCACCACAGAAATTGTAGAATTTACTCTCTAACGTACTGACTCACAGGGCTTCTTTGATGATGTCCACTGTGGGACATGTGCTAGAAGCTGATGGTATCATGGTTCAAGGCTGGCCATGTCTCGCTGTGACTTGAACTTCATCTGAATAGGAGACCAAAGGTCTACATTTGAGGCCTTAAAGTTATAATGAAAGAACTCCCTTCCCAGGGTACAAATACACACATGCACATTAATATACACCAATTCACAATCATTCATACACATTGACATTCACACAGCCTCACACACATGCACACACATTCCTTCATATATGCTAACACACACAGTCACACAATTCATACATTCACACACATTCATACACAACTACAAACAACCGTACAAGTTGACATTCACATGCCCCTACACACTCACTGTAACATACACTTAAACACACAGTAACATTTTGTCATACATAGTGACATCCATATTTATACATATCTTCATGCATGCTTTCACACACACACACACACACCTGGGCAGGAATAAGAGAGAGAAGTGGGGAACTCTCTGCCTCCTCCAGGAGCTCAGAATAACTGAGAATTTGCCGGGGAAGAGCAGGACTTTCTGGCAGGTTCCACTGCAGGTAGCACTTAGAGAGCCTGGCACATTTAACCAGCTCAGGGAAGCCTTCAGCTCCCTGAGGTTTGCCTGCCTCTGCTCCCCCTCTGCCAGATCCCTACTCTATGCCTTAGGTCACTGTGAGTGAAACCATGACTGGGCTATGGGGATAGGACCAGCCAGACAAAGTGACCTCAAATTAAAAGAAAAATAATCTCCACCCTCACAGATGTGTCTTGGAAGTCAGCCTACCCTGACTACATACAGGTTTCTCTCAGGAACAGTTTAGCCTTATAAAAATGTCACTATTTAGATACCTGAAATCTACAATTAATTTGCCAGTAATGTAATTTTTTTTAAATACATAATTCTTAGAGTTGATTTTTAAATGAACCCTAAAGTATTGTAGACTTTCTACTTTTAAAAAGTAGTTCCTCTCAGGAAATAAATTAATAGAGTTATTCTAGTGTATAAATCTGGGTAAACTATGAAATCAGATCCAAACACAAGATCTAATATCTAATTTAAGAAACAGTCTAAGAAACCTTTAAAAATAAAAGCACAATAAAATGTAAGAATTGTAGTTTTGACTTTGAAGAGAAAATTTACTCTAGTTGCTCCATTAGAGATTTCAATTTTGTTTGTCACATTTTAGATGGATATTAGCTGAACACAGTGTGGTAATCATTTCACAATATATGCAAATCAAACCATCATGCTGTCTGCCTTAAACTTATACAGAGGTGTATGTCGATTATTCCTGAATAAAACTTGAAAAAAATAAAGTGCCTTGAGAAATGGAAAAGGTGATTTTATAGGTAGAAAAATGCATACACCATAACTAAAAGGAAATAAATCAGGATACACACATCATGAATGGTATCATCAGAGGACAGAATTAAAAATGTAAGTATGCAATTGCGTGTGCACTTGCATGTGTGTGTGTGTGTGTGTGTGTGTGTGTGTGTGTGTTGAACATTGCAGGTCTCACTAGCCTATGCATATAAAGAGGTCACATCACAGTCCAGATTACAGTGGCTTTACAGCCTTATAACCCTCTCACAAAGCACACTAGCCTGTGCTCAGCACCAAATCCAAGGAGGCCACATCGCTCATTCGTCCCCCTCATCAGGGCTCTTTCCTCTGACCCTGCTGTGAATGTACTTCATTAGGACTCTCTGGAAGCTGAATTACTTGGCCTCAAGAATACATTCTATTAAAAGGAGATGCTCTTCATCTTAAAATTTTGCTTGACTTTTTAAGAATATGTTTTTATTGATTTTAGAGAGGAAAGGAGAGGGCTAGAGAGAGAAAAACATTGATGAGAGAAACATCATCAATCGGCTGCCTCCTTCATGCCCCCTACTGGGGATCGAGCCCACAACCCAGGCCTGTGCTCTGACAAGGTCTAGTGACTCTTCGTTCATGGGTTGACACTCAACCACTGAGCAACTTTTGCTTGGCTTTCATTCTTGAATGCTAACATTGAGCTAAGGAAGCCACAAGAAAACAACAATGTAGCTAATTGTACAGACCTTTTCTAGGCCCTCCACCAAAGTTATCTTACCATTTCTTAGTTATCCTCACCCTTTCTTTTTCATGTGGAACTTCAATAGATCTAGATGGCATTCTGCTCAGTCATTTTAGGCCTGGGGTGCAATTTTGCTCTTGTGGACTCTACAAAGATAAGGAGTCTTGCTGAAACCGGTTTGGCTCAATGGATAGAGCGTCGGCTTGGGGACTGAAGGGTCCCGGGTTCTATTCCGGTCAAGGGCATGTACCTTGGTTGTGGGCATATCCTCAGTAGGGGGTGTGCAAGAGGCAGCTGATCAATGACTCTCTCTCATCGATGTTTCTAACTCTCTATCTCTCTCCCTTCCTCTCTGTACAAAATCAATAAAATACTTTTAAAAAAAAAAGGAGTCTTAAATCTGACTCAGACCCAGTACCCGAGTAGGCTACTGTTACCCACTGACAGATGCTGCTAACATGGCCTGCCTGCATCTCTTGACTACTGCAGCTTGTAGCTGTGCTCCATCTGCCACCTCTCTGGACTTATCTGAGGCCCCCTATTTGTCTGGCCTCCCACCAGTTGCCTAGTAACACTCTACTTGCTGGAACCCATGTTCCACCTGCCTCCCATCAGCAGCAGCTGAGGTTGAAGCTCCAACACCGATCCCACCACAGCAGACAAGTCTAGTTCCAGGTCCAAAGATCTCCCAGTCTGCTGGTAACGGACAGTGAGCTGAGGTTTTTTCCTGGGGTTGTATTCAGATGCCCAAGAATGAG
Organism: Pipistrellus kuhlii; assembly: GCF_014108245.1. Taxonomy (NCBI): domain Eukaryota; kingdom Metazoa; phylum Chordata; class Mammalia; order Chiroptera; family Vespertilionidae; genus Pipistrellus; species Pipistrellus kuhlii. Next base: position 113,130,811 of record NW_023425515.1, on the reverse strand, counting down.
CTCTGTAGACCAGAAGATTTAATAAGCAAAAGTGTGGAAAATTGATTACAAGCAGGTTCAGACTCACCACATGGAAAGGGGGCCAAACAATGGGCTGCCTGGTGAAGCCTTGTAGTCCAAGCTTATATATTTGCTCTAAGCCTGCTTTTATATCTATTCGTGTTGTCACCTGATTGATTCTCTCAATTGTTCTTGCCAGCATGGAACCTGAACTCTCCCTGTTTCTATGTGTTCTTTCTCTGTTTCTATGCTGAACTTCCTTTGTTTCTATGTGCCAGTACACCTTATTGTTGCGGGCCCTCTCTTGTTTTCCTATGCCTCCCACTTTGAGTCCAGAAACACTTCATTATTTCTGCTTGGTTGGTTCCTGTGGTTAGGCTGCTCAAACTGCCTTTTCTGTCCCTGCCTATGGTCCACCTGCCTTTGTTTTCCACTGGAGCCCTGCCCTGCATGCTTACGTCAAACTAACTTTTCTCACTACGATGCCCACCACAGCAACCCTACCATATCTGGGTGTAACACTTCAAGGATTCTGTGGCATACATTGGGATATTCCAGCTTTTATTGTTTACCTGTTCCAGTTTCTTCAAATTAAGTTATTTGGAAAAATTTGAGTGTATTTTTTTTTGAAATTTGAGTGTTTTTTTTTTTTTTTTTTTTTTTTTTTTGCAGATTGAGGACTGATAAGAGAAGAATATTGGACTGATTTAACACTGTCTTTTGATCTGCTTCAAACTGGAGAATGGAGGGGATGCTAGATTGTGAAAAGTAATAAAGCCAATTATTTGTCTGTTCCTCAGTATGACCTAGTGCCATGTTTGTGTGACTAGCAAGTCTGAAATCTGTGGGGCAAATCTGAAATCTGATGCTGCAGTCTTAAGGAAAAACATTTTCTTCTATTGGAAATCTCAGTTTTTGCTCCTAAGACTTGGGTCAGCAGCTTGAAAGGTGCCAGGGCAGAATTGTCTGGCTTCAGGAAGAGAGCTGGGAGGGCAGCTTTCCCTTGAGAAAAGTGCCTGCAGAGGCATTGCTCCTTTGCCCAGCCCTCCTCACACAAAGCCAAGAGGTGGGTGCCATATATGAGTCTCCATCCCATGTTTTTATTTTTTACTTTATTTTTAAATATTTTTATTGATTTCAGAGAGAAAGGGAGCAGGATAGAAACATCAATGATGAGAAACAATCATTAATTGGCTGCCTCCTGCATGCCCCACCCTGGGGACCAAGCCCGAAAACTGGACACATGCCCTGACCAGGAATTGAACCATGACCTTCTAGTTCATAGGACAACACTGAACCACTGAGGCACACTGTTCAGCCTCCATGTTTTTATTTTTAATAAATAACATAAAATTAACCATTCTAACCATTTTTAAAGATTTTCACTTCTATTTTTTCCATTGATCTTTAGAGAGAATGGAAGGGAGGTATCTCACATTGATTGGTTGCCTCCCATCCCCCACCCCAACTGGGGATGGGATCAAACCTGCAACCCAAATGTTATAATAATGTAACCTCTCTAATTATTGTGTAAAATGTTTGCTGTATGGAAATCTCCAATATACTGTAACTTCCAAAATTAATGAACACCCCAATATCTAGATGTAAAAGCTCTGCATTCTTCAAATGTAAATGCCCTGCTCTCAGTATAAGGCACACTGTCTGGCCCACACTGATAAGGATACAACTTGTTTATGGCGGCCTGTATAACCTCAGGACCAGCTTCAGTTGAGTTTTCCTGCCCGACAAGAGGAGGACTCCACGTCGCTCAGAGAGACAAGTCCCTGATTGCTCTGCTGTGTGAGCCTGAACCACCTGCGGCTGCCTGTCTCCATCTTCATTATCTGTCTTTCGGTGTGCATCGCTGGGTTGCCTCTGCTGGAGCCTAGAACCCACTAGGAATAGGTAAATAACCCTTATGTGATTGCATATCAATTCTGTCTTGTGTGTTATGTGTTCAGGTTCAGCTCAGCTTTCTAAACATTAAAGTACCAGGGGATAGGCCATTATTGCTGACCCCTGGTCACCTGCATTTGGCCCACTAAGTCTAGACAAATAATCAATTAATTGAGGCTTAATTGGGACACCAGATCCATGCCCCTGACTAGGAATTGAACCCTCAATCCTTTGATGGTCTGACTGACACTCTAATCACTGAGAAACACCAGCCAAGGTACATTTTATAACCATTTTAGGTGCACTCACAACGTTGCACAGCTAGCACCACTGTCCAGAAGTCTTTTCCTTTTCCCTGTCTGAAACTACCCATTAAACAACTCCCCACCCACTGCCCCAAGCCCTGGCACCATTCTACTTTCTGTTTGTATAAATATGGCTACTCTGGGTATATCATATAAGTGGAATCATACAAATTTATCCTTTTGTATCTGGGTTCTTTCACTAGGCATAGCGTCCTCAAAGTTCATCCATGCAGTAATAAATAACAGGACTTCCTTCCTAAAGGCTAAATAATATTCCGTTATATGTATAGACCACATTTTGTTTCCCCATCTATTGTTGAGGGACACTTGGGTTGCTTTGAATAAACATTCTTACCCCCAAGGCTGGCTTCAGGAGGACATAAGGTAATGCCTCCCTCAGACATTTAAATGCTGCCCAGAAGAGAATGTGATGTGGTGGTTACTGGAAGTTGGAATCATGGCAGGACCCCAGAGCCACTCTCCTCAGCCTGAGAAGGCATCCACCACCCTCACTATGCAGAGACTGGCTGGTGTGGAAACAGCTGGCTTTAGACTGGGTGCAGAAGGTAAAAAAAAACAAGGGTGATATGCAGAATTAAACTTTGCAATGGATCCAATATTTAAGCAAGGTTATGTGTTAAGTGCTGTTACATGTCAAATAACTATTGAATATTTGACTAAAGTCCTGAACTACAAAGGAAGCACATATGCAAAGGTTACAGACTAAAGGAATGTAATATCTAGCAGGTTTATCTAGTAGTGCTATTTTTCTTCATTATATCAACAATACACTTGCTACAAGAGGTCGCAGTGGATTTGTAAATATTTGGGGCCCAATTACCATTCCATTGGTATGCCCTTCACCATGATGTCACTTGCCTTTAGCAATGAGGGGACCACACTTACGGCAGGTATGTATGAGAGGATGAGATAGGTGACACGGGCAGGCATCCTGAAGATGCTGTTGGCGTGCACTAAGGGTCAGAACCCATGTCCACTCACTGTCCGGTAAGAGTAGAAATTACCACTGCGGAAAGCTATGTCCACTTCCTCAAACATGTGCATATCCCACAAGGGACTAATATGGACACATTATTGGGCACCTGGATGTTCTCTATCTTTCTCTCTCTGTCTCTCTCTCTCTCTCTCTCTCTCTCTCTCTCTCTCTCTCTCTCTCTCTCTCTCTCTCTCTCTCGCCTTATTAGGAATTTATACACTGAGTGGCCAGATTATTATGATCTCTGAATGCATAATAATCTGGCCACTCTGTAGACTGACCACATAATTGGGATTTTAAGAAAATATTTTTCCATGTATAAAAACTGCTTTGTGGGTAGTTAGAAAGAAGCAGAGGACTTACTAGTCAGAGGCTGGGGGCCATTATCTCTTGGTCCCTTGATATATCAAGATTTGCAAACTTTCCCTTATACATAAGCATACTGAGTGGCCAGATTATTATGCGTTCAGAGATCATACTAATCTGGCCACTCAGTGTATATAACAAGGGTGCTTATGTTGCTTAGAGTTGTGCTGGAACCTGAAAGAAATGTTTTCTTTGGAAATTGCTTTTCCAGCAATTAGTCAATGTGCTTTGACTATATTTATTCTATACAAGCAGTTTGAGCTCATATACCTTGTTTTTAAAATCTCTTTTCCTCAGATATCTTATTTTAAACTATTATATCTGTACTGTCCTTCAAATCATAGATTCAAAACTTAAAAATAACTAGTGTTTTTAACTATTGGCTGTGCCCTGGGAACAATACCAGTGGGCAAGGAGGAGGTTATTTGCTACATCAAAAGCTAGGAAACCGGAGGTGAGCTATAGTATTAGAAAACGGATTCCCCCTGTGGGGCCTCATACTGGGGGCTCCTACGTGGTATTGGACAGGACTGAAATAAAGCAAACTCTAGTGGAACTGGAAACTTCTACTTACAAAGCTGAACTATCTTTTATTTTTGTTACTTAAAAAACTTCACAAATTTATCTCTTTATCAGTTTTATTGAAATGAATTGACATAGCACGGTATAAATTTAAAGTGTATGATGTGTTGATTTTATACATTCATATATTGCAAAATGATTATCACCATAGCATTAGCTAACACCTCCATTACACAACCATTTTCCATTTGTGTTGAGAATATTTGAAATCTACTATCTTAGCAACTCTCAAATACTGGTATATAATCACCGTGCTGCACATTATATCCCCAGAACTTATTATTCTTGTAACTAGAAGTTTGTACCCTTTGGCCAGTATATTCCATTTCCCCACCCTCCGCCCCTGGTAACTACCACTCTACTCTTTTTTTCTCTATGTAAAGCTGAATGATTTCTCTATGAATTATACATTCCCTTTTGCTTGGTACAATTTTTATATACATCTATGTTTATATTATTATATTATAACATTAATAACAATATTATTACATATTATTATTTATATTATATAATAATATAAATACTCCAGGATACAAAGTTTCAATTGTAGAGGAAAACAAATCCCAGATACCAGGGCCTCCACTTGGTTGCCCCGGGAGCGTGGCCAGGCTGCAAATTGCCACAGGCCCCTTGCCCAGGCTGCCCCATGCCCAAGGGATCCCCCACCCTGATCCAAGACAACCTTCAGGGCAAACCAGCCAGCCCCCACCCCTGCACCAGGCCTCTATCCTATCTAATAAAAGTGTAATATACAGATTGATCATCACTCCAACACACAAGATGGCTGCCCCCATGTGGACACAAGATGGCCACCACAAGATGGCCAGCAGGGAAGGGCAGTTGGGAAGCACCAGGCCTGCAAGGGAGGGCAGTTAAGAGGGACCAGGTCTCCAGGGGAGGGCAGTTATGAGTGATCTAGCCAGCAGAGGAGGGAAGTTGGGGGCAAACAGGCTGGCAGGGAGCAGTTAGACATCAATCAGTCTGGCAGTGGAGTGGTTAAGGGATGATCAGACTGGCAGGCAGAAGTTGTTAGGGGCAATCAGGAAGGATGGCAGGTGAGCAGTTGGGAGCCAACAGTCCTGGATTGTGAGAGGGATGTCCGACTGCCCATTTAGGCCCGATCCCAGTGGTCTTCCCAACTCCATTTCAAATTAGGCTTCCTTCATTTGTTTTTGCATTAAGTTGCATTTTTTAAAAATGTATCATTATTGTTGAAAGTATTACACATGTCCCATTTTTTTCCTCTTTGACCCCCCTTTACCCAGCATCCGAGCCCTCCATTCCCCCCTCCAGGCCTACCGCACTACTGTCTGTGTCCATGGGTTACACACACATACATATATATAAAAGGCTAAGTGACCAGCCGATCAACTGACCAGCTGGTATGACACACACTGACTACCAGGGAGCAAACACTCAACACAGGAGCTGCTGGGCATCAGCAACTTTGCAGAGTGCCCTCTCACACTCTGGGGCCCTTCAGGGGATGTTGGACTGCTGGTTCCAGCCGATAGCTACAGGACAGGCTGAGGGACCCCACCTGCCAGTGGGACACCCACCCTTTAAGCCTCAGGTGTGGCCAGCTGGGGAGGGAGCACAGGAAATTGGCTCCAGGGTGTGACTGGCCCATCTCGCCCAGTCCTGCCCCACCAGCCACCTTCTAATTCATTTCCTTTCAATGTGCATGAATCTTTGCATGGGGCCTCTAGTATGTATATAATTCTCTGGTTAATCTCTTTTGCTCCTCCTTCACCTGTCCCTTCTGAGATTCTTTCATGCTTCCTTGTCTCTGGATCTATTTTGTTTGTCAGTTTATTTTGTTCATTATATTCCACAAATAAGCTTGTCTTGCTCTTACTAGCTTATTTCACTTAAGAAAAAAAAAATCAGAAAATTTTTTCTGGAAAACACTTAAGATTACACATTCGCAGAATCTTGTACAAAATAAAATTCTCTTTGCTATGGTTGATTTTTTTTCCTTCTTGCCACTTTCAATTTTTGTGTTTATGTTTTCTTATTACATACAGTAGTTTGTGATTTATTTAGCTAATTTTTCAACTTTAGTAATTTGAATGTAAATATAGTTCTACTCTTTTGTTGTTTTCTTATACATTGCTTTTATCCTTATTACTTCTTTCCTTCTGCTTTCTTTTACTTATTTTTAACTTCTTTTTGTAGATTATAGTTTTATTTTGTTATTTTTCATTTTTAATACTATGAAAATATCACAGTATGAATTGTTCTCTGATAACTGTCTCTCAGATTTAAGTTATTCTGCAGTTTCAGCCTGTGTTTCCTCTTTGATCCAAGAGTTGTTTATGAGACTATTGTTACATTTCTAAAAAAGCCTTTTCAAATTTTTACTTTATTATTAGTTACTGATTTTATTTCAGTGTGGTCAAAGAACCATGTTTTAGTTCTTTTTATTCTTTGGAATTTATTTACTTTTTAAATGTTTGGGTTGTTTTTTGTGTGTGTTTGTTTTTTGTTTTTGTTTTTGTTTTTGTTTTGGGGGGGGGGTGTTTGTAACCTAAACTACAATCAATTTTCATGAAGTAATGTGCACTCAAAATGAAGGTAGGCTGACAATGGTCCCAAATGCATCAGGTGCTAATCCCTGGAATCTGGAAATTCCACTTCCTAAGGAAAAAGGGTCCTCTCAGATATGATTAAATTAAGAATCTGTAGATGGGAGATTACTCAGTTGGGCCCTAAATGCAAGCATCGTGTCTTTCTAAGGGAGAGGCTGCGGAGCTTTGGCACAGGAAGGAGCAGGCTGTGCAAAGACAGACCGAGGTTTGAAGATGCTGCCCTTGAGCTGGGCAGGCGCAGTTCTGCTGTTTTTTGCTTTTGGCCCGATGAAACTGATTTGGGACTTCTAGCCTCCGGAACATGAGAGAATAAGTTTTGTTGTGTTAAGCCACCAAGATTGTGGGAATTTGTCACAACAACCTTAGGAACGAATGCAGAAGGTAGAGAAATCTATTTAAGTTTCAGACATCCATATGTAAAAACATGTTCTATACTATTGATTATCCTGTCTAGATTTTCTATATCCTTCCTGTTTGTTATTTATTCATTGGCTTTAAGATTGAGAGATATATTAAAAGCTCCTATTATTACTGGGTTTCTAGTTCTCCTAGCTTCTCCCTGCTGTATCTGCTTTAGTGAAAATTTTGTAATGTTATTAACAAATATTAATCACTATTTTATCTTCATCCCATATTGTAGCCTTTAGCATTATAAAAGGCCCTTTGTATTGTTTTGCATGTGCTCCTGTAAACAACATAATATAAATTTTGCTTTGTTAGCTAATTCAGAATTATTTTATTTTTATATGTCAGTTAAACCTATATATATTTATTCATATAATCTGTAAAGTGTACTTCAATTATTTTATATTGATTCATGCAATATAAATCATATATACTCATACAGACAAACATATAGTCAACCACTTAAGTGGTCTGTTTTTTTGTTGTTGTTTATTTTTTGTTTTAATTTTTTAAATTATTTTATTGATTAAGGTATCACATATTGTCCTCATCCCCCCATACATGTAATCTGTTTTGTTTGCAATCTCTCTTTTGATGTTTAGGAAAGTTCATATTTTTGTTCTAAGGTTACTTTTAGAATAATGTTTTATGTAATAACCTTAATTCCCTCTTCTTTTGGTTACTGCCTACCAGTTACCTATTATAAACAATATTGGAATTAGCTAGAATTCTTTTTTTATCCTTCCTCCTGCTCCTTCAGCATCTATTTTGAAATAAAAGCTTTTTTCCTAATTAAAACCATCAGCAAGTTGTTTTCATTTCCATATGCTCACCCTGATATTTGATAGTTATACAAATAATTATAGTTTTTTTATGGTTATACATTTTTGTTATTGTTTCTATAATGCAGAGCAGACAAGCATTGCATAATGTGCAGCTTCTTTATTGCGATCATTAGTCTTGGTACTAGAGGTAAATACATAATCAAGGTCCTGAATATAGAAGTCAAAACTCAATTTCTCAGGTTACCTTACCGCCAGGACACAAACAAGCGACTAAAAGTTTGTCCAATCACACATTCTGATTCAGAGTTGAGCAGTGTTGAGAAACACACTGCATGGAGCTGCCATGTGTACTGGAATAGCTAAGTACTCCAGGGCATCCAGCTTCCAAAGGCCACGGTGGGAGAGGAGCAGTTTCCCAATGAGTTAAAGGTAAAGTTCCTTCCCTGGCCGGTGGCTCGGTTTGTTGGAACCTAATCCTGTGCTCCAAAAGATTGTGGGTTCAATTTCAGATCAGGGAACATACCTAGATTGTGAGTTCTAGCTCTGATCAGGATCATGCAGGAAGCAGCAAATCAATGTTTCTCTCTCATATCCATGTCTCTCTCTCTCTCTCTCTCTCTCTCTCTCTCTCTCTCTCTCTCTCTCTCTCTCTCTCTCATCTCTCTCTCTCTTCCTCCCTTCCTGTCTCTATCTGTTTCTCTCCCTTCCTGTCTCTCTAAAAATCAATAAATACATATCCTCAAATGGGGATTAAAGACATAATAATGAAGATCATGTCTCTGATGCTGAAATGGTATTTGTCATAGTAGGGTAGCAGTAAAATCTAATTTCTGGTGTTTGTACTTTGTGACCATAACATCAGTGGTAGCAGTTTCCTAAGTAAATCAACTCACCAGCTAGGTTGGGAACCCTAGCTTTGAGATTGTTTCTCCAGTCTTCCTAACATTATTGTGAACTTACTAAAATTCTTTAATACTGAATATCCATAATCTACTTAAATTAATCAAAGTAGTTATTGTTGTTTGCATCCAAAGCCCTGAATGATACCTGGAGTCCATACATCTCCCATTACTGCTATGAAGAAAGAATGATACAACTTAGGCTAAAAAATTTTTAATTGAATTTCTTGAGGTGGCATTGCTTAATAAAAATATGCTTCAAGAGAGGATCCAAGATGGCTGCTCGGGTAGACATCTAACCACAGCAGCACACAACAATTTCAATGGAATACAACTAAAATGTAGAGTGGACATTGCCCAGAGCTACAGGTAGTCAACTGACTGAAAATTCTACAACAAGAAGGAAAGAGAAAACCAGAAGGAAAATCAGAGGAGCTGAAAAAGCCTAAGGTACGGAGACATGCTGCGCGCACGCACCAGCACGGAGAGGACGCAGCCGGAGAGAAGGAGAGGGCTGGGAGCTGCCTGGCGTTCCCTAGCAGGAAGGAAATAAAACCCCCAGCCTGGGCTGAACCCCCAAACCGGCAGCGCTGAGCCCTAGTTATGGGCCAGACCCTGGGGACCCAGGCTCCAGCAGGGGGAGACGGGGCTGTGAGGCGGAATCCCAAGGGAGCAGCGAAAAGCAGGGCCCCTGAAGTCGGGCGCACATTGCACGCAGCGGACGGAATGTTGACTCTGATGCTCGATTGCCCTGGCCGGAAGAAACAAAGCCTCAGTCCGGGCTGCTCTGAACCCCAGTTCTGGGCCAATCCCTGGGGACCCAAGCTCAAGCAGAGGGAGACGGGGCTGTGAGGTGGAGTCCTGGGAGAGCAGCGAAAGGCCGAGCCCCCAGAGTCGCGCACATTGCTTGCAAGGGAAGGAATGTTGACTCTGATGCGGGATTGCCCTGGAGGGAAGGAAACAGGAGCCCCGGCCGTGGTGGGCCCCAGTTTCGACTGCTCTGAACCCCAGTCCTAGGCCAGACCCTGGGGACCCAGGCTCGGGCGGGGGGAGACGGGACTGTGGGGCAGAATCCCAGGGGAGCGGCAAAAAGCGGAGCCCCCAGAATCGCGCACACTGCATGCAGAGGACAGTCTGTTGACTCTGATCCTAGACTCCCCTAGCGGGAAGGAGAAAACAAAGCTCCAGACTGGAGGAACACGACGAGGAGCAGGAGCCCCTGCTGGACACCGGCGAGCCGGGCACCAGCAAGGAGCCGGGCGACAAGGCCCCCGGGGGGGGGGGGGTGCCCCTGAGCCTTCGACCGCTGAGCACGGGCAACGGAGCCAAGATCGGGGGCTGCTTCCTGGGCGGCGCTGACCCCAGCAACAGGCTGAAGCAGCGCAGGATCCCGCGGAGAACAAAGGGGTGCCACAGTGCCACAGGCCAACCTGCTGAGCTCCCAGGACAAGGAGGAAGAAACCAAAGAAGTTCTCAATGTGAAGAAATCAAGTGAGAGCAAAAGATAGTAAAATTACCTAAGAAAGAATACAAAGAAGATCTTGAAAAATCAAAGACTAAGTCAGAACTCAACTCACCAGCCAACATTGCAACATAAATGCATTTAAAAAAAAAAGGACAGAATGTTGGAACAGCGGCGGCCAGGCCTAGAGTGGCCAGGCACAAGGCAGTGGCAGCCGGGCCCGGAGCAGCAACGGCCAGGCCCCAGAGCAGCAGCAGCCAGAACCAGAGCATCAACAGCCAGCACTGGAGCAGCCAGACCTGGGGCAGTGGCAGCCAGGCCTGAGGCGGAGGCGGCCAAGCCCAGGGTGGCCAGTCCAGGAACACCCAGACCTGGAGTGGCCGGGCCCAGAAAAGCCGGGCCCAGAGCAGCCGGGTTAGGAGCAGCCAGGTCCAGAACAGCAGTAGCCAAGCCCGGAGCAGCCAGGTCTGGTGAGGCCAGGCCCGGAGCAGCAGCTGCCAGGCTGGGAGCGGCCAGGCCCGGAGCAGCTGGGTCGGGCGCGGCTAGGCCTGGAGCAGCGGCTGCCAGGCTGGGAGCAGCCAGGCCCGGAGCAGCAGCAGCCAAGTCCAGAGCAACTAGGTCAGAAGCAGCAGTGACCAGACCCGGAGCAGCTGGTTGTGGAACGAACCAGAGCAACAGAGGCCAGGCCTGGAGCAGCCAGGCCCTGAACAGCTCACTCCTTGCCTGCCCCTGACGCACGGCTGCCTCTCAGACATGGCTGGAAACTTTTGCGGGAACTTGAGGGTCTGATGAATCAAGTGATGAAGGCTTAGATCTGGATGTGTTGAGTTAGTATAGCTCTGGGGTGTTGATCTGTGAGTACCTTGGGTGGGGCCTGGATGAGGCTGGTTGACCTATTTGGAAATGTCTTTTGTGTGAAGTGTATCTTTCGGCATGTGGAGGTATTATTGATATGAGAAAATGCTAAGTAACTGATTTATTATCTGAAAAGGGATTTACTATCGGGGAAAGAGAGGGAGGAAGAGACTGAACATAAACTGTGCACCTATGGATGAAGACAATGGGGGATGGGGAGGGGGTGAAGGGTGGGGTGGGAACCTGGTGGAGGGGGGAAGAAATGAGGAACCTTTGTAATAATATGAACAATAAAGATTGATTTAAAAAAAATATGCTTCAGGTATATATAATATATCTATAATACATCATCTATATACTGTATTCTGTGTCCATCACCCAAACTCAAGTCTTCTTCTGTCACCAATAACCTCTTTGAACACACCCCAGCCTCCGCTACCTTTTGTATTCACCATACTGTTATCTGTATCTGTGAGGGTTTGGAGTTTTAGGGTGTGTGTTTTTTCTTTATCCCAATTCCTCCCCTCTGATAGCTATCAGTTTGTTCTCTGTATCTATGAATATGTTTCTATTTTATTTATTTTGTTCATTAGATTCCACATGTAAGTGAAATCATATAGTATTTGTCTTTTGCTGACTGGCTTATTTCACTTAGCATAAAACTTCCAGGTCCATCCAAGAAGATTTCCTTCTTCTTACTGCTTAGTAGTATTCAATTGAATAAATGCATGATGGCTTTTTTATCCACTCATCTACTGATGGGCACTTGGCTGTTTCCAGATCTTGGTTATTGTAAATAATGCAGCAATGAACATAGGGGTAAATATATTCTTTCAAATTGGGGTTTTGAGTTTCTTCAGATATATTCCTAGAAGTGGAATCACTGGATCTTGAGGCAATTCCGTTTTTTAAATTTTTGAAGAATTTCTATACTGCTTTCCATAGTGGCTGTACCAATCTGTTTTTCCACCAATAGTGCATGAAGGTTCCCTTTTCTCCACATCCTCACCACCACTTGTCCATTGATTTATTGATGATACCAGTTCTGACAGGTGTGAGATGATATATTATTGTGATTTTAATCTGCATTTCTCTGATAATTAGTGATGTTGAGCATCTTTTCATATTTATTGGTCATCTGTATATATACCATGGAGAAGTGTCTATTCAGGTCTTTTGCCCATTTTCAAATTGCATTGCTTGTTTTTTTAGTGTTGAGGTTGTATAAATTCTTTATAAATTTTAGAGATTAACCCCTTATCAGATATATCATTGGTGAATATGTTCTCCCATTCAGTGAAATGTCTTTTCATTTTGTTGATCATTTCTTTTGCAGTGCAAAACCTTTTTATTTTTATGTAGTCCCATTTGTTTGTTTTTTCTTTTGTTTCCTTTGCTTGAGATGTTTAATGCTGAATATTCCTAATCTACTTACATTAATCAACTTTTATGAAATGTCTGAGATTTTCCTGACTATGTTTTCTTCTAGAATTTTTGTGGTTTCAAGTCTAACATTTAAGTATTTGATCCACTTTGCGTTTATTCTTGTGTATGCTGTAAGAAGGTGGTCTATATTTTTGCAGATATCTGTCCAATTTTCTCAACACTATTTATTGAATAGACTATCTTTACCCCATTGTATGTTCTTGCCTATTTTGTCAAATATTAGCTGACCATGAAGGAGTGAGCTTATTTCTGGGCTTGCTATTCTGTTTCATTAATCTATATGTCTGTTTTTATGCCAATGCCATGTTGTTTTTATTACTGTGGCCTTTTATTATAATTTGATAACAGGTAGCATGATTCTTTGAATATTGTTCTTCTTTCTAAAGATTGATTTAGATTCTTTTATGGTTCCATATAAATTTTTTGAATATTTGTTCCAGTTCTATAAAATATGATATTGGTATCTTGATAGGAATTGCGTTAAATCTGTAGATTGCCTTGGGTAGTGCGGACATTTTAATGATGTTAATTCTTCCTATCCATAAAGTATATGCTTCCACTGATTTATACCTTATCCAATTTCTTCCTTCAGTGTCTTATAGTTTTCTATAAGTACAGGTCTTTTAAATCCTAGGTTAAATTTATTCTGATGAAGTTATTTATGCAATTGTAAATGGGATCGTTTTCTTAGTTTCCTTTTATTATTGGTGTAAAAAAATACAGCTGGCATCTGGGTATATTTTTTGTATCCTGCTACTTTATTGAATTCATTTATCAGTTCTAGTAGTTTTTAGGTGGAATCTTTAGGGTTTTCTATATACAGTATCATGTCATCTGCAAATAATGACAGTTTTATTTATTCTTTCCCATTTTGAATGTCATTTATATCTTCTTCTTGTCTGATTGCCTTAGCTAGGACTTCTAGTACTATGTTGAATTAGAGTGATGAAAGTAGGCATCCTATCTTGTTCCTGATCTTAAAAGAAACACTTTTAGTTATTGCCCATTGAGTATGATGTTGGCAGTGGTTTTGTCATATATGGCCATATGAGGTATATTCTCTCTATCCCACTTACCTCTCACAATCCAGGACTGCTGGCTCCCAACTGCTCACCTACCTGATTGTCCCTAACTGCTTCTGCCTGCCAACCTGATTACCCCCTAACTACTCACCTGCCAGCCTGATTGACCCTAACTGCTCCCCTACTGGCCCAATCGTCCTTAACTGTCCTTCCCTGCTGGCCTGATCACCTACAACTGCCCTCTCCTGCCAGCTATCTTGTGACGACCATCTTATGTGTTGGAGTGACAGTCAATTTGCATATTACCTCTTTATTATATAGGATTAGTGCTAGATTTTATCAAATGCTTTTTTGCTTCTATTGATATAATCATGTAATTTTTATCTTTCATTTTGTCTATGTGGCATATCACATTTATTGATTTGTGGATAATATCACCTTGCATCCCTGAATTAAAATCCACTTGAGCATAGTGTATGATATTTTTAATGTATCACTGGATCCTGTTTGATAATATTTTGTTGAGGATTTTACCATTTATTTTCATCAGGGATATTGCCTATACTTTTCTTTCTTTGCAGTATCCTTCTCTGGTTTTGGAATTAGGATAATGCTGGCCTCATAAAATGAGCATGGGAGTCTTGCCTCCTCTTGAATTTTTTGGGATAGTTTGAGGATAGATGCTGGTTCTTTTTTGAATGATTGGGAAAATTCACCTGAAAAGCTATCTAATCCAGGGCTTTTCTTTACTGTCAGTTTTCTTAACATTGCTTTGATTTCATTAGTTTTAATTCATTTATTCAGATTTTCTGATTCTTCCTGATTCAGTTTTAGAAGGTTGTATATTTCTAGAAATGTATACATTTTGTCCAGATTGTCCAATTTATTGGCATATAGTTATTTGTAATACTTTTTTTACAATCCCGTGTATTCCAGTTGTTACTTCTCTTTTTCCATTTCTGATTTTATTTATTTGGGTCATCTTTTTTTTCCTTCATGAGTTTGGCTAAAGGTTTGTCAATCATGTTTATCTTTTCAAAGAATCAGCCCTTGGTTTCATTGATCTTTTGTATTGTTATTTTAAAATCAATTGTATTTATACTCTGATCATTATGATTTCCTTTCTTCTCATGAAGTCTAGTGCAAAATGAAAATGCAGGCCCTATTTTTAAAACACCGTTAAGAATTTTAAGATGGCAAAAGCAGAGCATTAAAACAACTATAGGGTCCTTCTACGCATCTGTACATGAAGCTCTTCTGATCCTCTTTCTCATTTATTTGTATTAGTATAGAAAGTATGTCAGAGACACCTAGATACCTCTCTCTATGGCCATCCATAAATTCTGTTTAAAGCAGGCAAGCCACTATATTTATACACTACAGTTGTCCATAACAAAAGGCCCTTCCAGCCAACTATACAAAATTGAATTAGTAGTACAGTTACATTACAAAATTATAATTACAAAATTATATCAATAGTACAAAAATGTATGTCCACTTGAAGGCAAAAGTATACAAAAATACATGTTCACTTTAAATATTGAAAGACAGAATCAGCTACTATTATGACAAAATTAGCTACTATTGAATAATCTCTAGCTCCTGAAATCCAGTTTAAATTTGCCTCTTTTTTTGTGGAATCATCTCCATTCCTTTTCATCTCAGAAGTGATGGAGTATTCAAGCAATTTTATTTTCCTAGTCATAAACATCCAAAACAAACGTATGAACACCATAGAAGAAAAGGAAATTCCAGGTTAAAAAACTTCAGGACTGGAAGGGAAGTAAGAAGCTTGAAAATATGCTAAATCAAACAAAATTTCTTTTTAATTACAAAATCTATTTTCAATAACTCAATCAAAAAGCATAAGTTAGAAGTGATATTCCACCCATTTACTCAACATTAATTCAAAAAAGTTATCACTTTTAGGTAGTTCATCACTAAATGAGAAATACAGAAGCTTACAAGGCAATATTGTATTGTGTGACATCTTTCCTAACCCAGAATACTGGCAGCAGGAGAAATATAAGGAAAAGAGAATTTTCATTTCTCTCGAACTAAAACACATTTTGTTTATTCATTCTGCGATGTAGAATTTTTTTCAGAAATTTTTTGTAAATATTCAAGCCTTCAACATACACTGCCCATTTTCTATTTTGAAATACAAAAATATAGCAACTTAAGGGGAAAATGTCATGTGCACTGCTTACTTACATAACAAAAGCTACATAAATCATATCACTCTCTTTCTGGTATTGCTAATAAAGACCCTTAAAACTACTAATGGCTGATTTTTTTAGGGGGAGGGGGGTAGAGGGACTACAGGATACTAACTACCCAGTGCTCTATAAGTTATCTTTAAATTTATATTCTACTGCTACTATTGAGCTGTAGATTTACATAAGAAAAATTAAAATAATTTAATTTAAACAGTTAAAATCCCCATAATTAACACTTTATGTTGGAAACCCTTAACAGATTGTGAACTCTTTGCTCTTCATCTTGATCGTTTAAATTCAGATTCCTGAGCCAGACTAAGATAAATATCGGTTTCAACTATGAATAAAAAGTGTCAGTTAACCAGTTAACTCTGCAATCAATCAGCCTGTCATTTAGACGTGGGCAGATGCAGCTTCCAGTGGCAACCAAAGGCTGGCTCCCCGTCAACCTGCAGATCTCCTGGGCCGGAGACCCCGCCCGCCCCACCTGTCTCCCGCCACGCCCACCCCCTCTGGGCCCCGCCCCCGCGCAGGCGCGCCTCCCGCCCCCTGCGCTCAGCCAATAGGAGAAGAGTTTGTGCAGCGCCTTCCCTCCCGCCGTCGCCGGGATCTCGCAGTCCCGCCCCGGCCCGGAGCTCAGACTGGAAGATGGCGGCGGCCGCCGAGCTGACGCTGCTGGAGAAGTCCCTTGGGCTGAGGAAAGGGAACAAGTACAGCGCTCAGGGCGAGCGCCAGGTGAGGAGCGGAGGCGGCGCGGAGGGGACGAGCTGGCCGGAGCGGGGCCCGCGGGGCCGGCGGAAGGCCGGCCGGCAGGGGCGGAGGGGGAGGATGCGGCCTCGGCGCCCACGTGTCCGCGCGGGGGGCGGGCTGGCGGGCGCCCCGGGTCTCTACCTGCAGCCCTCGCTCCCGGGGCGGGCGAGGGACCCGCCTCCTGTGGGCTCGGCCCCAACTCTTCCTTCTGGGAGAGGGTTGTGACCCGGTTGTGGCAAAGCTTAGAGAATCCCCGCGCCGTGGGCACACCAGCCTGGAGGCCCTGCCTTCAGTGACAGCAGCTGCCGGGAGAGCAGCTTCCATGCACCGCCCGGCAGCCGCTGCGGAGCGCGGAGCCCCGTGCGGCCCGGGGGGCGGCGGGGCGGCGGGGCGGACACCCCCTCCGCGGAGGGCGGGCTTCGCTAGCTGAGGGCCCGCCGGGCCGCCGTTTTCCTCGCGGTAAGCTGAAGCCGATACAGTGTGGCCGTGCTCAGTCTGGTTCCTTTTCTTTCTTTTAGCAGAAGACAGCTATTGAAATTTCCTATGTATGTGTTTGGGGAAGGAATGAGGGTTTGTGATAAGATTTCAGCCTGGCGTTTGTTTGTTTTTAAGACAGTTGACAGCGTAAGCCAACAAGTCGTTCTCCGAAACATAATAATAACGATCAATAATAATTGAATTCTGAAAACAATTCAGAGATCCAGCTCTAGGGGAATGGTTCATCATATTCCTTATGTAGCCCTTTAGAAGTGATTAATTGAACACCATTAAGATGAGTGTGAAAGTAGTAGGTGTGCCATGATTGCAACTAAGATTTCTGTACTAAAGAGAATGGACTTTGGAGCCAGTTGTAGTTTATTCGAACCCTGACTCTGACATTACAAACCTCTGTAAAATGCTGACAAGATTACATACCTGTCTTGGGAGATGATGATTAGACAAAGCTAACAGGGATTTTTTTGTGTGTGTGAGTATGCTGGGTTGTGCATAATTTATTTTTACTAATCTCTCTAAAATTGTTATCTGTCTCCACCCCCCCTCCCCCCAATCACACACACTCTAAACATTTGCAAGTTCTTTCGTTTCTTTCCTCCCTCCCCTATTCTCCCCAACCTTCCCTCCTCCTCCCCTTCCCTCCCCTCCCCTCCCCACTTTTCCCTCCTCCTTCCCTTCCCTCCCCTTCTCCTACCCACCCCTCCCTCTTCCCAACCCACCCTCCCCTTCTCTTCCCTTCCTTTCCCTTCCCTTTCCTTTCTCCTCCCCTTCCCTCCCCCTCCCCTACTCTCCCTTATCCTCCCCTTCTCCCCACCCTTATCCTCCCTTGCCCAACATACATTCAGAAAAAGTATACAATTCTCAGTGAATTACCACACAGTGAACATACCCAAGTAACCACATAGTCAAATAATGGAACATTACCAACACCTTCAGAGGATTCCATATTTTCTTTTAATACATTTTTAAGGGAAGTTATGGGTTATCTTAGAGGTAGTAGTTTTATTTGAGTGTGAAGGCAAAAGTGAGAATTCAAGAAGTAGTGAATGGGAAATACAGTTGACCTTTGAACAATGTGGAGGTTTAGGGCACCAATCCTCATGGAGTTTAAAAATCCATGTATAACTTTTGACTCCCCCAAAAATGTAATAGTAGTAGGTGAGGAAGTGGAAAGTGGAGAGTTACTTCCTTTAACTTTCAAGGGTAACTTTTTTTTTTTTTATTCAGTGTAAAATTTTTATATTTATAATTAGGCAGCTGGACTTGGTTTAGATGATTCCAATTTTGTTGGCAACATCCAAAGCATCATAGTCAGGAGCCAGTCGAACATATGCCTTCTTCTCGCCATCAGGCCTGATCAGGGTGTTGACCTTGGCCACATCAATGTCATAGAGCTTCACAGCCAGTTTGATCTGGTGCTTTTTGGCCTTGACATCCACAATGAACACAAGTGTATTATTGTCTTCTATCTTCTTCATGGCTGACTCGGTAGTCAGGGGGAACTTGTGATGGCTTAGTGGTCAAGCTTGTTTCTCCTGGGCGTGCTCTTCCGAGGATATTTAGGCTGCCTCCGGAGCCTTAGTGTCTTTGGCTGTCGGAAGATGGGTGACGTGCGGATCTTCTTTTTTTTTTTGTGGCTGTGGACGCCTTTCGACACTGCTTTCTTTGCCTTCAAAGCCTTTGCTTTGGCTTCGGCTTTGGGAGGGGTAGGGGCTTCCTTCTTCACTTTAGGCGCCATCTTCATAGAAACTCGGGTAACCTTTGACTCTAATCATAAAATGCTAATCTCCCCTTATATCGATACTTCACAGAGTCCTATTGACTTAATGTATCAGAGTTCCCTGAAAAATATAAACCACTAGATGAGTATGAGATACTATTTCATGGCTGAAAAGAGCAGCAGTTTTCCCAAGAATGTATTCATGTTTGGTCTGCATTTATTTGGATTGCATTCCTGTTATTTATAACTAGGGGCCCCGTTGCAGGAAGATGCCTGCAAGCCATCGCCCCACCCATGCTTTCCCTCCCTCTTCTATGCTGTCTTCAGTCTTCACTCTTCCCTCCCTCAGCATATGCAAATTAACCACCATCTTTGTTGGTTTAATTTTCATACTCACTCTGATTGACTTTGGGCATAGCGAAGGTACAGTCAATTAGCATTTTTCTCTTTTATTAGTATAGATAGTCTTCCCCTTGGATGAAATGTTCCATTTTAAGTTTTTTATAATGCTTTACTTAGTTGGACATCAACAACATTTAAACTAATTAGCAATTTCTTATGATCTGACCCTAAGTATTGCTGTATCAGGGGGAAATTGAAAAGTAGGATTATTTTTCAGACGATTACCTGAAGCTGACTTTATTTTTAGTAGCCCCAATTATATTTTGCAATATTTTTTAAAAATATGATATATGGATCAACACTTAGAGTGACCTTACTTGAAATGACTCCAGAATTGATGAATGTGCTGTCCATGAAAACCAAGTCACCATCACACTCCACACCTAGTTAATGAGATAGGTAAGTGTGTTAGATCACATCTCACTAAAACCAGCCTCGATCCCATTTGGTGGTTCTAATTATAGCAACATGAACTCAGTGTTACTATAATTTTCTTGTTTTTGTTATTACAGAAGTCAGGTTTATTTAAGCATGTTCACCTTGCTAAAATAAAATAGGGTATAGGTAAACTAAATTGAAACTAATGCAGTATTATTAGGATTTTCACTTTTTTTTGTATATACATAGTTATAAACATTTTGTACATTATAGTTATTACCAGTATCATTATCAAACATCTCTTATCAAATGTAAATTACATAGTTTAGTATTTTAAAGTAAAACCTTTTTTTTTTCTTTTTATTGTTGGCAGCATTACAATCATCCCCCATTTTCTCCTCCTTTGCCCTCTTCCACCCAGCCCCAACCCCACCCAGGCCTTTCCCACACTATTGCCTATGTCCATGGGCTATGCCTATATACACATATGTTCTTTGGTTAACCTTTTCCCATCGCTTCTACCCCTCTCCTCTCTGACCTGTCATTGTATTCCATACATCTCAACCTATTTTGTCAGTTTATTTTGTACATTAGGTGCCACATATGAGTGAGATCATATGATACTTGTCTTTCTCTGATTGACTTATTTTCCTTAGCATAATAATCTCCAGGTCCATCCATGCTGTCTCAAAGATCCTCCTTTTTTTTAAAGCTGCATAGTATTCCATTGTGTAAATGTCCCACAGCTTTTTAATCCATTCATCTACTGATGGGCACTTGGACTGTTTCCAGATCTTAATTATTGTAAGTTGTGCTGCTATAAACATGGGAGCTTATATATTCTTTCTGATTAGTGTTTTGGGATTCTTAAGATATACTCCCAGACTTAGCCAATTTGGCTCAGTGGACAGAACGACAGCCTGCGGACCTAAGGGTCCCAGGTTCGATTCTGATCAAGGGCACATGCCTGGGTTGCAGGCTCAGTCCAGTGTTGCAGGAGACAGCCAGTCAATGATTCCCTCTCATCCTTGATGTTTCTATACCTCTCTTCCTCTCTGAAATCAATAAAAATAGGATATACTCCCAGAAGTGGGATCACTGGGTTAAATGGCAGTTCCATTTTTAACTTTTTTATGAAATCCCATCCTGTTCTCCACAGTGGCCGCACCAGTTTGCATGTGCCCTGGGGTTTCCTTTTCCTCACATCCTTGCCAGCACTTGTTTGTTGATTTATTGATGGTAGCCATCCTGGCAGGTGTGAGGTGATATTTTATTGTAGTTTTAATTTGCATTTCTCTGATGACTAGTGCCTTTGAACATTTTTTCATGTATATTGGCCATTTGTATGTCCTCTTTGTAGAAGTGTCTATTCTGCTCCTTTGCACATTTCTTAATTGGATTGTTTGTCTTCCTTTTGTTGAGTTGTATGAGTTCTTAATGTATTTTGGAAATTAACCCATTATCAAATGTATAATTGGCAAATATGTTCTCCCATAGAGTGGGTTCCCTCTGCATTTTGAGGGTGGTTTCCTTTGCCATGCAGGAGCTTTTTAGTTTGACATAGTCACATTTGTTTATTTTTTCTTTGTTTCTCTTGCCTTAGCTATATCAGTGAAAATTCTGCTATGTAAAATGTCTGAGATTTTACTGCTCATGTTTTCTTCTAGGATTTTTATGGTTTTGCAACTTACATTTAAGTCTTTTCTATTTTGAGTTTATTCTTGTGCATGGTATAAGTTAGTAGTCTAATTTCATTTTTTTTGCATGTACCTGTCCAATTTTCCCAAACCATTTATGGAATACACTGTCTTTATTTATGCGCTTGCCTCCTTTGTCAAATGTTGATTTACTATAAAGGCATGAGTCAATTTCTGGGGTCTCTGTTTTGTTCTGTTAATCTGTATGCCTGTTCTTATGCCAGTATCAGGCTGTTTTGCTTACATTGGCTTCATAGTATAGTTTGATGTCCAGTATTGTGATTCTTCTAAGATTACTGTGGGTGTTTGAGGTTGTTTCCGGTTCCATATAAATTTGGTTCCATATAATATTTGTTCTAGATCTGTGAAATATGCCATTAGTATTTTATTTATTTATTTATTTATAATATATTTTATTGATTTTTTGTTCAGAGAGGAAGGGAGAGAGATAGTTAGAAACATCGATCAGAGAGAGTCATCGATCAGCTGCCTCTTGCACACCCCCTACTGGGGATATGCCCGCAACCAAGGTACATGCCCTTGACCGGAATCGAACTCGGGACCTTTCAGTCCCCAAGCCTACGCTCTGTCCATTGAGCCAAACTGGTCCCGGCGCTATTAGTATTTTAATAAGGATTGTGCTGACACTGTAGATTGCGTTTAGGGTTTTTTATGTGTAATATCATGTCATCTGCAAATAATGACAGTTTTACTTCCTCCTTTCCAACTTGGATGTCTTTTATTTTTTCTTCTCATCTGACTGCTGTGGCTAGGACTTCCAATACAATGTTGAATAAGTGTGGTGAAAGCGACACCTTTATCTTGTTCCTGATCTTAAGGGAAACACTTAATTTTTGTCCATTGAATATGATATTGGCTCTTGGTTTGTTGTATATGGCCTTTATTATGTTGTGGTATATCTATTACTATGATCATGTGATTTTTTTTTTTTAACCTTCATTTTGTTTATGTGATACATCACATTTATTGGTTTGCAAATATTGTACCAGCCTTGCATCTCTGGGAAAAATCCCTCTTGGTAATGGTGTATGATCTGTTTAATGTACTGCTGGATCCAATTTTGTTGAGGATTTTAGCATCTATTTTCATCAAGGACATTGGCCCTTAGAGTATCTTTATCTAGTTTGAAATTAAGAAAATGGTAACTTTGTAAAAAGAGCTTAAATTTTCTGGAATAGTTTGAGAAGGTAGGTGTTAGTTCTTCTTTGCAAGTTTGGTAGAACTCTCCTGTAAAGCTATCTGGTCTAGGTTGGTTATTTGGGTTCTCCTATTGCAACTGGTTCTTGATTATGTCTGTCCCATTCATGGGTGGGATCTTCCCTCAGGCTGGCTGACTGTGAGGCTCAACTCCCCCCACCCCCACCACCATATTGTGTGAGCTGTTATGCAGGTGTTGATAGAACAAAACGAAATAAAACTAGAAAATAAACAAAACATACAGAAGATCCCCACAACAACAAAAGCAACTTCAAAACAAAGGAGAATTTAGAAGAGAGCAAGTATAAAAGAAAGGGGGAATATTACAAAAGATGAAAAAAGTGGAAAGAAAAGAGAATGTGAAAAGAAGGGAGAGCAATTACAAAAATAAAGAATAGGAAAAGGAAAACAGTATAAGAAGGTAAAAAATTACTAAAAGGAAAAAATAAAGGGGGTAAGAAAAGAAAAATAGAATAAGAAAAGGAAAGAGAAAAAGATATAGAAGGAAAAAGAGAGTAAAAAATAATTACAATACAATAAAAAAATGCAAAAGAAATTAAGGTGGATTTTGTCTCAGCAGAATTAAATTCATTATGGGAGCTCCCTTTGGATCCTGCTTTATGTTGACTGAAGCTGACTGTTTTGTATGCCATTTATGGCGTCTTGGGAGGTAATTTGGTGCTAATTGCTGTCCAAAGCCAACCATGTTTTGCTCTTCTGCAACCTTTTCAAAGCTTCGAGCAATCCACAGTTTATGGCTGCCTCCTCAGAGCTTGGCTGTGCTAGGGAGAGGCCACACTGTGCTCTAGGCCTGTCGACAGGGCCATGTCAGCAAATGTCCAAAGGCACCTGGGCTCTTCCTTTGCTTGCTTCTGCCTGCTGGCCAACGTCAGACTTAGTCACTAAAAAGGCTCTCTCTGAAAGGGCTTTTGGCAGAATTGGGAGGATGAGACCCCTGAGTCTGCTGTGAGGGGGAGGTGCTGTTCTGATTCCAGGGAAGATTGTGGGTGTGTTTTCCCATCCCAGAGCCACTCATTTGAGTCTATACGGAATATTCCCCTGATCTCAGCAGAGTGGATCTCATATTTAGTCTGGTGGGGTCTGCTGGAAATTGGTGGTTTTTTATCAGTTCTGCAAGGGAGAAGTATTAGTCATGTTACAGTGGGGGGTGTGAGGGAGAAGATCACCCCATCTCAAAGCCAATCATTGATGTTCCCTGAGACTGCACAACTTGTAGGCTTGGCCTCTGCTGCAGGCTCCTCAGGCAGGGGTTGTGAAGCAGGGCAAGCAGGCTTCCTGAAGGTGGGGTGAGGTGTATCATCCTCGCGAGCAGGTTATTTGCCTTTCCCCAGGTTGCTGATGCTGGGAAAGGCTTGTGCCTCTCAGGAAAAATGGCTACTGCAATATGGGGTGACTGAGCTCAGCTCTCCCGCCTGCAGTTCCACCCCTTCTTCCTCCCAATATCTCCCACCCCAGAATCTCCATCAAAGCCTCAGGTGAGTGGCTGCAAACAAAAATTCTGTGCTTTGCCGAAACTGGTTTGGCTCAGTGGATGGAGGGTCGGCCTGCTCCCGGGTTCGATTCCGGTCAAGGGCATGTAACTTGTTTGCTGGCACATCCCCAGTGGGAGGTATGCAGGAGGCAGCTGGTCGATGTTTCTCTCTCATTGATGTTTCTAACTCTATCCCTCTCCCTTCCTCTCTGTAAGAAAATCAATAAAATATATATATTTTTTAAAATCCTGTGCATTGTTGTTGTTTTTTTGTTTGGTTTTGAGAGGAGGTGCAAGAAGAGTCCACTTACTCTGCTGCCATCTTGAAAAAAAAAACCTTAAATTGAAATCTTAGAGTATTTGAAAAATAGTTGAGGGAATGAGCAATTACTTAGAATTGCAGTCCTGTTAGTATTTGTTTTAAAAATTTACATGAACTCTTTTTTTTCTTTTTAAGATTCCAGTTCTTCAAACAAACAGTGGTCCATGTCTAACAGGATTGGCTACTATAGCAGCTCATCTAGTCAAGGAAGCCAACAAAGAATATTTGCTTGGGAGCACTGCAGAAGAAAAAGCAATAGTTCAACAATGGTTAGAATTCAGAGTTACTCGAGTAGATGGAAACTCCAATAAAGATGATGTCCGCATTCTGTTGAAGGTATTGTGACTTCTCTTTATAGTCTAAAATGAACGACCTATTAATAGCAGGAATCTTTCTTCCCTGTCAGTAGCTGAAACTTTGTCCTTATTTCCTTCTGCCTCAGGGTTTGTACCTGGTATTGTTTTTACCTGAACTGACTCAGCCAGCCTTCCCTGTTCAGATCTCAGCTTAGATACCCCTTCCTCAGAAACATCCTTGTGCACTTCTCTCTCAAAAGATGCCATTCCTTGTCCTATATGCTTTTCCTTCAGAATTCCACACCCTGTACTTTTCCTCCATATCACTTATCATAGCTAGTAATTAAAACTTCGTAAGATTTCTTTTTTTAATCTGATGGCTTAATGTTTATTTTTCCACTAGGAAATCCTGATTCCTTAATCGGTAAAGTAATTTTTTTAAAGACAAAGATAATTAGAATCTTTGGGGATTGTAGTTTAAAAAAAATGTCAGATTGATATAAGAAAGCTTATATTTTCCTCCTTTAAGACTTAAATACATTAGGATTTCTATTTTCTTTCTGAAGAAATCACATTAGAATAAAAGTATCTGTTGAGATAAAATATAAACTAAATGTGGCTTCTGAGTCACCAAGAATGAAAAATATTCCAACTGGAATTATTTTTCTTAATTATGTTTGTAAAAATAAAGCAAATTGTCTCGGCAGTTGAGCATCAACCCATGAACCTGGAGGTGAGGATTCCATTCTCAGTTAGGACACATGCCTGGGTTGTGGGCTCGAACCCCCAGGAGGGAACATGCAGGAGGCAGTTAATAAATGATTCTCATCCATATTTTTATCTCTCCCTCTCCCTTCTCTCTGAAATTAATAAAAACATATTTAAGTAAATAAATAAAAATAAAGCAAATTTCTTAAAAATTGTGAAAGCTTAAAAGTTAAAGGTATCTAGAGATCATCCAAACCAGCAGTTGCCAACCAGTGGTCCGTGAGGTCCGAAAGGTTGGCGACCGCTGATCCATTCATATCACTGCAGGGACTCCTTCCTACGTAACTTTGTTTCCATTATCATATAAATCAATCATATACTAGTAAGTTGTGCAAGATGATGTTATAGTACTGAAAGTTTTTCATTTATCATTCTGAGGAAAATGGCTTAAACTATGTTTTTTGTTTCTTTGGTTGGTTGGTTGTTTTTTGTTGTTAATCCTCACCTGAGGATATTTTCCCATTGATTTTTAGAGAGTGGAAGGGATGGGAGAGAAAGAGAGAGAAACTTGGATATGAAAAAGTCACATTCATTGGTTGCCTGCTGCACATGCCCTGACCAGGGTTGGGGATCGAGCCTGCATAAGGTTTGTGCCTTTGATCATGATCAAACTGGCTAGTGCTAAACTAGATTTTGATAGAAACTGTCAAAATAGAATTGATAGGAAATAAATTTCAGGCCTTGTTCCTTTGTAGGCCTGTCCTGGTGATCTGTCATTCTTAATATCCACACTGACCCTTTCCTCTGCCCCCTGCAATGCTTGGCAGCATTTCCAGATGAGAACAAGCTTATCTTCCCTAAGTGAATGTGATATTTCAGGCAAGTAAAAAAATAAAAAATATAACTATCTCTTATAGTTTTCCAGAAAAGGGACGGTAATAAAGTACTTGATTCTGAAACATAGGAGCAGGATTTCATTGAATTGGCTTTTTAAGTTCAAAAAATAGATTTGCTATTAGGAGCATAAAAAGTAATTCCACCAAAATGTTGTATCTGAGATATATAAGTTTTAATTGGGACAATTTGGCTGCCATTTTCAAAATATATGAGGTTCTGGGTGATTTGGGTTATGGTCCTTGCTCTGCCACAGTGTCTGTACCTAACAGATGTGGTAGTGACCCATCAGACACAGTCCCTGCCCTCACAGAAGTTGAACCAGTGGAGAGGCAGATATACAGATAATGGACTGCAATGTGATTTTGGCCATATGAGCACAGATGAGAAGGGTTATATTCTATTTTATTTTTCTTTGCTTTTTGCTGTTTTACGATATTGTTTTTATTTTAAAGAGAATAGATATGTATTATAGAAATTAGAAAATATAAATAAACAAATAAAAGAGATTTCAAACATTTGTACAGTAGTTCCATGAAGAAAGACCTGTTAATAACATTTATGTTTAGTCATCAGATATTTACTGAACCCTTTTTGTGTTCCTTCCAAGCTTTTTCTTTGCATATAGGCATGTGTTTTATTTTCTTTACTGATAGTGTGTTGTGAATGTATTTACATGTTTATAAATATTCACTTAAATTATCTTTTTGATAACCTCTTAGTATTCCATCATATAAAATAAACAGCCCTGGCCTGTGTGGTTCAGTTGGTTGAATGTCATCCTGTGCACCTGAAAGGTCGCTGGTTGGATTATTGGTCAGGACACATTCCCAGGTTGCAGGCCCGCTGCTTGGTCAGGGTGTTTGTGGGAGGCAACCAATTGATGTTGCTCTCCCTTTCCCTTCATCTCTCTCTAAAAAAAAATCAATAAAAACACTTTTTAAAAATCTTTTAAAAAGGAAATAAACATAAGACATTAATGTGACTAATCAGAAATATTACCTAATCAGTTTTTTGTCCTTGGTTATAAGATTATAACCTTATGAGTTTGTATAACTAAAACATAGATGTAGATTCTATTTTAAGAATATGTACACTATATTAAGGAGTGTTAAATTATTGTTTCAGACCTTATTTTAAAATGCTTCTTAAAATTAAATGACCTGTTCCTTTGTCTTCACATTTTGGCTGCTTTCCTGAGTTGATAGAGTGGCTTTGTGTGCTAGGTGTCCTATAGGGCCCAGTGGTTCAGCCTCCCCAATTACCTGAAGTGAACACTCTTGATGCACCTCTTTGTGGGCTGTGTGCACAGTCTTGTAGTTAAGCCTTGATTGTTGTTAGTCTCACTGGGAGGAATTGGCCTCCAGGCCAATTGGTTGTGAGAATAAGCTGTGTCTATAATGGGAGAACTTCTGTGTTGGAGACATTCCTTATGAGACAAGACTTGCTTCAATGGGACTTTGGTGCTCAGTCTGCCCCCTGAGTGTGTCCCTTATGAATCTGAGGAGTTGTAATCTGGATGGTCCCACACTGACCCCAGGGTACACTGGCTCTTGGATCTCCATGGAGGTGGTAATTTAGGCTCTGCCTGAGGCCACCCAGCAGGAGCTACAGGGAGATCTGCAGATTCCTCTTCTTTGTATGGGTTTTGGAGGTGTCCAAATGAGGCCCAGCTGTGAAGCAGTGCAAGCTGCTATGGGGCCTTGGGTCTTCTTTTGGATATTCTGGGTCTCACTGACTCAGCTGCAGTTTGTTAGGTAAGTTTAAAATTCAAAGAACCAGGCCATTCATATGCAAAAGCCTCTGCGCTCAACTTGGATGGGGCTGAGTCTCAGGGCAGAGCCATCAGCAAGGGCTTCATGGGGCAGGATCTCAGGGCAGAGCAAACCGCAATGGCTTCCTGTCAGCCCTGCCCTAAGTGGACCCTGGGTCTCAGTGCCCTGTGATAATCAGTGCAAGCACCTCTGAGAGAAAGCTGCCCTCGCATTTTGCCCACAGCCAGACAGCCCAGTTTCTCCCCATATGAGTCTGAGTCTCCAGAGACTCACCTGGAACCAGAGTTCAGAGCAGTCAGGAGCTTTTTGTCTCCCTCCCCCGATGGAGAAAGCCAGCTGCATACTTAGTGGCCAGCCCTCTCCTCGAGCGCCTCTGTACCTCTACCTTCCGCAGCTGCTGTGAGTCTCAGTGTGCTTTTCTCTTTCCTTCTAGTTGTAGAATTTCCACTCAGCTAGCCCTCCTGGGGTTCTGGATGATGTCCATTTTGTCTTTTAGTTGTAGTTTTGCAATAGTTGTGCAAGGCAGCAGTTCAGGTGTTTACCTATGCCTATTTCTCCAAGATGGCAAATCTATGTTCCATGTATTCTACCACATTTAAAATTTTTTAAATATATAAAAATGAAACACAAAGTATAATTCTCTAAAGAGTTAGAAATCGAAGAGCTTTTTCCATTTCAATGAAAAAAATATTTCTAACATGAGCATGTTTACAAAATGTTCCTCTCCATATCCACCCCCATACCCCCCCCAAAAAAAATTTAGATGTCTGAAATGATCAGTTTGAATATCATTTTAAAATTTTTTCTTATTTCTTTAAAATAAGATTAACAATGTTTGTCCTAGTTTTTTTTTTAAATGAGGTGATTATGACTTGTGATTTTGAATAAATCTTACTATTAATGTCAAAGATAATTTATTAAACTAAAATGTCAGTACTGTGTTTTCTAATAGCTTTCTAAATGTTTAAAATCAGATGATAAATACAGTAGTTAACTTTAGTATTACTGGTTTTAAAATAAACATTTTGTTTTCTTTCTAGGATCTTAATTCATATCTTGAAGATAAAGTCTATCTTACAGGATATAACTTTACCTTAGCAGATATTGTTTTATACTATGGACTCCATCGCTTCATAGTGAGTATTTGAAGTTATTGGCTTTTTTCCTATAATGTTCAGATGATTATATTTATTTGTCTTGAATTAAGTAATTTCAATTTTCAGTTTATCAAATAAAAATGAAAGGAATAGCTCTGGCCAGTTTGGCTCAGTGGATAGAGCATCGGCCTGCGGACGATCCCAGGTCCAATTCCAGTCAAAGGCACATGCCTAGGTTGCAGGCTTGATCCCCAGTAGGGGATCGGCTGCGGAAGGCAGCCGATCAATGATTCTCTCATTGATGTTTTTATCTCCCTCTCTCTTCCTCTCTGAAATTAATAAAAAAAAAATTTATTTTAATGAATAATTTTTAATACAAGGTACCTTATGCAAATACTTCTTCCATGTGTCCATCAAATAGTTGGTTCCTGTTTCTTGATCTATTTGTTTCTTGTACTTCTCCTTTTTGCAGCTACTTCTCTTGCCACCCTTTGGACTTGATCGTCCTCATCACCTGGACCCCACCTCTCCTTCTTAATTCCAGTACTGCATGTTCTGTGCAACCTCCTATACTTAGCTCTTAATCTCTTACTCCCTAAATTCCATCATTGGAAGTCACCCCTTTCTTTTTTCTGACCTGTATACTTTCTTCCCCACCCAAACTAGAATCCCTTTTGTGTAACTTCAACTACATCCATCCTTTATTATAATATCTTCAGCTTCTTTGTTCCACTTTACACTCACCACCCTTTCCCTGCCAATCCCCAATTCTTGGTTAATCTAAATAGATGCCTTCAATACTAAAGCCAGGCCGAGTTATGTTGGAGAAATTACACTAAGATTGGTACCACTATAAATTTATACTATTCAGTTTCACCCAGGCTGTAATACTGATCAGCTCTTTTATTCTTCCCAGGCACAATTTCAGACCTTTAGCCTTTTGTTCAATCCCATTTTTTGCCTCCCCTGTTTATCTTCAATCATTATCACAGAGCTTTCCTCCCTTACTCAGATAGAAAATAGAGGCTAGCCTTTAACTCTACTCACCTTTCAGCCTTTTCTATGTGTACATTCTTATTCATCCTGTCTCCTCTTTCTGGACTAAGAATCATCTTGCTGTTTTCCTAGGCTAATCCATTCATCTAACCTCTTACTTCAATTCCCTCTCTACCTTCTGCCCCTTTTCTGGATCTTGTCCCAAATTTTATATTCTTTCTTTCTCATATCTTCAATTATTTTCCTCTATCTGGTCAATTACTTTAAATTGTTTACATCTTAAATTGTTTCCCACTTACAAACAATTATATGTCATTAACTATATAGGGACAGTTTTGTATGCTTTATAGATGTTAACTCATTTAATCCATATAACAGCCCTGTGATATAGGTGCTATTATCATTCCCATTTTACAGATGAAGTGACTGAGCCATAGTGAGGTCTGGTGTCTTCTTTGAGATCACCCAAGTGAATCGCAAAAGCAAATGTTGGAAACCAGACAGTTAGGTTCAGAGTTTGTACTTTCTTACATCTCTGTCTAAAACCTCCTCCCAACATCCATCTTTCCCCTGTGGATAAAATAACTCATATGTTTTTCTGTATTCTTTACCTCATGCATTCAATCAGTGAGGTCTTGTTTTTACCTCATGGATACCTCTACCGTGTGTTTATTTCTGTAATTCTAGATGACATTGCCCTAGTTCTAGAATTCATTATGTTCTGTCTGAGCTATTGAAATGGCCTCCTGCAACCAATCACATCTCTTACAGTCCATCTTTATTGCTACTAAGGCAATTTTTTTTTTTTTTTACGAACAGGTTTTTGGGTTTTTTTTAACATATATTTTTATTGATTTCAGAGAGGAAGGGAGAGGGGGAAAGAGAGAGAAACATCGATGAGAGAGAATCATTGATTGGCTGCCTCTTGCATGCCCCCTACTAGGGATCAAGCCCACAACCCAGGCATGTGCCCTTGACCAGAATCGAACCTGGAACCTTTCTGTCCACAGGCTGGTGCTCTATCCACTGAGCCAAACCGGCTAAGGCCCTTTTCCTTTCTTTCACTCCCTAGGATAGGAGACCCTTCTTCATGTGGCCCTGCCTCCCTTTCTGACCTCATCGTCATCATTCTTCCTACACGCCTCTCTGAGCCATAATGTACTCCCTGGAGTCTCCACAGTCTTTGCTCTTTCTATTCAGTGTCCTTGCACTGCTTTTCTCTTTTGCTTCTTGGCCTAGCCTTTATATTCCTCCAAAATTGATTTGTATTTCATCAAGAATCAATCACTAGCACTAATTTCCTGATGAAGTCTTCTTGAGATCCTAAAGCATATTCAAGTACTCTTTCCTCTGTTTCTTTTTGTACTTCGAAGGCTATCTCAGTTCTGGCTTGTTTTATTTTTTACTATTAACTCTTCTTGGAAAATTTCTCTGTCTTTTATATTATAAACTGCTTGAGTTAAAGATTATAGCAATTCATATTTGTAGCACCACTATTTGGCATAACTCCTGATATGTGTATGTAGTCTGTCCTCTCCATAAACATTGAAGAACATAATTCACATATCTTATGTTTTTCAGAGTTCTATATGTATTTTTTTCTCATTATCTCATAGCTCTGAAAGAGAGAAGACTAGTTGAATGTTACAGAGAAGGAAACAAATGCTTAGGAATATTGAGTACTTTATACAAAGATATAGCTCAGGTTTTGGACGTGCCAAGGAAAACTCTGTCTTCTGGCAGAGCTGTAATTCCTCTGTTTGGGTTTACAGGACTTATGAAGCATTATTTTGATAAGATACCTAAGTGATTGTGTCAAGTTCTATAACATTATTATTGTAATGGCCTGGTCTGACCCTTAATTTAGCATAGTACTCTTAATTATTATAAGTTTACTTAGTAAGAGCTTACTATGTATGCCCATTATTCTATGCTGAAGTTACATAAAAAAAAGTATAAAACTATTTTCAAGCAATTTTTAATCTCATTGAAGATATAAAACTTTTTATAGATTTTTAGAGAGGAATATAGAGGGAGAGAGAGAAACATGGATCAGAGAGAAACATTGATGGCTGCCTCCTTCATGCCCCTTACTGGGGATTGAGCCCACAACCGGTCTTGTGCCCTGACTAGGAATTGAACCAGTGACCTCTTGGTGCATGGGTTGATACCCAACTACTGAGTCACACCAGCTGGAGAAGACTCTTACTTGAAAAATAATTAGTGAATAAGAGAAAATGGAATTTAGTGCTAATTTCTGATCAGAATATTAAGTGACCAATTAAAGAGACATTTAGAGAAAAGTAGAATGTACAGTAGAATCATTAAATTATCAGGAAAAAAAATATGTTGATTTTAGATAGCTTTGGCTCTCCGAGGAAATACTTATTGTTTTAGAAAGCTTACAGTAAGTTTGACTAAATATTGCTTGTAAGTAGGATGATCATATGGTTTGTTATCCAAACCAACACTTTTGTCAGTGACATTGGGGCTATTAGTAATTATACTGGTACAACAGGAATAAGTGGATTGAATGTTTCCCACCCTTAAAAAGAGAGATTCATTTTAAAGCAAAATGAGATTGAAGAGAATCGTGTCATATTTCCCTTTGACCTCTTCAGCTCTTAGCATAATGCCTTGTGTAGCTAAATGCTAGTTGAGATTAGCAGTATTTAGCAATCTCTTTATATATCCTGTTTTAGATTGCATAACTTTATAGTGAAAGTATAAGCTTTAATTGTGTGTATATATGAAGGACTGACCAGATAACTGAATGTCTGGTCAACTGGTCGCTATGATATGCACTGATCCCCAGGGGCCACCCCACTCAATGAAGGATCTGGTGGTCAGTGTGCTCCCACTGCCTGCCAACCTCCCGTGGTCCTTCCCCAGCCCGCCAACCCTGATCAGCCCCAATTGCCGGCCAGACTGAGGGACCCCATCCATGCACGAATTCATGCGTCAGGCCTTTAGTACTTCAATATAATTAAATCTAAAGTATTTAAATGTGAAGGCAGTTTAAGTAGAGATGAAATACTTGGATCATACCAGCCTGTTTCTATTCCATTATGATTCAAAATTTGTTAGTAGTTTTTGTTTTGTTTTTTATTTCATTTTGAAGTGTAAAAAGCCTCCAGGTAAAGAGAGCTTGCTATTAAGGTATCTATCTCCTGGTGCAAACCCAGGAGTCTTTCAGCCTGGGGAAGTGCATAACTTGATTTGAATTAGTCTATGCTGCTGTGAGCAAAGCTACCTTATAGAAAGGACCAAGAATAATTTATATAAAACAGTAACAACATACTGTCATTTTAAATGCATATTTAAATGTGGCATTACTTAATTTTAAAGTTAATATTAGAGAGGTGCCATCTCTAATCCTATGTTATGCTTCTCAGCAGGCTAACAAAGGCCTGTCAGGACCCTTAAGAAGGACAGTGTAATTTAAAAAAAAAAAAAAGATAATTCTTGCAAACCAAGTGTATATTTACATTTTTCTCCCTTGCTTACGCAGTCATGCAATAGGGAAAGGAATACTCTGAGAAGGAGGGAGCTTGTGTGGAATTTCCTTGCCAGCAGAGTGAACAAGGTCATAATTCCATAATGCAAAATATTCATAGCACCGGCTGCAGAATTATTTAATTATGGATCTAGGTGCCTTCCAGAGCATTTGGTTTTCAAGCAGAGTAGTGTTTCATTCAATGCTGCATGTTAAAACTAGGGTTACATTGACATTATTAATGATCTGGACCTATTTATAGTTCCTATTTAGTAATGTATATACCCTCTTTATATATAGTGACTAGCATATTGCAATTAAGGATATTATGCTTATCTTTTTAAAAACGTAATTGAGTGGAATAATGTATAAGTTAGCCATCCTTTTGTGTTCGTAAAATGAGTTCATAACCAAACCATCTCTCCCACCCTTGGTCCAAGTACAGAGTACCTGGGAGAAATACTTTCTCAAGGAACAGGCCTCGCAGACTAAAACCTGTACTGTGACAGAACTGCACTGTGGTGTTAACTGACATCTTGTTGAGTTAGGTGTAAATATACCCACATGAGGAAAAAAATAATTACTAGATATTAAATGAGTCAGAATAGATGTAAAGTTCAGATTGGCTTCCTGCTCAAATTCATCAGACAGTTTCCCCTGCTCTGTTTTGGCAGTATATTTAGTTTTGCCCTCATTCTTTCATTTGTTTGTTCATGTTATTGAATACTTAAAGTATAATCAGTGCTGTGTACAAAACAGCAGTCTGGAAACCTTCAAGTCTTCATATAATCTAACTGTGTTTTGTTTCACTGTGAGCCCAATTTTAGTTGCGGCTGACTTACTCTAATTCTAAGATCTGATCTGTCTAAATTCTCCTGAGGAATAATACTGTTCTTCCTTTGTTAAACTGCCAGTTAGTGTGGCTGTGTTTATTATCACTCCAGTGACTCATTGCTTTCTTAACTGATTTCACTAGTAGATAGCAGTCCCTATGAGCAGACTGTTTCTCAAGATTATTATAATCCTTTGTAACATTATGTGCTGCTTGAGTATAAGATTATTATCTTCTAAAATCCATTTGTTTTGAAGTTCGGAACACCGATGGAGATATGCTGTTCTTTTAGAAAGAAAGGAAAAGTAAAAGAAATAGCTGTAGAGCAGTCCAGGACTGCTGGCCATAAAGCATGTCTCAAAGGCTGCAGGGTGCCAGTTGGAAAGGTAGCAAACCAGCATTTCTCCCTGATCTGGAATGAGTCCCTTTAAGTGTTTCTCACATGTCTTCATGGAAAATTAATGACTAAGAATATTATCTGTTTGGCTTTAAAGTTCAAACTAGTTATAGAGTGCCAATAGAAATAAAAAAGGAATGGCTAAGAAGGGAGAGCCAAGCATCACTGTAGACACACTGGCATGTAGACCAATAAGAGGCAGGAAGTAGTAACTAGAACAATTGCATTGTGTTTCCTGTTGTACAAAGCGGGTGGGGGTGGGGTTGGGGACCCAAACCAGTCCACTAGGAAAGGATGAGGGAAAATCAGTGTTATAAGTAAGATAGTTGATGGGGATCCCATCCAAAATGTTCTAAGAAAACAGTTTCGTGCAGAAAATCTGTTTGTTTACTGTAAGTTCAAAAGTAGATAATCCACTGAAAAAGTAGCAAAGGTAGCACATTGAGGCCAGTCATAATTTTCTTAAGACTCAAGGGATAAGCTCCAGAGTTTAAACCAAAAGGAGGTTAAGTGGTGACTATCATTTTAGGAAAGCTCTGTGTATTTCTAGCAAAGTTTTCTGAGGCAAAATGAACACATTTGCATTCTCTAAAATAGATCATCTGGTTTAAAATCATTAGAATAAAATGTTAGACAAAGTTTAAGGTCTTGGAATAAAAATAAGTTTATACTGTAGGTCTGTTACAATCCTTACACTAGAGACTCTAAGTATGAAAGTTTTAAGTTGAAGAATACTGATTTTGCTTGTTATTTTAAATAATGAGTGTGGTAGCAGCATATGCTAGTCCTCTGAGAGCAGACGCTGCTGTTCTGAAATGTAAATAGTGAAAATATGTTGCCCTCTTTACTGCTTCAAAATCTGCAAGAGCAGCTTGAATATAGATCAACAAGCAGTTGTACTTAATTGTTTGGAATTGCTTTCTTCTTAGTGGAGTTTAATTCATTCTGAAAAATAACATCTCACAAAATGGCTGAGTGGAGATTTTTTTAAAAGAAAGAGTTCTGGAGAGACTAAATTGTAAAAAAGTGGTCAGATTTAACTGATCATGAAACTAACCTGTAGTAAAACTTGTTTATCTGTTTACTTTATCAGCAAAGAGGTTTGCTGGAGTTGATTTTGAATTTTATTTATTTATTTATTTATTTAAGAAAATTCACCCCCCATTTCCTTTTAGATTTGCAGCTATGTTTACTAGTGGTTGAGCTTCTATTATAAAAAAAATTTTATATTTTCTTTCTAAATCAGTGGTGAAGTTCACATATGGTAAAGAGTTAGAAAAAAGCCCTAGCCAGTTTGGCTCAGTGCATAGAGTCAGCCTGTGGACTCAAGGGTCCCAGCTTCAATTCCAGTCAAGGGCATGTACCTTGATTGCAGGCACATACCCAATGAGAAGTGTGCAGGAGGTAGCTGATTAATGTTTCTCTCTCATCAATGTTTCTGATTCTCTATCCCTCTCCCTTCCTTTCTGTAAAAAATCAATAATATATATATATTTTAAAAAGAGTTAGAAAAAGAACCAAAAAATTATTTATAAAATGCTTTACCTTTTGAAATATAGATGGATATTTATTTTATTCCACAATGTGTGTTTAAGCGCCTCCTGTGCACAGCAACACCAGACAAGAATAACATAATTCTCACATGTGAAACTATGACATCTCGTTTAACAAAAAGTACCTTTT
Organism: Pipistrellus kuhlii; assembly: GCF_014108245.1. NCBI lineage: Eukaryota > Metazoa > Chordata > Mammalia > Chiroptera > Vespertilionidae > Pipistrellus > Pipistrellus kuhlii. The sequence continues at coordinate 113,094,333 of NW_023425515.1, read as the reverse complement.
GCATAAAAAAGATATTATTGACACGTGTTAATTTTTTTTTAAATCTCTATGCCAAGGATTAACTAAGTTGTAGGTGAAAGTTATAGTAGCATATATCTGATAACTAGATGCAACCTTACACCTCCTGAAACAAGATGAGTATCCTGTATAATAAAAGGCTAATATGCAAATTGACCAAATGGCGGAGCAACTGGTTGCTATGACATACACTGACCACCGGGGGGCAGATGCCCAATGCTGGAGCTGCTCCCTGGTGGTCAGTACACTCCCACAGGGGGAGCTCTGCTCAGCCAGAAGCCAGGCTCATGGCTGTCAAGTGCAGCAGTGGTGGCAGGAAGCCGGCAGTCAAACATCCCCCTAGGGCTCCCAGACTGCGAGAGGGCACAGGGCCCCCAGTGCCCAAAATTTCATGCATTGGGCCTCCAGTATTTTTACAATTTGCAATAGCAGCTTGTATGTGGGTCTTAAACCCAAACTTAAGTTCTTATGTAACAAAAGCAGTGAGACTCTCACTACTAATAATTTAAGTAAACTGGGCCAACAGAGATACGGTAGTTGAAACCACCAAAGATAAATGTTACAATAGTATCCTGATGTCATAATGTCAAAAAGGAAGGCAGGATAACTTACTTCAGTTTTTCTTATTAAATTGCCTTGTAGTAAACATAAAATGGAAATAGAATTTCACTGAAACACTTATTGAGAAAATATTGTCGTCTGTCCTTTTATTGCTAATACTATTTTTTGTTCTGTATTAATTGCACCCTAGAGGGATTTATCCTTCAGTTATTTTGACCCAGTAACTTAACAGAATATTTTCCTATAAGCACAATTATGTATATGCTAAATTCTGAGCAGATATGGGATGTCCATCTCACTTAAAGTACCTTCCAATAAGCAGACTACTAATGGGTTTGAACCCAGAAGAGTGACAGAGGTGTTTTTCCTTGTTTAAGATGCATGTCAGTTTCACAGAGGCGTACAATATCTGTTAAATGAATGCTGAATTTACAACAGCAGATGGAACTGCTCTACTTTTACATGGGTCATGGCTGTGAGTTATTGCCCTATTGGCTTTCTCTTTACCTGACAACTCTTCATGATTCCAATCTAAGATTTGTCTTAGAAAAAAGTCTATAAGTCTCCTACTTTGGATTTTAAGCCCAGTGAAATGATTGTCATGAACCGTTATTATTGCATCTTTCTCCAGCCAAATCTCTGTGCATTCTTATAGCTTGAAAGTAAATTCAGTGAACTGCTGTGTTACATCAACTGAAGATAGAGTTCAGTTTTATTGCAAACAGAATTTCAAAGATCTCTTGTCGATTTGAGGCACTTGCCACTGGAAATGCTCTTCCTTCTTTGTCGTAAGCATAGATCACTTAAAATTAAATGGATCATTGTCTTCTTTAGTGAATTTTTTCCCCCAGAGTTCAATAAAAAGAACCAATAGTACACATATGTATACACCAACCATGTATAGCCAACTACCTATTTATCATCTATCTATCTAATGAGTTTACTTACCCTGTTTCCCTGAACATAAGACAGTGTCTTATATTAATATTAATTTTTGCTCCCAAAGACGAGCTAGGTCTTATTTTCAGGGGATGTCTTATTTTTCCATGAAGAAGAATACGGTACACATTTATTGTTAAATGAAAATAAAGGAAATTTATTACCTGTATATGGTACGGTAGTACAGTAGTTGTTAACACAAACCAGACAAACTGTGAATCCTACAGTATCAAGAATTTACTCATTTATTCAATGACAATCATGTCATCATCTTCTGGAACATCATAACAATCCAATTCCTGAATTTCCTGGTGAATTTCTTGTGACTCCATTTCTTTCAGAATCAGTGGGCCAAATCTCTCATGTTTAGCCTAGGGAGCGGGGGGGCTTATATTTCACTCAGAAGGAAACCTCTAAGCAGGTCTTATTTTTGGAGGATGTCTTATTTTCGGGGAAACACGGTAGTATTCCCTTAAGTTTATCTATCATCTATCTATCTAATGAGTTTACTTAGTATTTCCTTGTTAAATTGTTAAATGCCAATAAACTTTTTTTAGGTGTGCTGAAAAATATTAGAGAAAGAGAACTATATCTTAGTCTCTTTAAAGCTATTTTCTTTTTTCTCCTGTTTTCTTTTCTAATAAAGTAAAAAAAAAAAAAAAAAAAAAAAAACTCTTTGGGCTTCCAGATCCTCAGTTAATGTAAAATTGGCATTTGTTGAAAACTCCAGATCTCCTTGGAAAGCATATCTGGTTTTGAATTGAACATAAAAGTATTAAACAATTGGATAGTTCTCCTAAGTGGCTAAAATTTTTCACTACTATCTGAACATGTTGTTTTGAGAACTGGGATCCCCTCTTCCTCCCCCCCCCCACCCCACCCCAGTTTCTATCTTCTATTCAGATGATATTAATAGTTGTGTTTATGTAATGCATGTGTTCTGTATGTTGTTTTTAATCTCTACTTAGGTTGACCTGACAGTTCAAGAAAAAGAGAAATATCTTAATGTGTCTCGCTGGTTTTGTCACATTCAGCATTATCCAGGCATCAGGCAACATCTGTCTAGTGTTGTCTTCATCAAGAACAGACTGTATACAAATTCCCACTAGAAGCTACCCAATTCCGTGCAGAAGAGAGATTAAAAATATTTTAAATGGAAAGTGTATTCTGGACCAGAGGGCTAATGTAAATTGATATGTAGTTATTTTTTATTTGCTGAAGTTGATATAATTTTTAAAGTATAAATATGTCTGAATGTATTATTTTTTCTTTAGTTGAAATTTTGCAATTTTTAATGTAAAAATTCAACTGCTATCAAAACTTTAGCTAAGATCAAGTTATAAATCAGCTTGTTTTTATAGATGAAATTTATTTTAATAAAAGTTGCAAATCAGTGGCTTAATTTAAAAAAAAACAGTCCTTTTAATGATTGACCTATTTGGCTACTTATTGACCTATTATATTTTAAAATGCTGTTTCCTCTTATGAATATTTATTCATTGTTTGTTTATTAAGATCTATAATAAATTGTGCCAAGGATAGAGAAAAAGACATATGTGTTTGTTTTCAAATATTTATGTGAACCAGTAAATGTGGTTGAAAAAGTCTTTTTTGTTTGCTTATTTCTTTTCTGTAGTCATTATTCACTGAAGTGAAACTAACTACTGAACTGCCCTAGAGGGAACTAGAATAAGATTCATTCTCGAGTTAATGGTTCTTTTGTTGTTGTTGAGTTTAGTGGAATATGCAGTAGATAAAAAGAGATGGGAGATTCCTGCTATCCCACTAATTTGGGGCTAGATAACTATACTAGATTAAAAGCCAGCTTTTATAGAAAGGCTGCTGTTGAAGCAAATGTAAAAAACAAAGACACTTTATTTAACAAATCTATACAATGTATAACTCTTAGTGGCTGATTAAATAATCATTTATTGAGAACTAAAGAACTTATATTTCCAAATAAGAAAAATCGAGTCTTCTAGCAACTGACTGTTTAACGCTAGTTAGTATTTTGGTTTGATTCTAAATCTAAGTTCTAGTATATGAATCAAAGGTCAGGTAGAAAGAGCAGGATAGGAAATAGACAGCATTCACATTATGCCTCACTGCTACGAATTATTCCTGTCCTCACACTGCTCTATCCGCCTGGACTGCAGGTCAGCAGGACAGATAGGGTAGACAAGAGATGGGCTACCCAGCCTTCCCATCCCAACCATTTTATTTTTTTCCCTTCAGTTTAGGTCTGCTGTGAGGGAAGGGTAGAAGACACCTAATTTCTACCTTGTAGTCTTAACCCTCAATCCTTACATCTGTTAACCAGTTCTTTATTGAAGTGCACAACATTGTTTCAACAGACGTTTCCCAGTGTTACTATGGGCCAAGATATCTCTCTAGCAATTTAGATCTTACTGAATAAGGGGAAGGCATAAATATGAAGGCCTGGCTCCTGCAAAAGTTAGATGTTGTTCTCAGTGTCTAAATCGAAACAATACATTTCTAATAGAAATGCTGCTGTGCATAATGGTCATTTTTTTCATGTACCTCTCTGCCTGAAATGCCCTTTGCCCTTCACTTAAAGGCCTCATCAGTATTCAGCTTGCTTATGTTTTCCTGAAAGTCAGGTCTGTTAAGACCAATCGACCCATCTCTGCCTGCCTTGTTTCTGGCACCAATGGCATTGTACTATTTTTTATTATATGTCTCTTCCACCAAACTGTTAATCCCTGAAAGCAGAGGTTCCTTTTTCTTTGCATGTCCAGCCCTCAAAACAGTGACTGGCACACAACAGCAGGTGCTCAATGCATGCTTGTTGAAAGAGTGTAGTACGCTTTAAAGTCCATTTTGGGCTGACAAAGAAAAGTGAAAGTGTGAATTGAAATCAGAGACAGCTGTGTAGAGCACAAAACCCAAATAACTTTAAAGCAGGTTGTTTTTCTCTCGTGTAAATGAGCATAAGACAGTCCATAGTTCAAGGGTCTTCAAACTACTGCCTGCGGGCCACATGTGGCCCGCAGAGGAGTCTGATCTGGCCCGCCAGGTTTTTTGGGCAGTGAGCACAGCCAAGGTGTTACAGTAGGAATTAGTAGTTCATATAGTCCGGCCCTCCAGCTCTCTGAGGGACTGTGATCTTGCCCCCACTTTAAAAAGTTTGAGGACCCCTGCTGGTATTACACCCCTAGCTCCCATCTTTCTTCACACTGAACAAGTAATGTTCTTGAGTTTATCTTATGATCCAAGATGGCTATCAGAGCTCCAGACAAGTCCATAATCAAGACCCAGAGAAAGAGGAAGAGAAGTACAAAAAGACTCCTTTGGAAACTAATTCCTAGAAGTCCTATTCAGCAATATCTATCTATATCTCTGGCATCCCTGCTGGGACAGAGTCTGGAAATAGAGTCCTTTACCCCCCACACGGCCTTCCAGATCAAGCCTGTGCCCTGCCAATGAGGAGGAAGGGAAAAGGGACACTGAGTAGGCGGCTAGCTGGCTCTGTCCCAGTAAATAGTTTGGGAAAATGCCTCTGAATGCCAAATAATCAACTTGTAAAATAATTTTTATTAGTACATTGTTAACATTCCATGGATTACTAATTTGCAAAGAATACGATAAAATAAGTACTGACTACAATTTTCATGATTCGGAAGTTATTTCAGGATCCCACAATATTAAATTACCAGGAATATCTGTTAATGTGCACTTTTAATAACAACAACAATAATAGTTAACTTATTGGCATTAGTATGTATCAGACAGCATTTTAAATGAATTTACTAATTTTATCTCCTTTTTGCAGATAATGAAAATTGCCTAAGGTCACAACCAATATCAAGGGGCTGGGATTCAGACTAGTGTCTGGCTCAAACTTAACCTGTAATCCTATTGGTGTACCAGTAAAGTTCTGCTTAATCAATTTTTGAAGGTAGTTTTTAAAACTTTAGAAAAAAGCTGCCTAGACATTGAATAAAATATATGTGTGTGTGTGTGTGTGTATCTTCAAGAATAAATGAGATAGTTACACAACTCAGAATGTACTAAAACCTACTGATTTGTATATTTTAAATGGGTAAATGTTTATCATTTGTGAATTATTGCACAAAACCAGTGTTTTTAAAAAGGAGTGAAATCAAATACTTCAGCCTCACCAAGTATTGTGAGACATTGGATAAGTCAGTGCACATGAAATTCTTCTTAAGAAAAAGAAATAAAGATGACTGATTTTATGTGTTTTTTTTTAATTTGCAATGGCAGTATAAGCATTACCTAACACCATGCCTAGCACACACAAAGTGATCAATAAAAGATCGATTTTTTTAAGGTCAAATTCTTAAACTAATTCTTTAGTTTTTCCCCACCTATATCTATCATCCCTGAGGCACCTGCTCAGTGTAAGCCTATCTGAGATAAGACAAATTGGCCGTGTATCTCTTGAATTTTGCTAAAGCATTAATTCAATTTGCTTACCAGTTTTCAAGTCTCTGGTCCTCACATCTTTCAAGCTGTTGAGAAATGGACCATACTGCTTTTCATCTTTTCTTAAATATCAATGACACTCCTCTGAAACAAAGTGGAGCCATCTTTGTCCATGCTATTTTTTCTACAAAGTAGATGCCCTTTTCTAAGCATTTTTTCTCTCTATAATTCCCAAAAGCCTGTGGCACTGGTCATTCAGTAATATCTCAAATATTTACTTAACACCTACTATGTATCAGACTCTCTGCTAGGCCCTGGGAATAACACTATTGCATCTTTGCCTTCAGAGAGTTTACAATCCAGCCATCTGTGAACAGATTTCTGAAATGTGAAGCATTCTTTGCAAGATTACCAGCCACTCAACATTCTTTGAAAGTAAATAAATATAACCAGGTACTGAGTGTGTTCTATGTTATGGGCTCTATACCAGACACTTGACAACCATCTTATTATCTCATGTTAGTTTAGGAAATTGTGTAGGGGAACTCACTCACATGCTAACATCTCAGTCCATGGCTGGAGTGAATGAGAACCATGCAATTTCAGAGTTAGAGCTCATAATCTGTCACCATGTTATGCCCTGGAGTTGATTTGACTGTCCTGACTATACAATTGGCCTTACCTCCCTCTCCCACAGACAAAAGATCCCAAATAAGAAAAGATCATAATTTGTCTTAAATACTGATTGTAAAACAAATAGAAATAATAAAACTGCAAGCAATATCAAAAGGCTATTTGTCTTGCCCTAACTGGTTTGGCTCAGTGGATAGAGTGTCGACCTGCAGACTGAAAGGTCCCGGGTTCGATTCCGGTCCAGGGCATATACATTGGTTGTGGGCACATCCCCAGTAGGAGGTGTGCAAGAGGAAGCTGATTGATGTTTCTCATCGATGTTTCTCACTCTATCCCTCTCCCTCTCTGTAAAAAATCAATAATATATATATTTTTTTTAATTTTTATTTTTTAAAGGCCATTTGTCTTTAGGCACAAAACATCTAAGATGTCATGAAGTATTTTGTGAAATTCTGTGGTAAATCTCAAGTAGCTGCTGCCACAGTACAGTAAAAATAAAAAAATTAAAAAAAAAGTGGCATAACTTCAAGGACAAATCATCTCTACATGACCTGATTTCCCAGTTTAAACTGCCCTATCTCCATGCAGATTCAGCTCTAAGGCCATTGCATTGAGGTTTTTAACAGTCATGTAAACATTCCCACTTTTACTTCCTGTTAAATATAGGCCCTCCGTTGGCTCCACCCAGTTGGCATGTTGGGTCTCCTGCAGGGAAGTAGTAACGGGATAAATGGGAAGAACACATGGCTAGCACATCACCGAAGCCCTGCTGAAAGGCCTTCCAGAATAGCTTCAAGTTGTGCTGTAGGAAAGACTAAAACTCATAATCAGGTACATATGTGCCTGTACATCCCACCAAAGGTTAATTACACAAGTAATTTGTTTACTGACAAGTAGACAATTTAGAATTGTAAATTGTGTTAAAATTGTAATTGTATAAGTGGTAAGTAGGCAAATTTGAGTTATTGTTAAGTATAGCTTTTTCATTTATGTAATTCGCTAACATTTTACCTTATTTCTTTGAAAAAAGTTAAATGTTACATGAACTTTAATATTAATCTAGTTTTGACAGAGATGTGGTGTTTTAATGGATTAAAGCATTTAGCTTTTTACCCCAGAGAGCAGTATTTCTTCTTTCTCTACCTAATTGGATAAGCTGCTCCTACTCATTACCAGGCCACTAAATTTCAAATTCTCCATACACCTGAGCAGGCTGCTACATATCTGGCTATTTTAATTTTAGTCCTGATTTATGGGAGCTGAATTACATTCCCAACTCTTCCTGGAGCTCTAGGTGAAGTTTATTGCAAAAGCAATGGGGAGAAAGTTGCCATCATATATCTCTCTTGCCTGGGCAGAGCTTTTAGATACACAAGGGGCTCTATATCCCACTGCTCTTTGCCTTGTATGCTGGATTTATAACACTGTGAGGCCCAGCTCTAGGGTTACATACGGGCATATCAGAGATGAGATGGGGAATTTGATTTTGCAATAATGATTACTTGTTGCTGGAGCCCACATTCCTGTAGGCTCTGCCTTTATTCCCCATACTGCTGTTGAATAAAACTCATTCCAACTGCTACCTAATCTAGTGAAACTCATCTTTCACTTTTGAGGGGGGAAAAAAGGTAGATAGGAAGTCAGGAGATTTTGAAATGTTGGCAATTTTTACTATTGTGTCTCAAGGATATCTGTTCCTATTAGCACAGTTCTTTTAGGAATGTTTTAATCTTTTAAACTTTAATTTCTTTGTGGGGAGAATAAAAGCTTTGCATATTTTCCAACTTGGTGAGTTGATTTGATGACTTATTCATGCTGTCGCTTCCGCTTCAAAGAGGCTGGGCCCCTAGGGCTAGCCAATTGTATTATGGATTTCTGCAGATTTGGCTTTCCATTCCTGCTGGGTGTCATCTGTCCTCACAGTCTTGCGGTGGATAATTTTTGTCCTCTCTAATATCATCTGAGAAATTTGTGCCTGGCAGGCCTGTCTGTCCAAGTTAAGCTTGAAATAAAGTAGCCACACAACTAATTGGACAAGACATAGCTCTAAACAATAAGGCCACAGGCTTGCTTTGACCAATACCACAAACTTACAGCCATTTGATTACAAATTCAAAAGTTTCTTTGGTGCAGTCCATGAACTAGCGTCTTTGGGTAGTATATGTTATCCTTCTTCCACTGCCCCATTTTCCTGGCCTGCAAAATACACACAAACACACACACCTTCATCCTTATTTTAATGGGCCTTAGAGGTTTTTAACTCTCTGGTTGGCTTCACCAGCCTTGCAGTTCCTGCCTGTTTTCAGCATTTGACACAAGCCCTGTTGCTTGGATGAAAGAACTGTGGAGTTAACTATCATTGTCAGGAGTTAGGGGAGTAGGTAACAGGCATTGCACTAACGAATGCAGCACTTCTCAGACGTTAGCATGCACGGTAATCATGCATGGAGCTTGGAGGTTGCTGGGCCCAGTTTGAGTTTCTGATTGAAGAGTCTGGTGCAGAGAACACACCATGAGAACCGCTGTCCTACATCTGTCTGAATTTTAGGTGCCATTCATCAAAGAATTCGTGTTTTTGTCTTTTTGCAGTTGAGTCAAATTTTCTGAAGGAGTGGCCAGTGTGGTGGAGCACTCTGCATTCTGTTGCTTGGCCCTGTCACCCAGCACAGTTTGTCTTCATGGTAGCTCTCTCAGTAAAACACCACCTGTTCTCCAAGTGATGTAGCTGCACCTGAAGCATCTCTAGGAGGGCCAGCAGAATTCAGTGCTGGAAGCTTTCGCACAGGACTTTGACGTTGCTTTGGCCTAGAAAATCACTGATGAGATGCACAGCCTCCACTTCACACCAAACAACCTCTCAGGTCTAGAGTGCCAGATGCATTTCCAAAACTTCATGGGATTAATATGCAGTAATATTTACTATTTTACCCCCAAGACCCTCTAATCTCCCCCTCCTTTTGCTTTAATTAGTTTCTTCCCCACTTCAAAAATATGTTACAAAAGAAGGACAAACAGTAATACAGAAAATGTTCTAGGAAAAAACATTATGAAATGCATTTAATAAAAAAATAAATAAATTTAGGAGTCTACTTCCTCAATTATGCTTATCCTGGATGGGCTTATACTATAATGAATTCAATTTTAGATCTCAATATGCATGTAATTGAATACTCATTTTTATTTTCTAATTTTTATAAGATTCAACAGAGAATTAGCAAATAATTTAACCCTGAAGTCAGAACTTCTACTAAATTCACATTATTTCCATGACTTAGGTGTCTTAATTCTCACAAGGATAATAATTTTTAAAAATCCCTTTACAATTTCAAGGTTTAAAGGATCTGGTATTGAGAATCTCTATAAAATTATGTTGTATAAAGTGCTATGAAGATGAGAACAGCGAATCTTAAAACCATAGGAGTATTTAGTGTGTGATTACATTTATGTAATATCTTTGAAATGACAAAATTTTGGAAATGGAGAATACAATGTAGGTTGCCAGGGGTTGGGAGAGGGCAGAGAGGAAGGTAGGTATGGTTATGAGAAGGCCCTATGGGGGATCCTTGAAACTGTTCAATATCTTGACTGTGATGATGAACACATAAACCTACATGTGTGATTACATTGTTCAGCACTAAATACACACAATGAACGCAAGTAAAACTGAAAATCTGCATAAGATTGGTAGATTGTATCAATATCAATATCCTGATTGTCATATTGACATTTGCAAAATGTTACAATTGGAGGCAAAATGTATGAGAAATTTCTATACAATTGTGTGATCTCAAGTTTTATTTAAAAACTGCAAAATAGTCTCATCAATCCAGAAACAATAAGAGGTAACATACAAGACCTTTTTAACCCTGGATGCCAAAGACACACTCAGAGCTGCCCCCAAGCAGAACAGTGCTGCCAAAGGGGCCCTTCTCTAACTCCTTGCTATCTGAGCTCCAGTTGAAAGATTTCTGGGAAGGGAGGGAATGAAATAGAGGCATACACTGGACCAGATCACCCCAGAAAACAACTACTCAATAGTGTACAGAGCAATGCAAACGGCTAAAACATGTCTCTACAAGGTATCAGCAACAGAATTGCAGAAAAGTAATTGTGTAGTAAGTAATTTCATATTATCCCCTCAGGTGGACTGTACACTCCACCAGGAAGTAGAGGAATGAGCAGTCATGCTCACTGTTATATTTCAGCCCCTAGCACTGCATTTGACACTTAGAAAATGCTCAATACATGTTCACAGTGTTTGGATGAAAAAATTGAAGAGCCCATATGGCCTGTTATATAGTAACTAGAAGCCCAGTGCATGAAATTCGTGCATGGGTGTGTGTCACTCAGCCCAGCCTGCACCCTCTCCAATCTGAGACCCCTCGAGGGATGTCCGACTGCCCATTTAGGCCAAATCCTACCTGGATCGGGCCTAAGTGAGCAGTTGGACATCCCTATCACATTCCAATGCTGCTGGCTCCCAACTGCTCACCTGCCTGTTATTCTGAATGCCTTTAACCACTTTGCCTGCCAGCCTGATCACCCCCTAACAGCCTGACTGATGCCTAGCTGCTCCCCTTCCAACCTATTTGCCCCTAACTGCCCTCCCCTGCAGGCCTGGTCACTCCTTACTACCCTCCCCTGCAGACTTGGTCACCCCTAACTACCCTCCCTTGCAGGCCTGGTCTCCCCAACTGCTCTCCCCTGCAGGCCTGGGCCCCCTCTCCCAATTGCCCTTCCTGCAGGTCCTGTTGTCACCAAATCCCTCCCCTACAGGCCTGGTCCCTCCCAACTGCCCTCTCCTGCTGGCCCAATGGCCCACAACTGCCCTTCACTGCAGACCTGTTCCCACCAAACTTCCCACCCTGTTGGCCATCTTGTGATGGCCATCTTGTGATGGCCATCTTGTGTCCACATGGGGTCAGTCATCTTTGACCACATGGGGGCAGCCATCTTGTGTGTTGGAGTGATGGTCAATCTGCACATTACTCTTTTACTAGAATGGATAGAGGTTCAGTGCATGAAATTTGTGCACAGGAGTAGGGGTGTCCCTCAGCCTAATCTGCACCCTCTCCAATCTGGGACTCTTCAGGTGGTGTTCAATGTTCAAAATTGGCAGTTAGACATCCCTCTCTCAATCTGGGATCACTGGCTCCTAACCACTTGCCTGCCAGCTTGCCTGATCGCCGCCTAACTGCCCTCCCCTGCCAACCTAATCGACCCCAACTTCCCTCCCCTTCTGGCCTGATAGCCCCCTAATTTTTTTGCTCTCCTGTGCTAACCTGATCTTGCCCCTAACTGCTTGCTCCCTCACAGTGGCCTGATCACCCTTAACCGCCTCGGCCTCTGCCTCTGCCACCGTGGCTTTGTTTGGAAGGAATTTGGACATCTGGAAGATGTCCGGACACTCCAGTCTAATTAGCACATTACCCTTTTATTAGTATAGACTAGAGGCCCAATGCAATAAATTCATGCAGGAGTTAAGACTTCCTGCCAGCACTGGCTTTCCTCTGGCACCCAGGACTCGGGCTTCCCTCGCAGCTCCAGCTTCGTCTGGAAGGTCATCTGGTCTAATTAGCATATTTTGCTTTTTTTAATTATAGATGGTTTTTCCTTCCCTACATATATCCTTCATTTTCTCCTCACCCACCACCTACACTTACACACATACACAGGGATCGAGGCTGGGCAGTCCTTTAACCTGTCTGTGCCTCTGCCCTGCTCACCTGTGAGACAAGGGTAATAATAGTATCTGCTTCGAAGGACTGTCATAAGAATTTTAAAAATTAATGTGTGCCAGCACTTACAACAGTATTTGGCAGACTGTAAGTGCCATGTTGGTGTTTGTTCAACTGCCACCTAATTCTGACACAGATTAAGAGTTAGCTCAGACATGGCAGGTGCAGGGCACCATCTTCCTCCACAAGCTCTGGGGTTCCAGGCTACCTATGCTACCCACATACTGTCTATAAGTTTGGGGGGTTCCCACTCCCCCTTGGATTCCATTAGTCACTGGGTTGACTCATTGAACTTGGGAAAATGATGTACTTAGGATTACAGATTTATTGTAAAGGAATACAAATCAGAGCCAGATAAATGACTAGATGCATAGGGCAAGGCCTGGGAGGGCCCCAAACAGGAAGCTTCTTTGTCCTCACTCCTTACCTGGCAGCATATCAATATATAAGGACCAACCAGGAAGCTTACTGCAGCTTCAGTGTCCGGGAGGTTTTTATCGGGTTTCAGTACACAGACATGGATGATTGAATCATTGGCTCCAGCCTCCCTTTCTTTCCTACTTGGGACATTTCAAGGGTTTAGAGGTTATCTCCCAGAAGCCAGGGACAAATATCAGCCAAATTCTTTATTATACAACCTATGGAAATTTCAGTAAATTGGATAGGCAGAAGGGGGGGGGGGGGGCAAAAAAAAAGCATTTCAGGAAGTGGGGGGTGGTGTCTAAAAATAAAGAGGCAGAAATAAGTGTGGTATAGTCATGGTACAGTAGAAAGACCTCTTAGCTCATCAGCTTTGCTATATTGGAATGTGCCAGCCTTGAAGTTGAAGGACCAGGGTTTTGTCCATGGGTCTGCTATTCGATAACTATGGTGCCATCTTGTGGGAATATAGGGATCATTGTAAGCCAGCTTGAATCCTTTCTCCGAGAGGGGGACATAATTTAAATAGGTACACACACAATTTAGTAGATTAAAACAACAAAAATAGCTGAAACCGATTTGGCTCAGTGGGTAGAGCATTGGTCTGTGGACTGAAAGGTCCCAGGTTCGATTCCGGTCAAGGGCATGTACATTAGTTGTCATGTTCTTTTGGTCATAGCAAGTCACAAGACCAGTCCAAATTCAAGGGGAAGGGGAACAAATTCCATATTCTGATGGGAGAAGCAGCATGTTGCATGTGTATACAGTGAGGGAAGGAATCATCACAGCTGTCTTCAGAGACTTTACCATATTCTCTGATTCCCAGCTTACTCATATGAAAATGTCTATTATCTACTTCAACTAGATTAATGAGATTAAGACACATGATGTATAATTGACTGCATTTTATAAATTGTAAAGGGCTAAACAAGTACAATCTAACCTAATGTAACCTATTAATGGAGCATTATGCAAATTAACCATCACTCCGCTATACAAGCCATGCCCACCAGCCAGTCAGTGAGTATGCACATTAACCCAGAGATGATGGTTAATTGCATATGCAGAAGGAGGGAGGAGTGAAGACTGAAGACAGCATAGAAGGAAGAGGAAGGGAAAGTGGAAAACAAGGTGGCTGAGACTGCTGGAGGGAAAGCACTGGCAAGTGTGTGCGGGTGGGGCAGGGTGAGGTGCACAGGGCCGCAGAGTTGGTGGCAGAGGTGGTTGCTGCCACAGTGGGAGAGGTGGGAGTGGAGGGAGGGAACTCATCAGGCCTACGCTTTATGCTTGGGAAGGGGCCGAGCCTGGGATGGCAGGTTCAGGGCGGCGAAGTGACAACCCCTTCCCAAGCCTAAACCTGGGGTGGAGACTTTAGGCTTGGGAAGGGCTGAGCCTGTGATTTGGAGGTTCTGGTGGGCGGGGGTGGGGGGGACCCCTTCCCAAGCCTAAAGCCTGGGGCAGAGGCTTTTGGCTTGGGAAGGGGCTGAGCTTGGGATTGAAGGGAAGCGGAAAATATCAATGGAAACATATCCTCAGGTGAGGATAAAAAGAAAAATAAAGAAAGAAATGTTATATCCTATGAAAGACATATCTTGAAAATGCTTAAAGAAAGTTGTCATTTTTTCATGGTTAAGGGACTGGAGTCCGTGTTGATGAAAATACCTTGGTGGCTGTGCTGACTGGCAGTGGCTGCAGTAGCAGGTGATGGGGCTGGCGCCTTCCCCTAATCAGTCTGGTTGACTCCCACAAAGGGAGACCAGACTGCGGCTTAGGTTCGCTGCCAATGGGGAGCGGACTTAATCTATCAGTAGGACATCCCCTGAGGGCTCCCAGTATGTGAGAGGGGAACTGAGGGACCCTCTCCAGTGCACCAATTTTGTGCACCGGGCTCCTAGTATATTATAGTGGTGGGTGATAAAGGTAGATTGGAAGAATGAGAGATTATAAAAGGAGATAGATTGTAATAAAATTTATTGAGCATATACTATATTCCAGGCATTGTACTAAGTGTCTTACAAGTATTTTCTTTAAATCACCACAGCAAACCTTAAAAGATGGGTATTTCATTTTATTTTACAGGAAAGAAATTCCAAGTGAGTGGCAGAGCCAGAACTGGAACCCAATTTTGTTTGGTTCCAAAGTCTTAACTACTATACCCAGAGTTTTTTAAATCACTTTTATCTAATCAATCTGCAATTGGGTAAGGGGGGATAGCAGCTATCCAGAAATACTGAAACAATTTTTTTAGAGGCAGAACTCATAATCTCCATTTTTAACAGCTAGTTAATGTCGGAGAAACATTGAACCTCACTGTACACTACGAAGACCAGCTCAGAGGAAATGTAGGATTGCAGGTGCAGAAGAAAATAAGTAAGAAAAGTGTCTAGCTATTGGGAGAATAATTATGTTTTCTAGAGGCTAATACTAAAGCTGGTAAATGAAAGTAAGACTAGAAAAGTTAAAAGTCAGACCCAACAACTTGCAAATAACTGAATTTATATTTATTTATTGACTCATCAATTTTTATTTTTATTTTGCCTTTTTGCCTTTGGGCTTATTATTTCCTGTGCTAGAAAACCCCAAGTTCCTTTATCCTCCTCCCCCCAACTTGGCTAATATTTATTCATTTGGGGTCTGATGAGAGATGTGTGCCTTCTTTGAGAAGTTCTTTCTGGCCATCTCCCACCCCCAGTGGTTCCACATGTGTGCTGTGCCTTCTTCCATCCTATCATTTAGGCCCTAAATTTTGGTTTGTGTGCCTCCTTCAGCAATAATCAGGAGAACCTTGTATAGGAAGGGGGGGGGGAGAGGAGAGATTACTAGGTGTACTGATTAATAATTCGAATTTTGTAATCAAAGAAAACATGATAATTTCAAGAGAAACATCAAAAGTGCTTTATTCAAAGTAATGTTCATCGCTAGCTACACACTTCTCCCATATTTCAGGTAACTTGTGGATACTGTCCCAATAGAACTTTTCTTGTTTTGAGGCAAACCATACAGAGACCCAATTTTCAACTTCTTCGTACATTTTGAAGTGCTGTTCAGAAAGTGCATGTGCCATCGATCAGAACAAGTGGTAACCTGAAGGAGCAAGGTCTGGTGAATACAGCAGGTGGGTTAATACCGTTTCCCCGAAAATAAGACAGTGTCTTACATTAGTTTTTTCTCCCAAAGTTGCACTAGGTCTTATTTTCAGGGGATGTCTTATCTTTTCATGCACTAGGTCTTATTTTCGGAGGATGTCTTATTTTCGGGGAAACACGGGTACTTCCCAGGCAAGATCTTTTAACCATTAAAAGATCTTGCCTGGGAAGTACCCGTGTCTTGAACTGGTTTTGAGGTGTGTGATGGTGAGTTATCATGAAGCAAAATTACTTTGCTGTGTCTTCTGGCACATTCTGGTCATTTCACGATCAAAGCGTGATTATTTGTTGTCAGTACCGATCAGTATTAATGGTTTCACCTGGTTTTAGAAGCACCACAATTTCCTGATCCCACCAAACGCAGATCATTGTCTTTCTGAAGTTGATGTTGATGGTTGACCTGGATCAACCCATGATTCTGTGAATTAGTGATTCTCAAAATAAACCCACTTTTCATCGCCACAGTTCAATGCAAAAAAGACTTTCTTTCGTGCTATTGAAGCAACATTTTACTGATGACTTTTCGGTTTTCTATTTGTCTTTCATTCAGTTGATGTGGCACCCATTTTCCTTCCTTTAAAATCTTTCCCATTGCTTGTAAACGATCGGAAATTGTTTGCTGAGTAACGTTTAATCTTTCTGCAAATTGTTTTTGAGTTTGACATGCATTTTCATCCAATAATACTTGTAATTGTTGTCTCCAAACTTTTTCAGTTGACCTGGTTGTTCTTTATCTTTCACATCAAAATCATTACTTTTAAAGCATTTAAACCAGCGTTTACAAGTATCTTGAGATGGAGTATGTTCACCATAAGCTTCCCAGAGTATACGATGACTTTCAGCAGCATTTTTCTTCAAAATAATGAATTAAAACTTCCAGCAAATGCTTTTTTTGGGGGGGCACAAATTTCGACATTTTTAAGTGTAAAAATATCTATGATGTTAACATCTTCAGCAAATTTGACCTTTGAAGCTTTGAAGCTTGCTGTCAGTACAACAAAGTAGCACACATATCAAATTGCATATATATCAACATATGTGTAACTCCATCTCTTAAAAAAAAAAAAAGTCTGCATTATTAACTGGTACACCTATTAAGAGATGGTTCTTAGAAGAACCCCTGGATGAACAGGAAATGAAAAAGCCACTGCAAAGTTGCACAGTGTTTGTACTTTGAACAAGCGTGAAGACTTGTTGAGACTAGAAGATGAACTTTATGGAGTTTTACCAAATGGCAGCAGTTTGATACAGGGCTGCCCCATAGATGTCTCTTCATGACCAGGACAATTAAAAGCAACCTAGAAAACCCAACCCTTCAACAATTAACGTAGCCCTTATAACAGCTGGTTTAAATTTTGTAATTACAAGAACAGATTTTCTTTTTCTTTTTCACGTCAGCACAAATGAGCCCCATAAATGATTTGAACAAATTGCTTAAGGCACCTTCCAATCCGGGCAGCACCTGCCCCAATCTAACATGGCGGCATGGGCTTCCTCCAGTCACATCCCCAGTCACACCGCTGGGCCTTAATGCAGCAGGGGAACGTTAGACCCCGCTGCCCGTCGCGCTATGATGACGTCGCACCCGCGCCTGGGAACCGGGAGGGCAAGTACGCGCAGGCGCAGCGCGGCCGCGGTGGGCGGAGCTGACGAGATGAGTGGCGGTGGCGCGGAGGCCGCTGTGGGTGGTGAGGTCCCCGCGGCGGGCGGCCACAAAAAGAAGGACTCGCTGGGGACCGCGGGCTCGCCAGCGCACCTCATTATCAAGGGTACGG
This sequence comes from Pipistrellus kuhlii, assembly GCF_014108245.1. Taxonomy (NCBI): domain Eukaryota; kingdom Metazoa; phylum Chordata; class Mammalia; order Chiroptera; family Vespertilionidae; genus Pipistrellus; species Pipistrellus kuhlii. Next base: position 113,076,693 of record NW_023425515.1, on the reverse strand, counting down.
AGTGAAGGGGACATGGCCCTGGTGGGTGCCAGGGCAGCCTCCCCTCCCCGGCGGCGCCCTCTGACCCGGGGGGTGGCGAGGCGAGCCGGGTGTGGCCGCGCCCCCTAGATCTCTGCTCTCCCAGGAAGGACCAGCCCCAGCTCTCTTACTTCCTCAGGGACAAAACCTAGACGGGAGCCTCCTCCCCTCCCCAAGCCCGGACCCCCGGCGCAGTGCCTCCGCGGGCGCGGCGCGCGGCCCCCCCGGCGATGAGGGAACTCGGAGCCGGAGCGGGCTGGGCTGCGGAGCGGGGCTGTGGGGAGGTTGTTGGCTTTACCCCCTCCAGCTCTGTCTGCTCCTGCTCAGGCGGGAGCTAATGAGATCAACTTTGAAAGCGTCTGCAAGCAGGAAAGCTCCAGACACGTGTACAGAGGTCCATTGTGTGCTTCGAGCTGGGAGCTTACAGCCTAGTAACAACCTGGATTCTCACAGAAGCTGGTAGAGTCCAAAGCGCACAACCGTGTTTCCTGCAACAAGATCTTTGCCAGTTTCTCATCGCCAGCCCTCTACACCCCTTCCCTACCCTGTCAGCCCCGCCACAGTGCAATGCTCGAGAAGCCCTCGGAGGGTTCCCGAGCGCTTCTGCACCCCCGAGGCAGCCCCCCATGCCGCCTATTTCATTTTAACCTTAGCTGCTGTGATTGTAGAGTGCAGGAGTGGGCCTAGGTGTTAGGGCTACATTATAATTGTTTATTTTTGTTGTTGTAGTAAAATACATCGTAACCAATTTTCTTAACCACTTTTAAGTGTGTAGTTCAGTGGCGTTAATACATTCACATTGTGCAGCTGTCACATACTTCCCAAAGTCTGTACTCATTCAACACTAACACCCTGCAGCTTCTAGCAACTACCATTCTATCCTGTCTTTGAGGATTACTGTTTGTCATTTTGTGATTGGCTTATTTGACTTACCATCCTCAAGTTTCACCCATGTGTCAGAATTTCCCTTTTCTTTTTCTCTTTAAAAAAAAAAATAAAAAAAAATAAAAAGAAAAAAAAATATATATATATTAGGATATTAGGTCTAGTAATAATAATGTTGTTTTCTAATACTTTTTTAAATCGAATTTATTTAAACAATACAACAAAATTTAATCAACAATATAGTTGCCGTTGTTTTCTACTACTTGTGCCCAACGCTCAGGAAGCATTTTAATCCCTCTGTTGTAAAATTCTTGTGATTTTGATGCAAAAAATTCGGTCAATGCATTTTTGAGGCATTCTTCATTATTAAATTTTTTTCCAAGAAGAAAGTTTTGCAAAGAACGAAACAAATGGTAATCGGAAGGGGCAATATCAGGAGAATATGCAGGTTGAGGGAGAACTTCCCATTCCAACTGGTGCAGTTTTTCAGCAGTGATTCTTGCAGTATGCGGTCGTGCGTTATCCTGGTGAAGAATTACGCCCTTCCGATTAATCAGCGCGGGTTCTTTTTCTCTTAAAGCTTGGACTAACCTTTCCAATAGGGCACTATACACTGCACTTATAATGGTTTGGTTAGATGGTAAAAGTTCATAATGAAGAATTCCTTTAAAATTCCACCAAACACACAACATCACTTTTTTCGCATGCAAGTCAGGTTTTGGCATGGGCTGCGGAGCCTCATTTTTGTACAACCATTGAGGCCGCCTTTTCAAATTAACATACAGCACCCATTTTTCGTCTCCGGTAACAATTTGCTCTAAAAACGGCAAACGGTTTTGACGAGAGAGGAGCGAACTGCAAATTGTGACTCTTTGATTACGGTTGTTGTCGGTCAACTCATGGGGAACCCATTTTCCAAACTTTTGGACTTTGCCAAGTGCACACAATTGATTGGAAATTGTTTTTTGTGAACAATTTAAAGTTGTCGCAAGCTCTTGTTGGGTAATTTGAGGATTTTGCACCAAAAGAGCTTGAAGAGCTTCTTGATCAAAATTGGACACACTGCCTCGACCACTCTTGTCATCTAACGAAAAATTTCCCCTCGCGAAATTTCTCAAACCAATGCTGGCATTTTCTGGCGCTAACTGCATCTTGACCAAGAGCACTACAGATGTTTTTTGCAGCCTCACTTGCTTTTCTTCCTAATTGGAACTCGTAAAGCATGCAGTGCCGAATATGCTCTTCATCCGCCATCTTCTTAGCCCTAGTTTTGCAACAAAAACCAAACCAAACACAAACTTTTTCAAGCAAAACTTGTTAATTGCACTTCACACGTTCTGTAGATACCACGTGTTTGAAGGTTATGTCAATACAAGTCAACGCCAAGCAAGATTTTAAACGAATGTTTAAAAACGACATTAATTATTACTATACCCGATATATATATATATATATATTATTGCTTTTTTACAGAGAGAAAGGAAGAGGGATAGAGAGTTAGAAACATTGATTAGAGAGAAACATTGATCAGTTGCCTCCTGCACACTCCCACTGGGGATATGCTCAAATCTGGGATCCTTCAGTCTGTAGGACAATGTTCTATCCACTGAACCAAACCAGTTAGGGCAGAATTTCTTCTTTAAAGCTAAGTAATATTCTGTTGTATGTATGTATACACACCACATTTTGTGTATCCATTTATCTGTGGGTGAACACTCCAGTTGCTTCCACCTTTTGTTATTGTGAATATGGGTATGCACATTATGTTTGAGTCCCTGCTTTCAAATTTTTTTTGAGAATATACCTAAAACTGGAATTGCTGGGTCAACGATAATTCTGTTTTTTAATTTTTTGAACAATCACCATGTTTTTTTCCATAGAGGTTGTATGATATTATAGTCTCACTAACTGCACGAGCATTCCAGTTTCTTCACATCCTCACCAAAGTTTGTCGTTTTCTGTTTTCTTGCTAGTTCCTCCTAATGGGTATGAGGTAGTATCTTGTAATTCTGGTTTTCATTTCCCTAATATACAGTGTTGTTCACATCTTTATGTGCTTAATGGCTATTTGAATAGCTTCTTTGGAGAAATGTCCATTTGGATGTGTTGTTGTTTTAGTTGTAGGAGTTCTTTATTCTGGATATTAATCCCTTTTCAGATACATGATTTGCATATATTTTCTCCTATTCATGGGTTGCCTTTTCATTCTGTTGATTGCATTCTTTGATGCACAAACTTTTTTTTAAATTTTAATTTACTTTTTAAATAAAGATAATTCAAGGGAAGTTTTTCAAGTTAATCCAGAATTGAGATGCAATTGAAAATATGTCTGAATAGCCTTGGCTTTTTCAATGGAACCGTTCATTCTTTTCGTTCTAAAAAAATCTATTTTTAGTTCATCTTATTTGAAGACTGTCAATTGTGAACGGATATTTAATTTTGTTGCTAGAGTCTAGTGAAAGGGAAGTATATAAATAAATGATTTCAATACTTTTGCCCTGGGTCTTTGGGGGTTTCTGGCCCTTAGGTGGGTGTTAGGGGTGGGGACTGGGAGACAGGAACATCTTCCTGGAGGATAGGGTGTCTGACCTGAGTCTTGAGGAATAAAGTATTGGCCGTTAACAAAAGAGGGCAAGGTATTTTGGACTTTCAAACACCACCAGCAAAGACGTGCGGCCTACAGCAGCAGCAGTGTCTGGGAAATGAGGTGGAGTTCCATGGAAATCAGACCATAGAAGACTTTCTCTTCAATGGCAGGAAACTGTCCAATAATAAGTATGAGAATCATGTGATTAGATTTGTATTTTAAGTAAAGCACTTGGGCAGATAATAGATGGTCCTCATTTACGGATTGCATATTTGTGAGTTTGTCTGTTTGCTAAGATAAATTCATAACTCCAAAATGTTGGTGGTGCTTTTGTAGTCATTCCCACATAGGCAGAGGAGAGAAAAAAATTTAGCTGCCATAGCTGAGTTTGAACAACACACCACTGCTTTTTCTTTCAGCTCTCATACAATAAACAAGTGTCCTTATTGCTCTCTATTTAGTACCATGTTTTTCACTTTTATGTAACTTTCGTTGTTGGTTTTGCTGTTAAAGTGATTTCCAGGTATAGTGCAGAAGTGGCCCTAAACACAAGAAGGCTGTGCCTTAGAGAGACAATACATGTGTTGGAGAAGTTTCTTTCAGGTGTGAGCTGCAGTGCTGTTTGCTGTGAGTTCTGTTAGTCAGCCATCTAGACAAAAAGAATAAAATTCATCAATCTGTATGTGAGGCCACTTCAGAAAGTGCCAGGGTAACATTTATGGTGGTGTGATGAAGCAATGGAAAAGCGGCTAACTTTATGGGTTTATGAGATGATGAACCATAGAGAAAGTGTAGTGGACAGCATTGTGTAAAGCTGAAAGCCAAAGAAATCGATAGTTCAGTTACCAAGGGTCAGGGAAATGTTAAATCCTAGCGCTGGCTGGCATTCTCAGAGGTGGTACAGTGTGAAAAAATGTTAGACTTGCTAATGAAGCAGGTTCTGCAGATCAGGAGGCTGTAGAAATTTAGAAACACCTGCTAAGTGTTATAAGGAAAAAGTGTTATTGGAAGAGCAGATCTTCAACACCAAGGCTGGGATGTTTTACAAGGATCTTGGCAAACAAACCTATATGACACAGATAGCATTTTGGTTAACAAAAATATGACAAGAGGTTTGCAGGAATCTAACCTCACATTACTTTTAAGAGCAATAGTTCAGTATTCTATAGTTTAATGTTCATGGCAACTTTACAAACATAAATACTGCAAATAATGAGAATTGACTTTGTATGGAGGGGGTTAAAGAGAGGTGTGACCAGCTGTTGATGTAGTCCAAGTGAGACAAGGAGGGATGGAAAAGGGGATGATCTGATAAGTTGTGAGGAAGAATAACATCTAAATGTTGACACCAAAGGTATAAACAGGAAAAGTTGCAATGCAGTAAATTGTTCCTTAGGATATACAAAGCTTCACATATTACAATACATTGAAGGCCTCCAAATTTAAGGTCAGAGTAAAAAACTTATTTAATGAGAGATCTGCAGTTTTCTATATTTCTCCTTTTTCCATAATTCCATAGCATATTGATCTTCCATTAAAGTGATTATCCTATCTTTTGTGTGAAGGGATATTTGTCTAACTCCCACAGTAGAGTATGAACTTTTGGAGAACAGAAGATGGTATCTTTTATCTTGTACTAGGAGCCTGGTGTACAAAATTCGTGCATGCGTGGGGTCCCTAGGCCTAGCCAGTGATGAGGGCAGATTGGGGCCAGGCAGATTGGGGTCCTAAGGCCCCAGCAGGGTCAGAAGAGGAGGCAGTAGTCACTGGGCACAGAAGGAATGGATGCTGGATGCCGATGCTACCATCGTTAGTGCCCCGCCACCACACAGTTTCCCGCCTCCCCCTTCCTCTTTCCCTCACAGCTGTGCCATCACTGCAGCAGGTGGATGGCAGGCTGACTGTCGGCAGGGGGAGGGACAGGGCATGGGAGGTTGGCCGCCAGCCCCAAGGAGGGAGCTGGCCCTTGGTCCGCTTGGGAAAGGGGCCTTGTCTGCCACCACCCATTCCCGGTCCCCCATTCCAGCCTGGGGCCTGGCCCTGATCGGATGATGCAGGATGGGGGCAGGGGGGGTTTGGGGGAATTGAAGCACAGGAGGCTGACTGGCCTCGGGGGAGGAACCATGGGAGGTTGGCCAGCCAGGGGAGATTGGCTGTGGGAGTGCACTAACCACCAGGGGGCAGCTCCTGAATTGAGCGTCTGCCCCTGGTGGTCATTGTGCATCATAGCGCCCGGTCATTCCAGTTATTCGGTCATAATGGTAGCTTAGGTTTTTATATATATAGATATCAAGCAAAAAAAGAATGTTTCCCACGTAGTTGTGTGAAAATCTGTAGCTTACATTTGTTTACATTATTTTTAGAGACTTAATGTATTTGTAATCCTTGGGACTCCAACAAACTCTGAATTATTATAATGTGCTTGTTTTATTATCTTATCCTATATAATAAAAGCCTAATATGCTAAGTGTCCAGTAGTCTGTTCAGCCAATCAAAACGTAATATGCTAATGATATGCTAAGGCTGCTTAACTGCTCGCTATGACATACATTTGACCACCAGGGGGCAGGCAGTTGGTTGGTCAACCAGTCTCTATGACATGCACTGACCATCAGGGGGCAGACATTACAACCAGTAGGTTAGTTCGATGATGGGGTCTGGCCGTTCAGGACTGAGTGAGATGGGCTGGACACTCCCTAGAGCCCTCCTGTGGTCCCTTCCCTGTTGGCCAACCTCCCACATCCCTCCCTGACCCTGATTGTGCACTGGTGGGGTCCCTCGACTTGGCCTGCACCCTCTCACAATCTGGGACCCGTTGGGGGATGTTAACTGGTTTTGACCATATCCCGCTCAAAGCAGGAGCTGCCCCTGGTGGTCATTGCGTTCCCACAAGGGGAGCACTGCTCAGCCAGAAGCTGGGCTCACAGCTGGCGAGTGCAGTGGCAATGGTGGGAGCCTCTCCCATCTCCCCGGCAGTGGTAAGGATGTCTGACTGGGCGTAGGCCCATTCCCTGTGGAGAGTGGCCTAACCTAAGGTGACCAGATGTCCCGCTTTTGGCAGGACAGTCCCGATTTTTACCAATTTGTCCCGTAGCGTTTTAAAAAAAAGTCCTGATTTTTGGACAGAATGTTTTTTTAAAACACCGCGGGACGTGTGGCAAATTGTTAAAAATCAGGACTGTCCCGCCAAAAGCGGGACATCTGGTCACCTTAGCCTAAGCCGTCAGTTGGACATCCCCCGAGGGCTTCCAGATTGCGAGGGGGCACAGGCCAGGCTGAGGGACTACCCACCCCCCTGGCTGGCACTGGGCCTCTAGTAATGTTAAAACAAAACTAGTCAGTGGCTTAATTTCTATAGTAATGTGTGTTTCAGAGTCTTCTTCCTCTACTCCCCCCACCCAAATCTTTACTATCTTAAATTCATGGTTTTAGAAGTGATCATTAGCTACTTCCAAACAATTTAATCATCTCACCAAAAGGTTAAGTAAATATCCATTATATCAGGCCACAGAAATAGATCTCCCAAAATCAACAAAGCTTAATGACTTCTTAGTCACATAGAAAAATGTTAATTCATTTATGCACTCTGGACACATAATTTGGTCTTGAAGATGCTTGCTGGAGGAGAGAGATAATTTTAGTAAGTGATATGATGGAAATATATGCACTGGGTGCTTTGGGAACATACAATAGGGATATTCCTTGAAACCTAAAGGAAGCTAGATAGAATTAGTGAAAATTTTATTTATTTATTTATTTTTAAATATATTTTTTATTGATTTTTAACAGAGAGAAACGTTGATGAGAGAGAAACATTGACCAGCTGCCTCTTGCACACCCCCTACCGGGGATGTGCCCACAACCAAGGTACATGCCTTTGCCTGGAATCGAACCTGGGACCTTTCAGACTGCAGACCGACGCTCTACCGCTGAGCCAAACCAGCTTCGGCGGAATTAGTGAAAATTTTAAAGAAGTTCGGTGTCTGAGCAGTTTTGAAGGAAGATCACAGGGATTAGGGGGTTGGGGAATGGTTCCAGGTGATGACAATAGTATGAACTGTGGCTAGGATGCATGAGGCAACATGGTGTGTTTGGAAAACTGCAGGTAGTTCAGAATTGCTGACAGGTGAGGTGATGAGGCTGGAGCCAGACCATGGAGGCCCTTATGTGGCTTCTAAGGAGCTTGGAATCTTGTCTCTTACCCAGACACTGGTGGTTATTGAAATGTGAATAAGTTCAATTGTCAAATTAGGTCCATAAATTTCTGCATAGCGTAGTCCTCACTTGGGCATTCATAGTTCATGTCTGTATGCTATAGACTCCCAGAAAATGGAAGGTAAAGGCGTCTAATTTGATTTTCTCTGTTTCTCAAACTTAACTAAGTAGAATTTTTAAAAAAATTAATTCCTAGTATCTTCCCAGAGAACTGTTTAGGTAATGAATCATTGAATGATTTAAGCAAAAGTAGTACTTTTACTTATGTATTTTTACTTAGCATACTTTCCACAATGTATCCCAATAAAACTCATTAAAATAGAGACTTGAAATTTACCCTGTTGCATATCTGTAAAAATAAGAAACTTGAGGAACAGATTATACCAATGAGTGGTATATGTTCTTATTTGAAGATTTAATTCCTCCAGGAATTATGAGGTTTACCCTTTAAACTATGTAGTTGTTACTAAGTAGAATGAATAGAATGACACTCAAAACAGTTAAAATTCAGAACTTTTTTTTTTAATTATATCTTTTTCAAACCCATTAAAAAGTTCAGAGACTTATAATGAACACTAACCCACCGTCTTACTAAGTAAACATTAAAAGACCACTGTGTGGGATGAATAGAGCACAAAGGTTTTTTAGAGCATGAAACTATTCTATATACTACAGTGTTGAATACATGTCATTATACATTTTTCAACACCGAGAGTGGATCCTAATGTAAACTGTTTACTTTGAGTGATAATAATGTGTCAATGTAAGTTAATTGATTGTAACAAATGTACCACTGTGGTGCAGGTACGTTGATAAAGGGGGGATTGTGTGTATGTGGGGGTGAGAGGTATAATGGAACTCTGTGATTTCTGCTTAATTTTGCTATGAGCCCAAAGCTGCTATTAAAAAATAATAATAATTTATCTTGCTCAAATTGCATTCTTCTCCCTCCTCTAAAGATAATCACTGCCTTGAATTTGGTATTTATTGTTCTCATACATTTCTTTGTAGTTTTATTTCTTCTGTATGTTTCCAAAAAGGAAGTATCATTTTGTATATTTTTAAAGTTTATATAAATAGCTTTATCTTGTGACCTTTTTGTGTACAACATTATATTTGTAGAATTTATTCATGTTCATAAATGTAACTCTAGTGTATTCATTTTACTTGCTGATGTATAGTACTTTGTCATGAATATGTTTAGGTTATTCCCTTTTTTCTTTTGACATCCCACTCATTTATAAGAGTCTATTAATAAGATACGATTTCCTCTTAATCCATTGTCTAAACTAAATTTTAAAATTCATATATTTGTGGGAAATAGAAAGACTAAAAACAAGCTAGAGATTGTACCACTTAACATGGATTCACCTTGAATTTTATTTTGTCTTTATAGATCTTGGAGAAATTCATTCAAGGCTGTTAGATCACAGACCGGTTATTCAGGGTGAAACCCGTTATTTTGTGAAAGAATTTGAAGTGAGTATTTAAAATTTATTTTGTAAAAATACTGCCTTAATTATTAGTGATTTTCATATATGGAAGGGACATTCTTTAGTTTTAAAGTTTCTGATTTCTGTTTATGGTTCATAAAACCTACAAAGCTTTAATAGTAATGGTAGTAATTCTTAAGGAGCATAGGACTAGGCGTTAGGTGACTTGGGCTCAAGTTCGGTGTCCTACTCTGGCATATTTAATGTCTACTAACCTCAGTTTTTTTCATCTATGCAGTGACATATAGTGAAAAAAAAAGGTGTGTTTTGTTGTTATTTTAATATATTTTATTGATTTTTTACAGAGAGGAAGAGAGAGAGAGAGACAATGAGAGAGAAACATTGATCAGCTGCCTCCTGCCTCTCCCTACTGGGTATGTGCCTGCAGCCAAGGTACATGCCCTTAACCGGAATTAAACCTGGGACCCTATCCACTGAGCCAACCGGTTATGGCAAAAAATAAAAGGTTTTAAATACTGATTGGTCTAGGTTTTTCAGGCCCATTTTTTATATTTTTTTCTCAGTTGGGGCATCAGCACCCGCCTAAAGCACTCAAGTTAAAACATGATAATTATCCTTAGCTATTCTCTCACCTTTAGGGCCCGTATTTAGTGACCATGTCTTCTGGATGCTACCTCATAAACCTCTAATCCTTCTGACTTATGTGCCTGCTTTATCAACCCAGTAAAATCCAGTCTTTTCCCCTTGCCAGAGTGCTCTGACATAACTCTTTTATAATGTTTGTCATCTATAGGATAAAATCCAAACGTCATTTTGTAACCTGTTCCCTACTTTTCTGGCTTAACCATCTGCCATCCCACCTTGTATGGTATGTTCAGGCAATACTGATACACCAACCCGCTATCCTATTTCATGTTACCGTTGGTCTATACATCTGTAATTGATTCATTGTGCATTAAATCTCAACATCTCAAACTACTTTTGGATAGATGGTAAATGATGTTACACAAACAATTTTGTGATTCTGGGTAAGTTGGGGTTTATTTTCAAATGAGACTCCAAACAAGTAGGAAGTCTAAACCTGCCAAAGGAGAAAACCTTTTCATAAACCACTTATCACTACAAAAAAGCCTGTGGTGCAGAGCAACAACAATTGAGAGACAGCAATGCAGCATTAGATACCATTTCTGAGTTCAACAGACTCTGTTACTCAAAATCTGCCTCTGTCTACCTCAAAGTGTTGTTGTGAAGATGAAAGGGGTGTGTATGTGCAAGTATGCACATGTCTGTATGTGTGTGTTTTGGTATACTATCTGGTACCTACGGTAGGAATAACTGTTAGCTATCTTTATTATTATTGTTGTGGGATAACAGTAATATGGAAAACTCATATAATTACCCGGAGACTATTCCCTTATCATACTATATAAAGACTATCACGGATTCCTTAGTGAGATTAAAGGAGATTAAAGTAGTGAGAGTAAAGCCTGGCTGTTCTCCGCTCAGTCTCTCAAAGCTGTGATCAAGACTTTGTTCTTATTTGGGGCTCTGGGTTCTCTGCCTAATTCACATGATTGTGGCAGGACTCACTTCTCTGCTGTGGTGGAATAGGTTTCCCTGCTTGCTGTCAGCCAGGGGCCCCTGTGAGCTACTAGAAGCCACTCACATTCCTTGCCACATGGCCCCCTCCATCTTCAAAGCTGTCAATGGAGTCTTCGTCAAATGGAATCCTGTCGTGCTTGCCAAGAGAAGTCCAGTCCCTATTAAAGACTCGCCTGATTTAAGCCAGGCCCATTGAGATAACTTCTCTTTTTTTAAAGTCAATTGATTTGGGACCTAAAATATGTCTTCAGAGTATCTTCAGAGCAGCACCTAGACTAGGGCGTGATTGCATAACTGAGAGAATGTGTGTGTACACTAGAGGTGGAGTCTCAGGGGCCATCTTAGAATTCTGCCTACCATAAGCTCTCATAAATACCTGATACTTTTCTTGTTATCTACTTGCTTATTACTTGACTTCCTTCTTTAGAATATAGGCACCATGAGAATAAGGACCTAGTGTTTTTATTTTCTGTTGTATTCAAAATGCCTAAAATAAGCCTGCTGCATTGTGGATGCTTACTCTGATTCAAAAGAGTAACTAGCAAAACTTGGACTAAAACTTGGGTTTTCGACATTCGGTGATATCACCAATCATCTTTTTCATAAGTCATCCTTTTTTGCCAGTATGGTTACGTACTAAATAGTTATTATTTAAAAAATTTTAGATATACCTTTAAAGATCTACTTTATATGTATATTTTTAATATTATTTGTTGATTTTAGAGAGAGAGAAATATCTATTTGCTGTTCTACTTATTTATGCTTCTTGTATGTTCCGTGACTGGTGATTGAACCTGACACCTTAGTGCAGTGGTCGGTAAACCGCGGCTTGAGAGCCACATGTGACTCTTTCGCCCTTGAGTGTGGCTCTCTCACAAAATACTACATGCGGCGTGCACATATAGTGCGATTGAAACTTCGTGGCCCATGCAAAGAAATTGGTTTTCACCCTGGGCGAGTATATTTTGAAGAAGTGGTTCTAATGCCGAGCCACACTCAAGGGGCCAAAGAGCCGCATGTGGCTCGCGAGCTGCGGTTTGCCGACCACTGCCTTAGTGTATTGGTAACTGATTGAGCTATCCAGCCAGGGAGATCTACATACTAAAAGAAGTATAGATTTTTGGCATAATGGTGAATTCTCTAATTCAATTCCCTCACTGGCTAATTATCCCAAGAATACAGGTGTCATACTTTAAATAATGTAGATGTTTTCTATGAAATGAATCTTGAATGGAATGAAAGAAGTGTTACATTTATGCTGCTGAGTATGTCTATTCAAGAGCTCACTTCCTATTAAAGCAATACCTCTTTTAACTAGGATGGAACATCGTTGCCAGGAGCATGTTCGAACGGAGAGGAATTGTAGTCAGGCCTCTGTATCTATAGGTTCTGCACCTGCACATTGAAAATATTCAGGAAAAAAGTTAAGTTGTTGGTGTGTATTAAATAGCTAAGCCTATGATGGTTGTGTCTATATTGAACACGTATAGACTTTTTTTCTTGTCATTATTCCCTAAACAGTGCAGTATAACAACTATTTATAAAGCATTTACTTGTGTTATGTGTTTACTATAAGTAATCTGGAGATGGTATAACGTATATGGGAGGATGAGCTTAGGTTATTAAGTTACATGGGTGAACTATGCCATTTGATAGAAGGGACTCGAGCGTTCTGGGTATTTGGTATCTGCAGGGGTTCCTGGAACCAGTCCTTCACTATACCGAGGACCAGCTGTATCTACACTCTACATTGTTGCCCTTAAGATCTTTTTAGAGAAGAAGCTGTGTTAAAGAGTAGAAAATACATGGGCCTTGGAGCTTGACATATCTAAGTCCAAGTCCTGGCACTCTTCTTACTAGTTATGATTACTTGCTTTACTGAGGCTTAGTTTCCTAATTTAAAAAAAAAAAAAGGGAATAATGTATACTGCAGAAGTTTTGTGAGCATTAAATAGAACATCTTTTTAAAAAATCCCTGGTATATAGGTATTAGACAAATGTTGGTAACTTATTAAGAGAAAATGGTAGCAAGTATAATCAAATAAACATGTATTAATTCAGAACTTACAATAATTTTTATGAATTTGGGTTCAGTGTTTGATGTCATAGGGAGAATAGGGATTTGCTAAGAAAGTGCTATTGGCATTACCCAAGGAATATGTTTACTAAAAAATAAAATTTCATCCTGGGCATGATAGATACAATGCTATAGAAATGTTTTAAAGCCCTTATTTTGTGTGAGAAAGAGTGTCAGAAACTAATACTATATTGTAAATGAGACAGACACAGACCCATCTTTCATGAAGCAAGGCATTCTTTTTTTCTTTTAAAAATATTTTTGTTGAATTTTAGAGAGAGGGAAGGGAGAAGGAGAAAGAGATACATTGACAAGAGAGTGGAATATCAGTCAGCTGCCTTCTGCATGCACCCTACACCAGGGATTGAGCCTGAAACCCAGGCATGTGCCCTGATCGAGGAATCAAACCAGCAGCCTTTCAGTGCATGGGTTGATACCCAACTAACTGAGCCACACTGGCTAGGGAAAAAGGCATTCATATATTGTCCTTGAAAAATAGTCTCGGGAGAGCTCAAAAATATTTTGTCAGCTAAGTTTGAGCCATTATCTTCAACTAAATATATCTTCTTGAAGTGTACCTGATCCAATCTTTTCACACAGTGACCTCCCCAGTTGGTCTTCCTGAGGTGTAGTGTAGTATGGAAACCTTACATATCAGGCTCTGTTACCTTTTATGTATATTATATTCCTAGCATTTTCCTCAAATTAGAAAAGAAAAGCTAAAAACACTGTAATGACTTTAGAGTTATAAGGATATCCGCATTGTTTATAGTTCTCTTCTATCTTGGTTCAAACAATAACACCCTCCAGTTAGTCCATGTGGTCTTTACCCAGATTGCATGGCTGGACAAAGGAATGCTGAGCAGAGCTAGCTGTCAGTACTTCCTAGAGGTTTTATCTGCTTTTATACCATTTAAATGTAGTTCACTTTAAGAAAAACTGCCTAGTATTTAAAACTGAAGTTGTTTATAATTTATATATTTTAAAAAGTTAATGCACATGGCCACAATCATCTTTTTCTTTATAAAATTTTATTTCTAAAAGAGGGGAGTAAGTGCCACATGGTGGCAGCATTACTTAAATTATTGAAGTTCTATTATAATATTTTATGCTTTCTTTTTGTGTTTGCTAGTTTTCTGGGCAATTGACTCCCTTTTTCCCCACTTTATACAAATCTCTTCTTCCCTTGATTCCAGTGAGCATTTTGAACAGAGATCCCAGTGGGGCCCTCTCAGTGAGCATCAGTTTGATAGTGTCTGTGGGTAGAGACATCGTCTTCTGCAACTTTGTCTTTCTAGCCACAAGGAGATGTCATGTCCTCTCTCACATAGAACAGAGGAGAGATCCATGTTAGTCAGTATGCTTGCTATGGGTGTGTAGTCCTGTACAAGTTCCTTATTTTTAGAAAACTTCATTTTTTGAATGCTTTATTGAATAGTTATTGAATACCTAGGTATACCGGTAAGGGATGTATTTAGTTACCAGTAACAGGCACCTGGAAAATAACAGCTTTAAGAAGTACTTATTTTTCTCTCACACTGCCCAGAACCTAGGGCTGTTATGGTGGCTCTATGATGTCAGCTCTCTTTCTGATTTTTTTTTCTTCTATTTCCCTGAGGTGTTGCTCTTATGCTTATGTTTATAAGGTGGCTGTGGAGCTCCAACCTTGACATCTGTATTTCATATAGCAAAAGGAAGACAGGTAGGAAACATCTAGCAGTCTCTGTTATAGGCACATTTGCCACTCCAAATATTATTCGATGTTGCTAAAAAAGGAAGGAGAGGGGAATAGACTCAGGACTGTGTCTTTCTGGATATGTAAAAATAAGAAACAGTCTCTACCTGCAGAAGTTTACAGTCTAGGGACAAAGAGATTTAATGGTGGAAGTGTGATGATAAAATAGGCACAAAGCACTTGGGATCACAAAGGAGGAAACAACTCCCAAGATAGCTGGGAGGAAACTTTTCATAAAGGGGGTGATGTTTGAGCTGAGAAAGAAAAACAGATATTATCCTGATAGGAAAAAAATTGATGATTAAAATTAGAGGCAAAAAAAAGTTTCAAGTAAGTATAGTTATTATGGGTTTGGGAGGGATTCTGTTGATGAGTTTGAATATGGATTAAATTTATCAAGAAAAATATCCCTTAAAAGGCAGCACAAGCTAGAATTTCACTTGACATCCTAAGCTCTCATTCTTAGTTAGATTATTAGAGTAACTGTCATATTATGAAATATCAGTATGCAGTCTGTCCCATATATCATGTAATAAGTATATGTGTACACAATATGGTTTTGAATCTTAAAGACTAACCAATTTTGTAATTGAAAGAAAATTTTAAATTATTGGTTTCTCATTTCCTCTCTAATATTATCAAATTAAATTGTTCATATATATATATATATACACACACACACACACACACACACACACACACACACACACAGTGGCCCGGTGCATGACATTTGTGCACAGCGGTGGAAGGGTGTCCCTCAGCCCAGCCTGTATCCTCTCCAATTTGGAACCCCTTGAGGAATGTGTGACTGCCAGTTTAGGCCACCGGGATCAGGCATAAATGGGCAGTCGGACATCCCTCTCACAGTCCAGGACTGCTGGCTCCCAACTGCTCACCTGCCTCCCTGCCTGATTGCCCCTAACTGATCACCCCCTAACCCACATGTGTCAAACACAAGGCCCGCGGGCCAAATCCGTCCCGCCAGGCCTTGCAATGTGGCCCGCACCGCGCTGTCATCACTGCACTCTGCTGCGTTTCCATCACAATGACAGTTTATGACTGTTCAGTAAACCATTCGACCCGCGATTTAGGCTGGATTTTAGATTTTGGCCCCTTCTCTGATTGAGTTCGACACCCCTACCCTAACCACTCCCTGGCTAGCCTGATCAATGCCTAACTGCTCCCTTGCTGGCCCGATTGCCC
This sequence comes from Pipistrellus kuhlii, assembly GCF_014108245.1. NCBI lineage: Eukaryota > Metazoa > Chordata > Mammalia > Chiroptera > Vespertilionidae > Pipistrellus > Pipistrellus kuhlii. The sequence goes on along the minus strand of NW_023425515.1, from coordinate 113,060,917 downwards.
CTAACTGCCCTCCCTTGCAGGCCTGGTACCCCCCAATTGTCCTCCCCTGCAGGCAACTGCCCTCTCCTGCAGGCCTGGTCCCCCCCCCCCCCCCAACTGCCCTCCTGGCCTGGTTTCTCTCCCAATTGTCCTCCCCTGCAGGCGTGGTCACCCCAACTGCCCTCCCCTACAGGGCTGGTTCCTCCCAACTGCCCTCTCCTGCTGGCCTGATCACGCACAACTGCCCTCCCCTGCTGGCCATCTTGTGGTGGCCATCTTGTTTCCACACAGGGACAGCCATCTTTGACCACATGGGAGCAGCCATATTGTGTGTTGGAGTGACAATTTGCATGTTACTTTTTCATTAGATAGGATAGTAACTGTACTAATCCTATCTAATAGAGAGGGAATATGCTAATTGACCCTCACGTCTTTGCAAATATGACGGTGCCCACAGCCAATAAGGAGATAATATGCTAATTGCTGCCCTACCCTAAAAAATGGTGACACCCACAGCCAATAAAGAGGGAATATGCTAATTGACTGTCACACCCTCAAAGATGGCAGCACCCACAGGCACAAGATGGTGGCATCCATTCCCCTCAATCCCACCACACCTGCCTATAGGATCCCCCAGTTTCCTCAGCCCCCCAGTCACCTAGGACTGGCTCAAGGTGCAGGCAAGCCTTGGATGGCAGCTGCCCGCTGCCCAGGGCACCTGAGGCTCAGATAACCAGGGCCAGCTGAGGCTTGCACTGCTGGCAGTGGCAGCAGCAGAAGTGTGATAGGGTGTTGCTGTCCCCTGATCACTGGGTCACCTCCCACTCCTGAAGGCTCCTGGACTGTGAGAGGGGACAGGTTGGACTGAGGGACCCCCCCCACCCCAGAGCATGAATTTTCATGCATGGGCCTCTAGTCTGTGTATGTGTGACCGAATGAACAGTCACTATGAAATGAACTTACCACCAGCAGGCAGTCACTTTGAACAGATGAAAAGAGAAACAGGCGATTGAGTCTCTGAAAGATTGCAAGCAGGTGGGGCTGAGCTGCAGTTTGCATTGGGAGGCTGGGCCATTGCTCTCCAGGCACCATTCTAGAGGTGTGGTGCCCCCGACCCCTGTCAACTCTTCCGGCTGGCTGTGTCCTCCCCAGGCAGCTGGGACTGTGGGATGGAGGGAGGGAAAAAGACCACAAACTCTATCCCTAGCGCCCGCCTCCTCCTATCAAATCAGAGCTACCCCAGGACTTGCAAAAGCATGCGTGAAGTGGGCGGCCTTGCCATGTAGCTATGGTGACTCCCCAGTCCGCCCTGGGTACCCCTCAGGCACTCACCCCACTTCTCCAAGTCTCAGTCTGAACCCCTAGCAAGGCCGCGGGAGCTCTGCCCCAGGGACCCACTTTTCCATAGCTGGGTGCGGCAGACCAGGGAATGCGAAGGTGGTGGGAGACAGGGGCAGATGCTCAGCTGACTGGGATGAGTGGGGCCGGGATGAGCGGGAGTGGCCGCCTGTCGCTTCTTGCACTACTACATCCCTTAGGGCAGTGGTCGGCAAATATTAACAGTACAATGATTGAAATTTATCTTGAGAGCCAAATTTTTTAAACTTAAACTTCTAATGTCACTTCTTCAAAATAGACTCATCCAGGCCATGGTATTTTGTGGAAAAGCCATTCTCAAGGGACCAAAGAGCCACATGTGGCTCGAGAGCCGCAGTTTGCCGACCATTGCCTTAGGGGATGTTAGATGCCTGTTTCAGCTCAATCCCCACAGGCCACACCAAGGGACCCTCCGGTGCACGAGTCTGTGGGCCAGGCCTCTAATATTATTAATAATTGTAAACGTTTTAAAGTGCCTACTTGCCAGGCACTGTTTGAAGCACATTACATGAGCACTTACTATTACTATTACTTTCAACATAAGAAAAATTAACTGTACAGCAGGTCCTAGGGTTATTCAGAGATCCGTTCCTATGGTGCGATGTAACATGATTTTTGCCATAAGTCAGAACCCACCTACATAAGCACCTATGTCACTCACATGGAGCACAAATACAGCAGTAAAGAAGCGAAACAGTAAAAAAAAAAATTAAAAGAAAGATAATTCCTGACCTTCATTTGTGGTAAATAAATGATAAAAAACATAAAGCACATATGTACATATATCGAAGTGATGGAATTTAATAAATATTGTAAATGGGAGATGCGATGTAACCATGAAACGACGTATGTTGAGTCCGCCCTAACCCAAGGACTTACCTGAATATGAAAAATTTTAGGGTATTTTACATTGGAAACCAGGTGCTGAGCTTTGTTTTGAGAATTTTTGACCCAGAAATAAAATAAATATATAAATAAAATGACGTTTTGGTTTTCCTTTTGTAATAGGTGTCAGTAGTATCAATATAAAAAAGCACATACCAGATGGTAAGTTTAAGGGCAGAGACTATTTCTGACACCCTGTTTCGTGTAACATTATCATTGGGCCTATTTGTTGTATAATTAATTATTGTCATTAATAGGCTATTAGAGAGGCGAGACTACAAATTCGCTTGCTACAATGTGTGACTGCTAGGTTGCCTGCTACCAGAAATAACTCTTTCAATAACTCTTTAAAACAATGGTGGAATAAAAAAAATTATAGAATTACCTAAACAGAGTAATAGAGGGAATAGAATGTAAAGGATAGGGATAGAAGCTAGACTTTTTTGAAGAGAGAATTTTGGAGTCATGTAAATATTTTACATAATTTAAAAAGTTAAATTTTAATGAGCAGTTCTCTTCAAATCAAGTAAAAAAGCAAATCTATGTTTGTAGATGTTGGTATTACCATGCAGAGAGAAATCATCCCAAGTACAATAACTTTAAAACACAGTAATAAAATAGTTTTCATTAATTATTTTGTTGATGCTAATATTGGTATTATTTGTTTAAATTGGTAATAAAGTAAATGAGTAATTATATTGGCAGTTTGAGAACTGGAAAGAGATGAGGCAGAGAAGGGTAATTAAAAACCCTAGAGTCCTGAATTTAAGTTTGACTAATGAATAAGAACTTAAGAAGTATCCTTTTAAAAAAAAAATAGTTATCTCCTAGCCTTGTCTACTGAAAGTTCTAGAAATAATGACCAAGCCAGTAGAGTGAACACCCCTAGTGCTCAGTCTCCACATACTATATGTAAATACTAGTGGTATTTAGAGACCTACTGATTAAAGTCTGAGCCTGGAGCATCAGGCCATACCAGAAGTAAAGAAACTACTAAAGAATATTTGAATTTTGTCTAAAGCAGGGTGGGGCCCGTCCAGCCCATGGGCTATGTAAGACCCATGAAATCATTTGGTCCAGCCCTGCCAAGGCATTAAGGATGAGTTAATTAAATGTTTGATCAAATATAGCAAGATAATTTTTAAAATGATAACTTTGTATGGCCCGTGAATGATGTTCTAAATATCCAAATAGCCCTTGGCAGAAAAAATGTTCCCCACCCTGGTTTAAAGCATTCCAGACCCAACTTGAATAGACTCCCACTGGACAAAGGATAATTTAACCACAAAGAAGGAGAAATACTATAATGGATGAAAAACTTGAAACATTTTAAAATTTTTGATTTACAGGAATATGTAAAAACAAACAAAAACCTTTAGACAATACTAGGGAACCAAATCATTGTTTTTAGGGAAATGATCAGGTGTTTTATTTTGCCTTTCATATTAGCAATCTTCAGAGTAGCCAAATACTCAATGAGGGGAAATTTTTCATTTTGGATATATTCCTGCTGATAAATGAAGACAGAATGCTAGCAATGTCCTCTTGAAAGTACACAACCAACCTTTGAAATGTTCTTTATAAACAAAATATAAAACCCTGAATCTGATCAAGCCTCTAGTTCTAACTACTAATTTACAGGAAAGAGAAGAGACAAAGGAACATGCTAAATTACACCATGGGGATTCATTCAGCAGAAAAACAGACTGTGGGAAACTGCAGAATAAATGACTCACTTTTTTCTCCAACAAATTGCAAAGGGGGGAAAAACGATGGAGGACAAATCTATAGATTTAAAAAGATTAAAGAAACATACTAACCAATTGCAATGTAAGAATCTTACTTCAAATTTGTTTTAAACAAACTGGAGGATAAAAAGAACATTCATGGGTTGAGAGAACGCTACCTTGATTTGAGTGTTTCTTAAAAAAAAAATTTTTTTTTAATTGATTTCAGAAAGAAAGGGAGGTAGAGAGAGAAACATCAGTGGTGAGAGAGAATCATTGATCAGTTGCCTCCTGCACACCCCCTACTGGGGACTGAGACCCCAACTCCATGCATATGCCCTGACCGAGAATCAAACCGTGATCTGATTCATAGGTCAATGCTCAACCACTGAGCCATGCCGGCTGGGCACCGCCTTGATTTTTAACAATATTAAAGATTTGTTGAGTGTGAAAGAGGTAGTCTTATTGTATCTGCTTTTTAAGATGAGTTTTTGTCTTTTAAAGGTAGATGTTGAAATATTTAGAGTTGAAATGATACATTGTCTGGGATTTGCTTCAAAAGAATACAGGATTGTGTAGGGAGATGTATGGGGTGCTATAGAAGGAACAAACTCAGCTAGCCATGAGTTGAGAATTTTTGAAGCTTGTTGATAGGAATATGAGGATTCATTGTTTTATTTTCCCAACTTTTCTATAAGTTTTAAATTTTTTACTATGGGAAAATTAAGAAGAATAAATATCTGACCACAGCTGCTCCATAATAATGACTCAAAACAAAACAAAAACCTAGGATAACATAACTAACTTCTTATTTCCTTATGATCAAATTTACCACCTTTCTTTTTTAAAATGTCTATTTTGTATTGGTTTTAGATTTAGAGTAAAAATGTTAAGATAGTACAGAGAGTTCTTATTTACTTTTTCCTCATTTTCTCTCTATTAATGTCTTATATCAACATGCTATATTGGTAAAACCTAAGAAACCAACATTGGTACATTACTATTAACTAAGCACCAGATAGAATTCACCAGTTTTTCCATTACATTCTTTCTGTTCAGGACAGGTACTACATTAGCATTTAATTGTCATGTCTCTAGTTTTCTTTGGTTTGTGACAGTTACTTAGACTTTTCTTGTTTTTCATAATCTTGATAGTCTTGAGTACTGGCCAGTACCCTGTAAAATGTCCCCCAATCTGGGTTTGTCTGATTCCTTTTTTTTTTTTTTTTTTTTTTTTTAATATTAGACTAGGGTTGTAAATTTTGGGAAGAGTACCACAGAAGTAAATAGCTCTTGTCATCACTTTACATCAGGGGATGCTATCACCATGACATCACTGATGATATCAACCGTCATTGTTTCCACTGTCAAGTTATTATTTTTCGTTTTCTCTCCTCTGTTCTTTAGAAGCAAGTCACTAAGTCTAGCCCAACCTTAACTGGGAGGTATTAAGACCCTGCCCATAATGCAGTGAGTCACTAGAACTCAAGGACATAGCATATGGTTGTTCTGGTGGCTCAGTGTTATTATGGCAAAGCAATACAGAGCAAAGTGAACAAGTGCACAGGGAGGAGTCTGGGTGAAACTAGGCAGAAGCTTCCAAGAGTCCTCTTCTAGTGGTCACAGGGTATGTTCTTCATTCCTTAGCGGTGACAGCATGCGTGGAATGTTATCCATCAGGAAAACTTGCTTTAGGCCAGGAGTCCAGGGTTTTTATTGGGGACTGGTCAGGTAGGCAATCTCTGCCTAGCATGTATCCACATTCCAGATTCCTGGAACGAAAGTGGTGTCTTACCATTTGTAGAAAGTTTTATACCAGTGAAAGGAACTATTTACTGGTCAATTTCCCAGCCCACAGCCAATCAGGCCTTTATTTCAGTTCTTCAGGCCTTTATTTCAGCCCACAGCAATCAGGCCTTTCTAAGGGATAGTAATCTTAGGCCTTCAGTGTTAGCTCTTTTCTGCACAGGGAAGTATCCTCATGTTACCTTTATTTAATACTTTTTACTTGAGAAAAATGGAAACAGGTTAAAAAAAATACACACACACACACACACACACACACACACACACACACACACATATATATATATATATATATATATATAGTGAAAATAAGATGGTAAGAATGAAAATTTTTTTTAAAAAAAATCAAGGACATCTAATATCTTCTTTTGCTGTACAGGATGAAATATATCATAATTTAGGCCTCTTTTTTTGTTCTTTAAGAATTTCTCATGCCCGTTTAAAAAAAATACATGCCTTCATTGATTTCAGAGATGGAGAAGAAGATAGAAACTTCAATGATGAGAGAAAATCATTGATTGGCTGCCTCCTGAACACCCCAAACTGGCATCAAGCCCAAAACTCAGGCATGTGCCCGATCTAGAATCAAACCGTGACCTCCTGGTTTATAGGTTGATGCTCAACCACTGAGCTATACCAGCTAGGCTCTCATGTCCATTTTAAAGTATTGTTATAAAAATTATTACTCATATTGTAACTTTTGAACTTTTGAAGCATTTCATAATAATTTTTTAAAAAGTCTCCAGATTGTGTGTCATCTCATTTATTGCCAATAATTAGAAGAAGGCCTTGTAAATTTTAGTAATAAAAAATAACATAACAACCAAAACCTGGGTGGGAATCCCAGAGAGTAATTACTAAGATTTAAGGCACAATATGTACTAGTCTCTTACTTTCTTTTAATAGGAAAAGCGTGGTCTTCGAGAAATGCGAGTTCTTGAGAATTTGAAGAACATGATCCATGAAACAAATGAACATGCTCTTCCCAAATGTCGAGAAACAATGCATGACAACTTAAACCAAGTTCTCCAGAGATGTAAGCCAGCTATTTTTTTATATTGCTTTATTTCACATGAGTTCTATGCCAAAATGTATCTTGAGTATTTGGTGGGAGTAAGAGAGGATAGAGATGAATGCCCTGTCTCAGAGGAAGTGCTTATCTAGTGATTAATGTGTATCCTAAGTGAGATGTGTTCATCTGCAGTGCACAAGATTATTTATCCTTTTATGATCTGAGAAAATTGAAACCTTTTTTACCTTAAAAAATTTATCCATTAGAAAAAGTTTGATAACCAAGATTTAAGAACTGAAATAAAATGTTTTCAGATAGATAGGATATTAGAGTGTTTTTTTAACTTAAAAAAAAAAATCCTGTTATTATAATAGTATTTTATTACTTATTTTCATTAAGTAAAATATTTTACTTTGAAGACATAGTTAATCAAAAAGAATATTAAACATATCAAATCATAGTTTAAAAGGAGTTTTATTAATTGATTTTAAAATTAGAAGTATAATATATCAGAAATACAAGGCTACTCCTTGCATCTGTATTGACACTATTCAGCTTGTCCAAGGATAATGCTGCTAAATAATGATGGATTATTGAAGTGCAAAATCAAAAATGTCTTCTGGGCAGGGAGGAGAGAGAGAAAACTGGTCAATGAAGGAAAGCAGCTGAGAGTCCTTGGATAGTAATTGAGTTAAGGCTTTATGTGCAAGTCCAGGTTAGTCTTGTGTACTCTGATGTTAAAAGGAGATTGGAGAGGAAAAATCCCCTAAGCTCACGTTTAGTTTCTTTGAGTGGAGCAACAAGAAGTCTAAAATTAACCTCAGGCTTTTGCATTTTACTACAAACTTGCCCTTGTTTGTTCACACTGTCACTTCCTTAACCTTGACAAACATTCTAGACATTGTGCTAAAAATAAAACTAAAATTATATATAATAAAAGAGAAATATGTAAATTGACCATCACTTTGAGATGCCCACCAGCCAATCAGGAGTGAGTATGCAAATTAGTGGGACAAAGTGGCAGTAGCCATGGGGTCAGCCAGAGGGGGCAGGAGGCTTGGGTCGCCCCAGCAATGGAGGAAGTCACGCTTCCCATCTACCTGGGCTGGTCGATGAAGAAGGAGCCTGTGGGTGGCAGTCATGGAGCCAGCCTGGGCACATGGAAGGTATGGTTCGCCAGGGGTGACCCAAGCTTCACGCAAACGCTGGTTAGCCGCTGAAGGAGGGGCCTAAGGGCAGTGGCCACGGAGCAGTCCTGAGTGCGGAAGGCTTGGGTTGCCCGGCTGGCCGCCGAGGGAGGTGCCTGCAAACGGCCCTCAGCCCCTCACCAAGGCTGGCCACACACCCCCAGAGGGGACCTTCACCCAATGGGGGTGTGGCCGGCCTGCGTACTTCCCCAACCCCTCTAGCGGGCCAGCACCGTCCTCAGTGGGGAACCCCTCCTGAATGGGGGTGTGGCTGGCCTGCTAACCACCACAGGCCCCTCACCCATGCAGTCCCACTCCCCAAGGGAGCCCTCCACCCTGATCTGGGACACCCTTGAGGGCAAACCAGTGCACCAGGCTTCTATCTGTGCTAATAAAAGGGTAATATGCTAATTAGATTGGGAAACCTTCCAGGAGACCTTTTGGACATTCTTCTGGACAAAGCCATGGTGGTGGGCCAAGGTAGAGGTGGTTAGGGGCCAAGAGGGGAGGGCAGTTGTGGTTGATAAGGTCGGGGGGGAGGGGCGCACATTGGGGGTTAGGAGGCTGGCAGAGGGGGTAGTTGGGGGTGAGCAGGCCAATGGGGAGGGCAAGTGGGGGCGAGCAGGCCAGCAGGTGTGCAGTTGGGGACAAGCAGCCTGGCAGAGGGGGCAGTTGGGGGTAATCAGGCTGGCGGGGAGTGGCAGTTGGGGGTGAGCAGGCCGGCAGGCAGCGTGGTTAGGGGCAGTTAGGCAGGCAGGCAAGTGAGTGGTTAGGAGCCAGCAGTCCTGGATTACAAGAGGGATCCCAGATTGGAGAGAATGCAGGCTGTGCTGAGGGACACTTCTGCCCCCGCCCCTTGTGCACGAATTTTGTGCACCGGGCCACTAGTTATTAATAAGAATGCTTATGTATGCATTTGAACTCTGCCTGTAACTTGCCTTTTCCACATTTTGAGTATATAAAAATAAATTGGATAAAACTTGGTAAAAATCTATAAACAATTATTTTGACTTGCTTCATTCTTGGGTTAAAGTTATTTCTGATGTAAGGACTGACCTCTTTTTTTTTTTTTTTTTTTTTTTTTATATATATTTTATTGATTTTTATACAGAGAGAAAGGGAGAGAGAGAGATAGAGAGTTAGAAACATCGATGAGAGAGAGTCATCGATCAGCTGCCTCTTGCACACCCCCTACTGGGGATATGCCCGCAACCAAGGTACATGCCCTTGACCGGAATCGAACCCGGGACCCTTCAAGGACTGACCTCTTAAAAGTAGAGTCTTCAGCTCAGTTGCTGTGGCTCAGTGGTTAAGCATTGACTTATGAACCAGGAGGTCACGGTTCAATTCCCCGTCAGGGAACTTGCCTGGGGTGCAAGCTGGATCCCCAGTAGGGGGCCTGCTGGAAGCAACCGATCATTGATTCTCATCATTGATCTTTCTGTCTCTCTCTCCCTCTCCCTTCCTCTCTCAAATATATATATATATATATATATATATATACATATATATATATACACACACACACACACATACATACATATACATACATATACACACACACACACACACACACACGCACACGTACATACATATATACTAGGTGCCCAGCGTGCGAAATTGCGCAGCCCCACCCACCCACCTGCCACCCTGCCTTGACACCGAACCTTTCCATGCAGAGCCCTTGCTTGCCTGGCCCAGCCCCCTACCCCTGTGGCTTTCTCTGGTCCCTCAAGTCGCCTCAGGCTGGTCCTGCCTTCTCTGGGCACCTCCCTGCTTCCTCCCCATCTCTGGAGCAATGCTGCGGCTCTACGCGGTCATGGCGCGAGAGGAGAGCGTGGACGCCTCCCACCTGCTGCGCTATGCTCCTTCCCCTGGCAGGTGGGTGGCGGGCGCTCTGAGTGTGAGTGGTGGGTGGTGAAGGACTGGTGAGGGGGTGCCACAGGCTCTCACCCCTGCCCTCCCCTCCAGGGGATTGTCCCGCCTCTTTCGGGCACATCCCCGCTTCCACCACATCTCTGGAGCAATGCCTCCCTATGCATGCGCAGGCAGCCTCCTGCAATCAGTCGTGATGTTACCATGTAACAAATAATTAGAATATTCCTTTATTATTATATAGGATATTTTTAAAAAGCAGAGTCTTTACAATGCATTAAAACAGTATTAACTGAAATTTAAATGTATTCTCCTGAAAGGAAGAATTAAAACACAAAATGCAAAGTTAATAATTAAGGTTTTGACATATATAGACTGCTTTGGGTCTCATTGTTAGTTTTAGAAACTAATCAATGACTTTTGGAGCTCAGTAGGCTCCAATATAGGTATTTTCATGTAGTAATTATCCTGAATAGCACAGGTATAATGGAGATAATTACTTGCTTTTTAAGCTGATGTAGTTTAAAAATTCACCTGGGCCTGTTGTGTTTAAAGATTTGACATTTTAAGCCATAGTGCTGGCTTGTTTATTTTCACTACTAACTGATCAGGTGGATCTATATATGGAATATATTCTGATCTAAGTTATATAATACTTTACAAGACTAGTGATGAGTTGAGTTTTGTTGTGTGCCAGTTAGAACTGCCACGTTGGTCTCTTCTGTGCGTGTTTGAGATCTGTGCTGGCAGTGCGATCAGCTGCATCTCAGAACTCTACTGTGGATCGTGATCTAACCTGGTGCACAGAACTAAATAACTGCAAAAGTAAAGTGGAGACATCTCCAATTATTTGAATGAGACCTATTACAGAATCTGTAGCTCAGAATTGTTTCTGCTTTTTGGCTATGTAGCACCACCTATCTTGCAAAGTGTCTTTGTGTGAGAACTTCTGATAAGAATGCAATCGTATAATCCTATATAATAAATGGGAAATATGAAAATAGACCAAATAGCAGAACACTCGAACAACCAATCAAAGCATAATATGCTAATGATATGCTAAGGCTGCTCAACTGCTCACTATGACATGCACTGACCACCAGGGGGCAGATGCTCTGACTGGTAGGTTATCTTGCTGCTGCCGTCTGGCCAATCCGGACTGAGCGAGATGGGCCGGGCACACCCTGGAGCCCTCCACTAGTCCCTTCCCAGCCCAATCGTGTACTGGTGGGGTCCCTCAGCCTGGCCTGCACTCTCTCACAATCCAAGACCCCTTGGGGGATGTTGGAGAACTGGTTTCAGCCAATCCCACAGGCCACTCTCCTTGGGAAGGTGCCAGACACAGGGCTGGCGAGCGCTGCTGTGGCAGCATGAGCCTCTCCCCGTTGATACTGATTGGGCACAAGCCTGGGGCAGGCACAGTGGGGCCGGGATGAGTGGGAACGGGATGAGCGGGAGTGGCAGGCAGGAACTGCAGGCTGCGTTGGACTGTGGGTTTCAGCCTGATCCTGGCAGGCCACCCTGAGGGGCTCCCATCTGTGCATGAATTCATGCACCAGACCTCTAGTTTTTTAATATAAAATTTTTTGTTTATTTGAATTTAACAGAACAAAAACTTAAAGCTGAAAGAAATATCTTAAAATATGTGTTTCTTTACTATAAAAGGTAGTAGTTACTAAAAGATCATTCAAAGAAAAGTAATAAAAGACATTTTGAAGTTAGCATCATTATTTCTGCATTAGTTAATGCCTTGAGAAGTGGAGGGTTAAGACTTTTAACCTTTGCTCTTGCATCTCTTCCCCAACCTCTCACTTGTGAATTTTAGCTTTGGTAGGATTTATAGTATTTGTTTCTGTTCTGCAGTTAACTATTCAACTTTTGTTTCTGGTTTGTTTATTAGATCTGTAATGATGTTGTTATAGTTCTCAGTTTGTTTCTTTAGCCTTACAGTCACATTTTCATTTCATGCTGTATGTTTGATCACTTTTAATAGATTCAATTGAGGTGGGTTTTGTTTGTTTGTTTGTTTTGTATTACAAAGTACCAGTGGAGAATTTTATTAGGTTTTCTTTCAGAATGGATACTTTGTCTTATCTGCCTCTCACATATTATGTTCCTTCTCCCTTCCCCACCATATCTATTTCTCTATAAATGATAAATGAAAGTACATCAGAGTTCTCAGAGTTTTGCCTACTCGTTTTCTTTCTCTGACTTTTGAGGGAGGAATAGTTATGGTGAGGTTAGGAGTCTCAGTTCTTTATTAGAATCTGTGTTCCTATTCTTGGCCACCACTTTTCAAAATTTATAGTATGCAATTATAATATTTCCTTTTTCAGTAAAGAATGGAGGTTTCTCCCCCTCTCACTCTTTTATAGATTTTTATGTATTCTATGAGGTATTTAAGGGGCTAACTTTGTTTTTGCTACCCTCTGCCTCTTTACCTGGAAATCATTAAGAGCTTATGATTTAAAATACCGTATTTTTCGGACCATAAGACGCTCTGGACCATAAGACGCACCAGTTTTTAGAGAAGGGAAATGAAGAAAAAAAGATTCTGAAACAAATAGTGTCCTAAAATATTTTATGTGCATTAAAACCCAACATCACAGTCATAAACACATGTAATCAACCCTGTAAAGTAAACAGCAGCATTTAGAACCATTTTAGAGCCGGGCAAGCACACAGAGACCACACAGAGCCGGGCAAGTAAAAAAACTTTTTTTTTAAAGTATATGTGTAGGCTATATTTGGACCATAAGACGCAGGGACTTTTCCCCCCCACTTCTGGGGGGAAAAGTGCGTCTTATGGTCCGAAAAATACAGTACTATTTTTAAAGTACTTTATTAGTTAGAATTTTACCTGTATTTTCTTCATTAACTATCATAACTCTGTAAAATATTTTTTATCCTCCCCACTTTATAGAAACTGAAATTTATAGTGGTTTAACATCCATGGTTCTCCAATAATAATCAGAGGAATTGCCACGCAATCCTAATTCTGCTCCAAAGCTCAAGTTCTTTCAACTTTAGAATATTGCTTCTGTGCATTTTTGAGAAAGTAATAAGCAAAGTCCACCTTTTCTTCTGAGACATCACTTTCTCTTGTATTTTCTCGTTTAACACAGATGCCTCCTTCCATTCTACTTCGTTAGTTCACACCTTTTCTTCACTTTTAACATCAGTGTCCTAAGGCTTTGGTCTGGGATATCTTTTCTGTCTATATAACCTTGCTTGGTGGTCTCATGTAGAATCACAGTTTTAAATATTATCTGTGTGTCATTCACCCATTTTACATTCATGTTTTAATCCAGGGGTGTCGAACTCAATCAGAGAAGGGGCCAAAATCTAAAATCCAGCCTAAATCGCGGGCCGAATGGTTTACTGAACAGTCATAAACTGACAATGTTAACCAGAAATGTGAATTTAAAATGAGTGGAACAATCTTTTCCTTAACAGTGCTGTTAACCAACTCACATGCTATCAAGCAAAACAGTAATATTGGTATCAAGCAAAACAGTAATATTGGAATGTACCTAAAATGCTCACTGTTTTGTTTTCTGGCTAGATGTCTGACACCGTTTTCCCCGGATCAGTGAGTCAATGTTCGGTTTTATTTCTTGGGCTGTAGCAACCCGCAAAACAGCATGGAGGTTGTCATCGGTAATGCGTGATCTGTGCTTGTTTTTGTTCAGATTCATTATTGAAAACATCTGTTCACAAAGATAGGTGCTCCCGAACATGGATAGAATACGGGCAGCATGAAGTCGGAGCTCTGGCATTGAGTCAGGGGGCAGTAGAGGGTAGAAGTCCTCAATTTCAACATCCTGAAACCTTGATTTCAGGCCACTGTCAGACTGAAGCTCGATTATCTCCATCTGAAGGTGATGGGGCACATTGTTGACATCAACTGTAAAAGGATTGGCAAAGATGTCAAAGCCTGAGTGCTGTGTTCTAAAGTCAGAGAAGCGCCGCTCAAATTCACTTAGTAAACGGCTAACTTTGGTAGCCAGCCGACTGCAAGGAAAAGTACCAGAAATAGTGGTTGAGATACTCAAACAAACGGGAAAGTGGGCAAGATTGTCCTGTTCCAGTTGGGACTTCCATAGTTGAAGTTTACGCTGGAATGCTGTGATCATGTCAGACATCTTCGTGATGACTTGTTTGCATCCCTGCAGCTTCAGATTCAGTTGGGCGAGATGCTCGCATATGTCACACATCATAGCAAAATCACATAGCCAGGCAGGATCCGACAGTTCAGGCAAGGGCTTTCCTTTACTTTCCATGAAAAGAGCAATTTGTTCTCTGAGCTCAAAAAATCTTTTGAGGACTGCGCTCTTGCTCAGCCATCTTACTTCTGTGTGGTATGGCACGTCTCCATGCTCTGCACCCACCTCCTGTAAAAACTGCTGGAACTGGCGATGATTCAGGCCACGTGCCCGTATAAAGTTAACAGTTTTAATGACTGTGGTCATTATGTCATTCATGTCAGAACTTTTCCACACATAGCCTCTTGGTGGATAATGCAATGATAAGTAATCAAGGGTGTGTGGCAGTGACTTTTTTGCATTCTTTCCTTCATTAGTCCAACCAAGCCTTTCTTTTCTCCGCACATTGAAGGTGCGCCATCGGTAGTTAGCCCCACCAACTTTTCCCAGGGTAATTTAAAATTATTTATAGATTTCTCCACAGCCTCAAATATATCTCTACCAGTCGTCATCCCATGCATGGCAGCTACATCCAAAAGTTCCTCAGTGACAGAGAGGTCGGTCTTCGTAGCACCTATAAAGATGGACAGCTGCGCTGTATCAGTGTTGTCTGTGCTTTCATCGATAGCAAGTGAAAAAGCGAGATAACTGCATGCCTGTTCGGCCAGCTGTGATGATAGATTTCCTGAGAGTTCTTGAACTCTATCTGCAATGGTGTTTCTTGACAAACTGACATTTTGAAAACTCTGTATCTGGTCTGGGCATACTTGCTCACACACTTTTAGCATGCATTGCTTCAAAAAGGCACCCTCTGAAAAACACCTTGAAGTACGAGCAATTTCTTCAGCCACTATAAAGCTTGCTTTCACTGCAGCATCATTTTTCGCTGTAGCCTTTGTAAACATTTGCTGCTGTGATTGTAGTTTGCCTTTTAGTTCTTTAACAATTTTATGCTTTTCTTCCAAAGTATATTTGCCATACTTAACATTATGTTTGGTGTCAAAATGACGACGTATATTGTACTCTTTCATCACCGACACTGTCTCATAACACAATATACACACTAGTTTGCCCTCTCTAAGCACAAACATGTATTCATTTTCCCATTTGTCATTAAATTGTCTGCCTTCACCGTCAACTTTTCTTTTCCTGGACATTTTGGGATCAATATTGGCAGTAAAAGATGTAGTTTATTGGAAATCTGCGTTAGAAGGAAAAAGTTGAAAACTGCACAGGGATAGCTTGATTTGGCAGATGGAGTGGAGAAAAAAAAAAGTCAGTCAATAAATGCCTGGCTGGGTACAGATAGCAGATTCTGTTGCGATTTTTATGCCTGCACTTTATGCCAGGAACTGGCAGCTTCTGCTGTGTATTTTTTATGCCCGCACACTCACTCTCTCCTCTGCTCTGCCACCCGCACAACCACATCGGATGCCGGACTATAGGTCACGCCTCCTGAATCTCCCGTGACTTGTTATCTATGCGCATGCGTAATAGATAGCAAGTACCGCGGCCGGCGAGATCACAAGCCTCCTATGTCACCTCGTGTCATTGTGATGGAACGCAGCGGAGTACAGTGATGACAGCGCGGTGCAGGCCACATTGCAAGGCCTGGCGGGCCGGATTTGGCCCGCGGGCCTTGTGTTTGACATGTGTGTTTTAATCCTAGGCTCCACTCTAGATTGCTAGACTTTTTACATCCAACTGCTTAGTCTACTTAGATGTCTAATAAGCATCATAGTATAACATATCCAGAACCAGACTTGAATTCTTTCCTCAGTTCTGCTTTTACCTCATTTTATACCATTTCATGAATGACATTACTATTCCCTAGATGCTCAGGCTGAAAAATCTGTACTCCTGTCTTTCTCTCCCTTCTTCATCTCTTTCTCTGGAGTGCTCTCTCTCCCCTACTTCATCTCCTCCACTTCCCTCTTCCCTCCTTTACTCGTCCTTTCTCTTTCCCCCCTTCCCTCCCTTCTCCTCCCTCTATTCTTTTCCTCTCCGTCTCCACTCCTTCTATTCTTTTTCCCTTTTTCATTCTTTCCTTCTTTATCCCCTCATGTGTATTTCATTAACAAATCCTTCTGGCTCAGTGACTTTTATTTTCTACTACCACCACCACTCCCACCTATCCCTCCCACCCACCCTGCTGCTTGCTTTGTCTTGCTACTCTGGCCACTTTATACTTCCTCTCATGTGCCAAGCACACTTCCACCTCAGGGCCTGTGCACTTGCTACTCCCTCTGGAATACTCTTTTCTCAGCTTTCTGTACATTCTCATTTCCTGTTTGTCTCTGCTCAGATGTCAACAGAGACCTAACTCAGCCACTCTAACATTCATCTACCCTCACTTTGGCATTCTCTGATCTCCCTACCTTGCTTTTTCTCCATCACTTCCTAAAGTGCTAAATATTTATATGCTTTGTCTCCCCAACTAAAATGAGTTTCATGAACTCAGGGACTCTGTTTTCTGCAGTATCACTAGAACAGCAGTGGCTGGCACATTGTAACCACTAATTATTTGTTTATTGAAATGAATGAATGCATGAGAATTCAGCCAACATCTGCTCCTCATACCAAACCAGAATTATTTTCTTATGTATGTATTTGAGGTTTACACATACCTACCATGACAGGATGAATTTGTTTCTTTTATGTGAAGGCAGTTGGGACATTGTTAACTACTATATGCAGCACAATTATTGTATTGTGATACTAATTTCCTTGAATAATCTTTCAATTGAGCAAAAATAATTAGATAAATTCTTGACTTTTTAAAGTCAGTATAGTCTCCTAAAACACTGAGACAACAGGGGAAGTGCTTCCTATTGACCAGTAAGTCCTGTGGAAGTGATAGGAAGGTTTGGATAAATGGACCTTTTCCTCTTTGAGTCTCTAATTGTGAAGAAAGTGAATGTTTGCCGTAGTCAGGTGATTTTCCTAGACTTTAGAAAAGCAGACTTTATTATACTCAGAAAGTACGGTAAACCTTTTTTA
This sequence comes from Pipistrellus kuhlii, assembly GCF_014108245.1. Taxonomy (NCBI): domain Eukaryota; kingdom Metazoa; phylum Chordata; class Mammalia; order Chiroptera; family Vespertilionidae; genus Pipistrellus; species Pipistrellus kuhlii. Next base: position 113,043,864 of record NW_023425515.1, on the reverse strand, counting down.
TTGTGTGGCTAAAGAATTAAAAACTAAATTACTTCAAAAGAATTTTCTAAAAATATATATTTTGTTTAAGCACCGAGACAATTCTAATAAGAAACAAAAGTATGACTTTGTCGATCTGTTCTAATTAAATTTTATTTTATTATTTTTATTTTATTGATTTTTTACAGAGAGAAAGGGAGAGAGAAAGCTAGAAACGTTGATGAGAGAGAAACATCGACCAGCTGCCTCTTGCTCACCCGCTACCGGGGATGTGCCCTCAACCAATGTACATGCCCTTGACTGGAATCGAACCTGGGACCCTTCAGTCCGCAGACTAATGCTCTACCGCTGAGCCAAACCAGTTTCGGCTGTTCTAATTAAATTTTAAAGGATATAACAAATGACAAAGTAAATGTCATGTTCTATAACTCTTGTCAGATTAAACCAAGAAAAACCTGAAAATAATGAAACAAAGACCACAAAATGGATATTTTTAAGTTATGTTTATAGCCTTCCTTCTATCACCTCCCTCCAAAAAAAGAAGAAAAAAAAGAAAACCAACCAGGAAATGATAAAAACCACTGCTCAGGAAAGATGATGTAATATTAATATACCACAGAAAAAAGGCAGATTTAATCAGCTCCTATTTTGGTTTGTTTTCATCTTCTTTGTTAGAACAAACAATGATAGGGAATCTAATTTTCAATACTAAAATACTATCTTTGATATGACTAAAGCAAATGGTTACTGATGAAAACCTGACTTTTAAAAGCAGAATCCTCCTCTTAACCATATATTCATAGGATGGGTCCTAAAATTCTTCTGAAAGAGAATCACAGTCCCTGCCCTGTTGTGGAACTTGTGAACTAGTCAGGGCCAGATTGAGGTGATATAGGAAGGCATAAATGTAAAACAGCTAGGTAAACCTCTATTTAAGCAAATGCAAACTAAAGTGGGAGGGTGTTACATACCAAATAAGGGGAAATTTTTTAGGGAAAGGATTAATCTGGGTGATTTTATGAAGGAAGTAACCTTGAACTACGCTTTTGAAACAAGTAAAACATTTTAATTATAGGAAAGGAATAAGGAAAGCACTTTCAGTAGGGATAGTACAGAAACAGAATAATCCTAATATATAAAAACCCAAGGGTCGTCACGTCCTAAATGACCGGAACAGACAACAAACAGGAAGCTGTGTGGGGCAACCAGGCCGGCAGGGGAGACGGTGAGGGATGACCAAAGGACTCCTGGGCCCTGGCCAGGGCCGCCGGCCAAAGGGAGCTCTGGGCCCTTGCTGGGATACAGTGGAAATGTGATGGGGACGTGGCCAGCGGAGTGGTAAGGAGCAGCGAACAGGTGGGTGGTAAGGAGCGAGGGGTCCCTGACTGGGAGAGGGATTTCCAACTGTCAGCTACAGGCAGACATCCCCTGAGAGGTCCTGGACTGAGGAGGGTTCAAGCTAGGCTGAGAAACCCCACCCTACCACCCCAGTGCATGAATTCTGTGCACCGGGCTTCTAATAGTTCTAATAATAGAACAGTAGCATATCTTGGCTGCTTACATTTGTTAGTATTACACATGCCATTAATTCTACACATCTTTATAGAGACAAATGAAAAGGTATTTACTTTGGTAAGAAGTAAATAACAGCAGTCAGAAGTAATTTTAAATAGATTATTTTAAATAGATCTATTACTCTGCTTACTATGTGTGAAGAACTTTGTTAAGTGACTTTTATTAGTATTTAAATATGTGCTATCTTAATTCTTGTGTCAGTTTTGAAATCCTCTTATTAGTAGTTTGTTTTACAAATGGGGAACTAAGATGCTATAAAATTAGCAACAGTAGCAATAACAGCACCTGGCAATAAATATTTGGCAAATGAATGAAAGAATAAGTAAGCAAACATGCCCAAGATCCGTGAGAAAGCTTATAAGTGCTCAGCTCCAGATTTACCAAAGTCTGACCCTTAGCCTGCACACTAAACAGTGAAGTGATGACATTTATCTACATAAATACAGTGGATCCAGTAAATGAAGAAGGTTAAATAACTCATGGATTAAAACTATTGATGAAATTGTAAGAGGAATGGAGTATTGAGGATAAGAGTCAAGTTTTTAGAGTCAGAGATCTGATTTTAATTTTACTTTTTGTACTTATTGGTCATATTACCTCCTTGAGGGACATTCACCTTTTACCCATTTTTTACAAAAGCCAATACTCTGTAAAGTGTGACAGTGATTCTCTTCTAAATAGAAAAACGGGATTAGAAGGAGTAATACATGGAAGGTACTTACTATACTTGGCACATAATAATAATAAATAATTATAGTAATTACTACTAACAGTTTTGGTCTATTAGAAAGGAAAACAACTCAATGAAAATAAACTGGAGAAATCTGAATTTAGCAGCGGCAGCCAGGATGAATTTGAAGATGAGAGCAGAGGCTAGAAGAATAGTAGAAAGTTGTTGAAGCATTCCAGTAATGCCTGCAAGAGAGCAATAGCATGCATGAGACAAAGGGAAAGGGGACTAGTGGATGGGAAAGACACTGCAAAGGCACAGTCAAAATGTAATGCTAAGTTTATATCTTTTTAGAGAATTCTAAGGTTATTGTTGACAATTTGTCATTGGAATTAGGTACTTAAATGCCTTTGGCTTGCAACTCAAAGCTCAAGAATGATGGTAGTTCTGATTATGACATACTGAATATATTGGTAGAACTCACTCTCTCTTTTTCTCTCTCTCTCTCTCTTTCCTATCCCACCACAACCAAAATAATATCAGGTTTTTTTGCATAGCTTTTTGAGATCTAAAGCAATCCAAGTATTTGTTTCCCCAGGTCATTCTTTTGTTGATCAAGGGTTGCTCATTGAAAACCCATTCTCTTTTATTTCAGTGCAAACAGCTACTGACTCAGTCTATAGACTCCAACAGAGGGAGCAGGAACGAAAAAAGGTAAAAATAGATCATTTGGGTATTTATAATCATATCATTAGCTTTTGATTAAAATAAATTATCTAAATTTGTTTTTTTATGCGATGATTTAAAAAAAAATTTTTAAATGGCTAATTCATTCACAATGTTTTGAAGAGGTATGGGTACATGATTGCACCATCTATATGTTTACAATTTTAATTACATACCTTGACCATTTTTTCCCCACCTTTTCAACATTTCCATCTTTTCCTTAAAAGTGGTATTTGTCTTATGGAGGACAGAGAATAGGACATTTACATGGAACAAAAATGCCCACCAGATTGGAAATATAAATCTTCCTTCGTGCCTGAAGCATTGAGTATAGTATGTATATTTCTTCTAGGAAAGGAAGCATGTGGATGGGTTATTTAATGAATAGTCGTAAGGGGTGTGAATCACTTGCCAGGTAGTGCTTTGCTTATTTTAATTATATCTTAACTAAATTCAGATGTGGAAAAATAGCTTAAAGGTTTAAGTCCGTGTTATAATTTGGTGTTTTCACATATAGTTTTCATGAAGTATTTATATAGTTTATTTATTGCTTTAAATTAATAAAGACACACTTAAGAAATGTTGAAAATACTAAGTCATTCTGAGATACACACCTTTTTGCATGTGCAAGTATCAATGAGTGTTATTATCTCGATTTCTCTGGAAGGTGTTGTGCTTAAACTACAATAATGGTTCAGATTTGGCATTGTATAAAAATATATAATGGAATGAACCTTGCCCCTGTTTGAATGTCTTCACCCTCTGCTCAACTTTAAATATTGATATAAAGTTTAAACATTGAATAGTTTGATAAACCAAGCCTCCTGAAAGAACTTGACATTCAAGCCAGGTGGGAAGGCTGCCCAAGAAGAGCAGGATTGTTTCTAGCAGGCCAGGTCAGGAAACAGGGCCATTGCGGAGCAGCTTGATAAAAGGCAAGGCAAAGCCATAGGCAGGAAAGTCTGGGTTGGGTGGAGTGTTTGCCCTGTGTCTAGAGAGCACTGTATAGGCAGGAACAGGGTCTTCAATGGGCTGTTCCTGACTGGACAGATTTTTTTTTAATCCTCTACTTTTCTAGGGGGAAAATTTTACTTTGTTAAGTTTGAAACAGTTTGTATATTATACTCAGGAGGTAAAAGACTAGGGGTCCCAAACCACTAGTCTAGGGGTGTCGAACTCAATCAGAGAAGGGGCCAGAATCTAAAATCCAGCCTAAATCGCGGGTCGAATGGTTTACTGAACAGTCATAAACTGTCATTGTGATGGAAACGCAGCGGAGTGCAGTGATGACAGCGCGGTGCGGGCCACATTGCAAGGCCTGGTGGGACGGATTTGGCCCACGGGCCTTGTGTTTGACACATGTGCACTAGTCTATAATAATAAAAGGATAATATGCTACTTAGACCGACATCATTCCTGACGTCATTCCGGATGAAGCCTGGACCGGAGGGAAGCCTGGGTCACAGGTGCCAGAGGGCAGCCTGTGTCAGCAGCCAGGGAAAGGAAGGCCTATTCTTGCACAAATTTTATGCATCAAGCCTCTAATCCTATATAATAAGAAGGTAATATGCAAATTGACCATCACTGCAACACACAAGATGTCCACCCCCATGTGGTCAAAGATGGCTGCCCCCATGTGGACACAAGATGGCCGCCACAAGATGGCCACCAGTTGGATTGTGAGAGGGATGTCTACATAAAAATTAGCCTGCTTGCCCTAGGGCCTAGGCGGTTTGATTTGACCCAGTGGATAGAGAGTGGCCCGTAGACTGAAAGGTCCCCAGTTCAATTCCTGTCAAGGGCACATGCCCAGGTTGCAGGCTCGTTCCCAATGGAGGGTGTGCTAGAAGCAGCAGGTCACTGATTCTCTCTCAGCATTGATGTTTCTCTCCCTCTCCCTTCTCTCTGAAATTAATACAAATACATATTTTTAAAATTAGCCTACTATATTTGGTCAAACATTGAATTAACTCACCCCTAATGCCTTGGCAGGGGCAGACCAAATGATTTCGCAGGTTTCGTATGTCCTGTGGGCCAGACATTCCCCACCTCAATCTAAAGGGTTATATTTGAGGATGATTGTTGAGAACCTTGATAACTAATATTAAACAAGTTGTTTCTGAAGGCTCCAGGAGCATTTCTGTGTTTGAGAAGCAAAAAGACTTTTTCTGTAAGAACACTGGCTATTCCTGGGTGTAACGTGCAGTTCTCTTGGCTTTCACAGTGAATGCATGTTGAACATGTTGCTGTGTGATTTAAGCAGATTCATGTGAAAATGCTCTCACGTTATTTGTCAGAGTGGATTCTGATAAAATGGCGATTCTTTTAATCCTTGAACAGAACTAACCTAAAATTAAATTGGAATTGGAATGGTTCTTCTTGGCACTTTGAACTTTTTTCACATTTGGTATATTAACTATATATAAGTAGGGAAATGACCAGATTTGGTTTAAAAAAAAAAAATACAGTGTCTTCTAGTTCTAGCTGTTTTCTTTATTAGCTAGCTGTATGTTCTTGGGCAACGCCTAGAGCTTCAAGTGCTTCATCTGCAAAATAAATACCTATTTTACTTAACCTGGTGGATGTTTTACTTACCTGATAGATTGTATTATGTGGTTTATGTGAAATCGTTTTGCAAATTGTATATCACTCTTCATATGTAAGGTGGCACATTTTCCCTGCCAGTTCAATCATTTGTTTAAGATGCAGGCAAGCACTTTGTGCAGAAGAGCCCTGTTGTGGTTTATTAGAGTTGGCAAAGCCTTTGAAAATCCTACCCATTCATGATTTTCTGAATTAAAAATACTGTCTCATGGTTGTTTTTTCTTAAAATAGCCTTGAGAAATAATAAAGCCCTTAGAATATTTTAGTCTTAAACATATTTCTGTAGGTATTATGTTAGAGAACATTACTGAACTATCTATAGAGTACACGTTAAAGTTACTATTTTAGAATGTACTGAAATGTTGTGTTTCCCTAAGGACTGATATGGAGTCTGTGAAATCTACTTGCATTATCAGCCACCCTGACTGTTTTCTTTTCTCAAGATAACGTAATAAAATTAACCAGCTATAAGTCACACAACGATGTGCTTTTCCTAGAAGAATAAAAATTCTTTATACTCTTCCAAGGCAATGAACCTTTAGTCTTTATTTCTTTTTCAGAGTTTATGTAGTTAGCAAAACATTTGAAATATGTATCTTTAAGAATTTTTTTTTCTGTCATCTGGCTTTTGCCAAAACTTTGACATGACAAAGGTTTCAACACTACACATATATAAAAGACATAGAGGTAAAGTTTAATTTCTCATCTAGCAAATACATAAAAAGCAAAATTGACGTCTAGCTGCATTTTGCAATCTGTTAATTGTTGTCCTTAATTATACTGTTGGCTACATTTTGTGTATTTGAATGGCTCTCAGAACAAAGAAAGATGGGAGTAGTAATGGAATAAAATAGACTCTTGCCATTAATCATTAATTCTTTTATGTCAAGACAATTTGTGGAATTCTGTGGGAAGTAAATTATGATAAACGTCATTCATCCAAATCACATTTCCCACAATTGATATCTAAAAGTACATTTATAAGAACAATAAATGTCTTGAAAACGACTCACTAATACAAAGTTGCATTTTGGGTGCTAGCAATAAGAGTAGTGCAATGAAAATACAAGTAGCAAAAAAATAAAATAAAGAAAATACAAGTAGCCTATAAAATTCACTGGCTCTTAAAATATTCCATCAAGGGAAGTGAGTTTGCTAATATGTGTGAATAGTTTAAACTTGGTTTCCATACACAAGTATCAACTTTTGAAGCCACATTCAACCAAACTAGAGATAGTAATGAAGTAAACATGAATCCTTTGATTTATCTTGTTCACAAATATTTATTAGATTTAGTTATGTCTCAGTATGATTTTTATGAGTTCAGTGAGATAGCATAGATTATACATTGTTCTTGATAGAGTGTGAAAATGCAGAGTTAATAGATCAATAAGTAATATTCTATTTAAAATCATTACTGACAGTTGTTATTCTAACACTTCTTACCAAAGTTAATACTTTTTCATTTGTTTGTGTCGGGCATATGTAAAATTAATGTCATGTGTGTTACTGACAGATGTTCCATAGGGCATTTTAGACTGAGTTTTCTCTGAGACCAGGGTTTCTCAACCTCTGCACTATTGATATTTTGGACCAGATAATTCTTTGTTGAGGATAGAGGAGGGGGGACTGACCTGTGCTTTGTAGGATGTTTGCAGCATCCTTGGCCTTTACCCATTATATGCCAGGAACACCTCCCCCTAACCCATACTATGATAAACAGAAATCTGGGATACAGAAGCATCAAAATCCATTTCCAGCCAGGACCGGTTTGGCTCAATGGATAGAGCGTCGGCTTGGGGACTGAAAGGTCCCGGGTTCGATTCTGGTCAGGGGCATGTACCTTGGTTGCGGGCATATCCCCAGTGGGGGGTGTGCAAGAGGCAGCTGATCGATGACTCTCTCTCATCGATGTTTCTAACTCTCTATCTCTCTCCCTTCCTCTCTGTACAAAATCAATAAAATATATTAAAAAAAAAAAATCCATTTCCAGTTGAGATCCACTGACTTAGACTAAAGCATGCAGAAATGTATTATTATGTGTCCCAGAGTTCATTTCTAGACCTATCCCTTGAATGTTTTGGCTTTAAGATTGGCTTCTCTTTAAATTTATGTCTAATGAAATATATATGTAAGGCAGTTTATTAATTCTATTTTTTACTTTTTGTAGAAAGAGACAAAACCATTAAAGCTAATTACTCCTAGTACACAGTTGTAGCTCATAAACAAACTTTCTCTTCATTTTTGTTTTGGCATTTTCTAAATATATCTTCAGAAAATCAGTTGCATTCACTTTATAAAGAACTAGAGGCCTGGTGCACGAAATTCGTGCATGGGGGGAGGAGGGCTGGGTGTGTGTCCCTCACCTTCTCCAATCTGGGATCCCTCTCACAATACAGGACTGCTGGCTTCCAACTGCTCACCTGCCTGCCTTCCTTATTGCCCCTGACCACTTCTGCCTGCCAGCCTGATCACCCCCTAACCATTCCCATGCCAGCCTGATTCATGTCTAACTGCTCCTCTGCCAGCCTGTTTGCCCCAACTTCCCTCCTCTGCCAGCCTTGTCACCACTAACTGCCTTCCCCTGCAGTGCTAATCACCTTCAACTGCCCTCCCTTGCAGGCCTGGTCCCTCACAACTGCCATCCCCTGCCGGCCATCTTGTGGTGGCCATCTTGTGTCCATATGGGGGCAGGATCTTTGACCACATGGAGGCAGCCATCTTGTGTGTTGGAGTGATGGTCAATCTGCAGATTACTCTATTAGCTAGGATAGAGGCCTGGTGCATGGGTGGGGCCAGCTGGTTTGCCCTGAAGGGTGTCCCGGATCAGGGTGAGGATTCCCTTGGTGTGTGGGGTGGCCTGTGTGATGGGGCCTGTGGTGGTTTGCAGGCCAGCCATGCCCCCTGGCAACCCAAATGGAGGCCCTGGTATCTGAAATTTATTTATCATCTACAATTGAAACTTTGTAGCCTGGAGTGAAGGCCTGATCCAGCCAAGGCTTCAGAAGCTTGGCTTCCTCCATCACCCTAGCCTCCTGCTCTTCCAGCTCCATGGCTGCCACCATTTCTATTAGAATTTATTTACCTTCTATAATGAAACTTTGTATGGAGGTCTGGGCCCGCCAGGTTATGTGGAAAGCGTGGCTTCCTCCATTGGCAAGGAAACTCAAGCCTCCCTCCTGCTCTCTCTGGCTGCAGCCATCTTGGTTGGGGTTAATTTGCATACTCACTCTGATTCGGTGTGGTTGGTAGGTATAGCGGAGTGATGGTTAATTTGCATATTATTCTTTTATTAGATAGGATGTAATGAAGAATCTTCTGAAACCTTATTTGAATTTTTTTGTGATAAAATATACAAAACATAAAATTTACCAGTTTAAGCATGCAGTTCTGTAGCATAAAATACATTCAAGTTGTTCTGCAACCATCACCACCATCCATTTCCAGAACTTTTTCATCTTTCCCAGCTGAGGCTCTGTACCCATTACATACTAATGCCCCATTCTCCCCTCCTCACCCCTGGTAGCCACCATTCCACTTTCTGTCTCCAAAATTTGACTACTATAGATTTCTTTTTAAATGGAATCATATAGCATTTATCTTTTTGTGATTGGCTTCTGTTATATAGTGTCTTCATGATTCATCTGTGTTGTGTCATGTATAAGAATTTCATTCCTTTTTAAAGATGAATATATTTTGTGTATCCATTCATCTATCCATGGGTACTGGGTTGCTTCTACCTTTTGACTATTGTGAATAATTCTGCTATTAATTTGGGTGAACAGATATTTTTTCAAATCTCTCCTTTTCTTTCTTTTGGATATATAACCAGAAGTGGACTTGTGGTAATTTTATTTTTAATTTTCTGAGGAACTGCAAAAATTGCACCACTTTAACTCTCGACCAGCACAGTGTACAAGGGTTCCATTTTTCTCCACATCCTTGTTATTTTCTGGTGTGTTTTTTCGTAGTAGCCATTCTAATGGCTATCTCATTGTGGTTTTGATTTGAATTTCCCTAATGATTATTGATGTTGAACATCTTTTCTTATGATTTTTGGACATTTGTATGTCTTCTATGTAGAAATTCCATTGGGATTTTGATGAGAATTGTATTAAATCTTTATATGCCAAGACCATTCAATAGCTAAAGGACAATCTTTCAAACAAGTAGTGCTGGGAAAACTATATATCCACATGAGAGAAAAAAAATGTTACTGGACCCTTACCTTGTATCATATTCAAAAATTATTTCAAAATGGAACAAAGACCTAAATGTAAGGCCTAAAACTATAAAATTCTTAGAAGAAAACAGGGAAACCTCATGACATTGGATTTGTCAATGATTCCTTGGCTCTGACACCAAAAGCACAGGCAATAAAAGTAAAAATAAATTTTTGTTTTTACTTCATCAAAATTAAAAATGTTTGTGCATCAAATGAATTATGAACAGAATGAAAAGGCAATCCCCAGAAAATGAGAAATATTTGCAAATCATGTATCTAATAAGGAGTTAATAGTCAAAATATATTTTTAAAACTTCTATATAGCTCAATAACAACAACAACAAAAAGACAATTTGATAATGGACAAAGGGCTTTTTCATTGGTCTAAATGTCTATCTTTGTGCTAGTACCACATTGATTATAGTAGCTTTGTAGTATGTTTTGAAATTAGGAATTGTGTTTTTTGGGTTTTAAAAAATATATATTTTATTGTTTTTTTACAGAGGAAGTGAGAGGGATAGAGAGCTAGAAACATCAATGAGAGAGAAACATTGACCAGCTGCCTCCTGCACACCCCCTACTGGGGATGTGCCCTCAACCAATGTACATGCCCTTGACCGGAATCGAACCTGGGACCTTTCAGTCTGCAGACTGACGCTCTATCCACTGAGCCAAACTGGTTTCGGCAGGAATTGTGTTTTTTAATGTAGGTTTTATTGTTTAGATTTGGTTAAGACAACAGATTGGAGTTGATTGCCATCTCCAATAAAGATAATTTGTTACTCATAGTTCTCAAAAGGAGGGGGCATGCTGTGTACACAGGACCATGTAACAAAGCACTAGGGTTTGTCAGGCAGAGTGAAAGGGAGGAAAAACATGGGCAAGAGCTTTTATTGTCGTTTCCAAAGGAAGTTATATGTGAAGCAGGGTAATCAGGTTTAGGGTTGTCTAGTTTGAATAATTTTATCAAGCTCTAGGGCATAAGAGCATAGTTGTCTGGTACCTGGCCTAGGGTAGATAGATAGTGGCCTAGAATGTGTGAGTCCAATAAAGAACATAGTTGGGTATGGGCTTTGTATTGGTTGGCTTGCATATAAAAGGTATGCTCACAGGGTGGTTGTTTACTGTCTCTAGGAATAAGCTAGCTCTGGAAGGGACAGTCTCTCCAGGGTCAGCAAGACCCCAGATGTAAAAACATCATGAACACATGGTTAACACAATATGAGACATCAATTTTGTTCTTCTTTTCCAAGAATTGTTTTTGTTTTGACTATTTGGTGTCACTTCATATACATTTTAGGATGGATTTTTCTGTTTCTGTAAAAAACATCATTGGGATTTTAATAAGGATTTTATCAAATCTATAGATCACTTTGGATAGTATTGACATCTTAACAAAATAAAATCTTCCAATCCATGAGCATGAGTTGCCTTTCCTTTGATTTGTGTCTTTAATTTCTTTCAACAATGTTTTGTAGTTTTTAGCATACAAGTCTTTTGTCTCTTTGATTAAATTTATTCTAAGTATTTTATTCTTTTTCAATGCTATTATAAATGGAACTAGAGGCCCGGTGAATGAAATTCATGCACAGAGGGCAGGGGGTGGGGGATGTCTCTCCTGTACCCTCTCCAAACTGGGACCCCTCAAAGGATGTCCAATTGCCCCAGTAGGATCAGGCTTAAACAGGCAATCGAACATCCCTCTCACAATCCAGGACTGTTGGCTTCTAACTGCTTGCCTGCCAGCCTTCCTGATTGCCCCTAACTGCTTCTGCCTGCCAGCCTGATCACCCCTAACCACTCTTCTGCAGGCCTGGTCACCTCTAACTGCCCTCCCCTGTAGACCTGGTCATCCCCAACTGCCCTACCCTGCAGGCCTGGGTCCCCTCCAGCTGCCCTTCCCTGCAGGCCTGGTCGCCCCCAACTTCCCTCCTCTGCCAGCATGGTTACCCTTAACTGCCCTCCTCTACAGGCTTGATCGCCCCCAACTGCCCTCCCTTGCAAGCCTGGTCCCTCCCAACTGCCCTCCCCTGCTGGCCATCTTATGCTGGCCATCTTGTGTCCACATAGGGACAGTCATCTTTGACCACATGGGGGCAGCAATCTTGTGTGTTGGAGTGATAGTCAATTTGCATATTACTCTTTTATTAGTTAGGATTGTTTTCTTAAATTTTTTTTGGATTGTTCTTTGTTAGGGTATAGAAATGCAACTAACTTTGCCTGTTGATTTTGTATTCTATAAAATTGCTCAATTTTTTTTAGTATTTCTAGCCATTTTTTTGTGGAATCTTACAATTTTTAACATATAAATCATGTTGTTTGTGAATACAGATAATTTTATTTTCTCCTTTTCATTTTTGGATGCCTTTTATTTTCTTACCTAATAGCTCGGGTTGGACTTCAAATACTATGTTGAATAGAAGTTGAAAAGCAGAATACTTGTTCTTGATATTGGAGGGAAACCTTTCAGTTTTTCACAATCAGATATGATATTAGCTGTGAGTTTTTCACATATTGCCTTTATTATGATGAGATAGTTTTCTACTATTACTAGTTTGTGGGTCAAATGTGTTTTCAGTATCAATTGAGATGATTATGTGTTTTTTCTTCAGTCTGTTGATGTAGTGTATTTTATCAATTGAATCTCGTGTGTTGAACCATCCTTGCATTCCAGGAACAAATCCTACTTGATTATAGCATCTGATCCTTTTGATATACTGTTGAATTTAGTTTGCTAGTTTTTTGTTGAGGTATATGTTGTATCAGTTAGTATTAGTACAGTGTTGGCCTCATAAAATGAGTTAAATCTTCTATCCTTTTTAATTTATTTGGGAATCGTTGGAAAAGGATTTGTGTTATTCTTGAAATATTTGGTAGGATTCACTAATAAAGTCATCTGCTCCTTGTGTGATTTAATTTTTAATACCACATGATTTCATATGATCACTTGCTAGAAGAAACAAAGAAAAACGAGACCAAAGTTAATTGTACTTTTATTTTTAAAGTCCCACATAAGACATCCTCCAAAAATAAGACCTAGCACATGGAAAGATAAGACATCCTCTGAAAATAAGACCTAGGGCAACTTTGGGAGAAAAAATTAATATAAGACACTGACTTATTTTCGGGGAAACAGGGTATATCTCTCTTAAGTGGTTCACATAGTGTTTTTTAAAATTTCTTAATTATTTTGATATGGAAATGTGAAATATGTTTATTTTTGCCATTTTAAAACATAACCAATCCTCAAGACTCATAATATTTGGTTTGAACAGCATTATATAGCAAAAAAGAGCAGAAAACTAGATTTTTACTATTGATTCTACCCCTTTCTCACTGTGTGACCTTGGAAAGATGTCTATATTTGACACTAGAATAGATCATCTTTAAGCCCCTCCCCGACAAATTATTTGTAATAATCCTGATGTTGAAGTGAACACGGGAATGAAAGAGGATACTTACTTTTATTTGAGTTAAATTCTGTTGTTCGAATTATTACAAGAAAGTATTACTAAAATTAAATGATTACAGTTAAAGAGCAAAAAAACTTAAATTGGAGGGGATAAAAAGTAGTGTGACATGCCTTCTGGATTCTTTGCTTGTGAGTTTTTTAAAAAATGTATTGAGTATTTAGAGAGAGATGGGGGAAGGGAGAGGGAGAGAGAAAGAGAAAGGGAAGCATTGATATGAGAGTGGAACATCTATTGGGCTGCCTACTGCACACTCCGTACTGGGGATTGAGCCTGCAGCCCAGGTATGTGCCCTGACCTGGAATTAAACCAGCAACCTTTTGGTGCATGGGACAACATCCAACGAACTGAATCACACCGGCCAGAGTGTGATTTTGTATAATAATAATATTTATCTTTTATTAAGCACCACAGGCACTGAGCTAGGAACTTGAAATGTATTACCTCTGATTTTTACAAATATTATTTATGAATATAAAGTTAAAGAAACTTTTAATTTGCTCAGCATCATACAACTGGTAATAAGTGAACCAGAATTTGAAGCAAGGTTTATTGCCTCCCAAATCTTCATTGAGCTGCCTGGTGGGAAGTGGAACCAGGTCCAAATCACAGGGTCAGATGAGCCAATTATGGTGTTTTGATTAAAAATAAAATAATAAACTTATAAGTGACATCTGAGCTTGTTCTCTATATTATAAAAAATTAATTTACAGCTAAAACAAGATACCATTTTGAGGAAATTTATTTGTATTTGTCTTTTCTTTTTAGTCTAATGGCTTTTCTCATTTAATTGTGCAAAAGTTTTATGAAAATAATTTATTTTACACATCTTTTGGACAATTATAATTCATGAGGCTAAAAAGTTAAAAAGTAAAGTTTTGAATTTTGTTTAACCTGCTTCCCAACTTTATTGGATCTATAAAACCCTCCTTAACCTTCTCTCCTCACCACTGTAATACCTATTTAAATTCCAAAAGTCTATGGGACATATTTTAGGCTAATGTTTTACTATAAGTCAAACTTCAGGCCCTCACCCTCTTTTTACTTGAGAAGCCTCAGTGCTGAGGAACTTCATTTAGGATTGTCAGAAAAAGCTCTTGCAATAGCCTTTTTCATTTGGTCTGTGAGAGACTTTTAGCTACCTATGTAGAATTTCCTCTGGAAAGATCTGATTTGCATTTTGTGATAGAAAAAGCATAGATGTTAGAAAGACTTTTTAGACTCTGCAACTTCATAGCTGAGTGGCCATGGAGAGAGAAGTAAATTTAGTGTCCGTAAGCCTTTATTTCTTCGTCTGTAAAGTAAGAATAATGTAACCTTGTAAGAGAGGTTTATAGAAGTAGATAAGATATACAAAACAGCTAACAGAAATATGCATTTCATAAGTACTTAGAGTGTGATGCTTTATCCAGCTCTTCTTCCTGCTTCTCATCATGTCCAATAAGAGAGAAAGTAAGGCCGCAAGTACTTTAGAGGCCAAAGGAAAACCTGGTTTTATCTTTTCCCATAGCTCTCTTCCAGCAGTTGAGCTACCAATATGTAAGTACACCAGGTGTCTACATTAGCGTGCTGGGTTTAGTAATGGCTTCAGGTGTTTTGTAAGTTTCTATGGTTTGCATCATCACATTTTGCTTGTTTGTTGAATAGGACTTAACTTGTCTCAAAACTTAACTGCTAAAGATGTGTGTAGAATATTTGAGGCAGAGGTATAATTATTTTTCATGCTCTCTTTTTCTCTTTAGCTTGTACATATTCAAAGGTAATAATTGAAATTGTACTAAATTTATGCCTTTTTTACTTATACATTGTTTTATCTCTATTGTTGTGATATTCAAAAGCAAAAATTTTATTTTCATATAGAAATATTAAGGAGCATCTCCAGATATTTGACAACAGATGCTTTTGGAGTTTGTTTGCTTTAAGGAATGGAACTGAACCAGAAGAGATTTCTTGAGTGGCTAACAATGCATAATTATTTTTAATGCATCTAAAAAAATGTTTTGTGTAAGACATACATTTTAATTTCTTATAATAATTATTTTTAGCATATATTCTTTAAGCTTGGTTTAAAAGTTAAATGCAGTTAAATGGGATTTGAGGAGAAATAGAGGTATGAAAATTTACTTGAATTGTATTTGATTTTGTCATTTAACAATACTAGACATTTTTTGAAATTTTGGCAATGTGGATACCCATGTTCAGTCATAGTAAGTTTCTAATATGTCATGTTCTTGTTGGACATTAAAACTATAATGCAGTTTTATCATTGTGATTTTCAAGCTATGGTTGCTATAGTAACTACATACCAAGAGTTAGAGTTATGTTTGTCTCTTCTGCATAGAAAAATAATTGTCTAGAAAATGTCACATGAATTTCAAATTTTCTTTCCTCAGATTTATAATGACCATTTAATAGCTAGTGAAAACCACCATATAATCCAGTGGGAAGACTTCATGAAAGAACAACACAACAAACAGGCTGAAGTGGATGAAGAGCACAGAAAAGCTGTGGAGAGGCTTAAAGAACAATATGCTGAGATGGAGAAGGACCTTGGAAAATTTTCAACCTTTTAAGAACCTGAACCACAACAGTGTGAAAGCATTGACTTCCCCCAAAGAACTAACTATTCTCATCAAACCATTTAGCCTCTGCTTCAAGCCTAGCAATATATTTAGTGGCACTCCTATCAGGAGAAAGGAACTTCTACCTGAGTACTAATTGTTTAGTGGAAAAAGAGTGCTATATCTTTCCTGTTTAAGTGCCTATATATGATTATTTGGGCAAGAGTATGAAGAAAAATTGGATAAATTTACTTTTTTGTTAATCAGAATTGGTCTTTTGTTTTATTGATTGTCTCAGAGAACTGAAAGTATAGACCTCTTAGAAAAATAATTCATTCTTATACGGAGTTAATATTAGTTTATTATTGTGGCTTAGAAAGCAGATATAATAGTTGCCCGCTTTAGCCTCCTTGGCTATTGGAAGAATATGTCAAGTGTTTTTCCATGAGTAATGTAGACAAAAACAGTGGTCCTTGGAACAGAGATCACCTTTAAGCGGTGAGAGTAAAACACTCTCTACTGTAGCAAAGGTGGACATGTTGGTCATTGAACTGCTGAAAGGTTACAAAGTCTGCAGTGCAGCATAATACCACGTGTTTCACTGCTGACAAGACACACTTATTAAGTTTTGTGGCCTTCCAGCACTTCATACATCCAGCTTTTAAAACATGCTTTGAAGGAAAAGCTTACCAAAAATATAGTTTGACTTTTAGCCTTTCCAAGAACCATAATCTTGCCCATAGTATTTACCTCATTTTTGTGTCTCTCTTGCTGTGGGTGAGCTTTGTAAGACAAATAATCTCTAAATATGTTTCATCTGGGTAATGAGTAATCAGCAAAATCTGCAAGGAGTTCCTCTGGAATCATACAATTATTCTGGCTCTGAATATGCCAAAAGTATTTGCCCTCATGGCAAATAATCCATGTTAAATGTAAATCCTTTTTAGTGTTTAGCATCTGTTCTCATAAGCAGGTGTATTGTGATGAAACATGTACCAACTCAGTCATCACTGTGAGCTTTAAAAATCTGCATTTAACAGTGTAATTGAGGAACTAAGTTATTTTTTTTATTTGCCATAAACAAAGCAAAATTAAATGCAATATTTCAAGAGGTTTATGGCAAATGAATTTGAGGTATGGATAAATCTTCCAAATATTTTTTATTGCCCTTCAATAAAGAAAGGCACAGAAAGAACATATCCAACTCTCTCATGTATCTCAGTCTTACCAGTGCAGAAAGTGACAATGCTGGCTTGTGTAAATTTATGGCGTACTGTCAAAGCTGCATTCTTGGCTGCATGTTGAAAATGTGATTAAAGTTAATAGAGGAGATGAAATAAGTATTTGAGATTTCTTTCAATAACATTGAACTTCTGCCAACTTTCTCTGTCTGCTACTGTAGGCTTGACAGGTTCATCAATCATCCTCTGGTACCTGGACTCAAAAGGGCTCTTGCTGACACAGAGGCATGTTGGAATTTTCTTAATTCTCTTTCTGTGGATGGAAAAAAACACAGACTTTTCAAAAATATCCCACACATGAAAAGCTAGGGGAGCCTTAAATGAAAATTCCCTTTGTACTGTAGGCAGTTTTGGAATGCTATTAATTGCCAGTGCACCATTGAACAGAAGCTATAACCAAGAAATAGGACTGTGTGTGAGCAGGAATGTACTCTTAACTGTGGTTACTCAACTGGTGCAATAAGGATTTCTGATAGCAGATGTCCATCTCATAGGAATAATAAGTACTTTACCATATGAGTTTGTATATATTATGTAAGGATCTAAGGGACTTCTTAATCCAAAATGAAAAAATTGGCTTTTGACCTTTAAACATTTAAGATACTAACTTCTTTCTTTAGCTATTCAGTATAACTTCTAAAAGAGATGGTTGGTTTGCCTCCCTTTTAATACTCTGGTAGTCAGCACTTGCATTTATATTTCTTGATCTCCAAATCACTTTTTATATGTATTACACATATATATTAACTTTTATATGGTAATTACATAATTTATAACATTTTTGCTGTCTATGCCCTTGAGCAGAGATAAGAGGGGTTCTGTGTAGCTCACATGATGATTTTCTTTTGAATAATGCGTAAGTGCTATAGAAATATTTACTTTTTTAAGTTCTAAGTGTTTTCTATTTTTTATGATTCTTTTTTTACTTACATATGTGTTACTTTTATTTCATTTCCTAACATAGATTTTTTAATTCTGTCTCGTTACTGATATCTGCTTTAATTGGATTGTGGTCAGAGATGGGTCCATATAAAGTTGATATGGCAAAATTTATTTTCCATTTTTTTATTTCTCCCTGTAATTTTGTCAGTTTTTGTTTCATATATTTTGAAGCTTAGTTATTAAGTACATACAAATTTAGAATTATCTTCCAAGTTTAGAATTGAGTCTTATATTTATAGTCATGACCTCTATTCCTAATAATGTTTTTATTTCATTCTACATTGCTTTAAAACTCTGTGCTTTAACAAATATAAAGGCCACACCAGCTGGTTAATATTTGTATGGTATATATTTCTTTATCCTTCTGATGGACCTTTCTATTATGTTTTAGATGTGCCTCTTAAAAACTGTAATTTTTCTTTCTTTTTACCTGGTTATCTTTTACCTGAAGAGTTTAATCAATCTATATTTATTGAACTTACTACTATATTATGATTTACTTATATTATCTTATAATTTTTTAACACTTTTTCTGTTACCTTACTGCTCTTCTGGGGTGTCTTAGGTGGTTTTTTTTTTTTTTGCCTTCTTTCAGATTAAGTTGTGTTTTGTTTTTCCATTTACTTTTTCTCTACTATTTTAGAAGGTAAAAAAAACTCAGTTTTTATCTTTTAGTGCTTACCAATTTAATTTGCATAATTAGCATAAAATATTTTCTTTCTAAACATGAGACTTTTGTACAAAGTCTGATCCCCCCAACTTATAAATTAGCGTCTAAAGTTTATTTTATCTCAGTTTAACTCCAAAAATAATTATGCAGTCAATATTTATTTAGACTTACCTATAAGTTTATCATTTCATTATTCCTGAAAGTTAGCTGTGTTGACAGTCATTTTTTCTCAGTATTTAAAATTATCCTGTTCAGATTCATTGAGCTTCTTGAATCTACGAATTTGTATCTTTCATAAACTCTAAAAATTCTCAATTTTCATTTCTTTGAATATTGTACTTCCTTCATTCTGTCTATTCTCTCCTTTCGGGTATCAAATTAGACTTATGTTTTACGGTCTCACTCTGTTCTCTGTATCTCTGATTCATATTTTCTGCCTCTGTCTGTGTGTAGAATTTTGACCATGCATGCAAATTCTGGATAGTTTCTTTAACTCTTGCTCACTTCACTCATTCTGTCTTCTCACTGTTTCTAACCTGCTTAACCTATCATAAATTATGGTTGTGTGTTTTTTCTTTCATTTCCAGATGTTGTTTGGTTCTTTCTCACACTTTCCTGTCATTTAGGATAATTCCATTATTCCCTCTTTTTCTTTTCCTTAAACATATTAAATTACTTTTTTTGTGGATCTGACTCTACAATTTGTTGTTTGCTATTTTTTCCACAAGTTTATGGTAATTTGTTTTCTAATGTGATCAGTGATTTGGACTGTGAGTTCATATTCTTCTTTACTTGATTTTAGAGAATCTTTTAAGTATGCTTACACTGAGGAGATTTCTCTTTCTAGAACCACTGGTTTGTTCCTTGAGACACTACTAACCCTGGGCCACTTCAAAGTCAATGTCCACCTTGGGTTCCCGCCTCCCCCTCCTCTGTTCTTTACCACAGGCACATGCACTCTCACACACTTTTAGAAGTAGTGTGAATTTCATCCTTAAACATAGTGTTGGGCCGTGAGTGGCATTCCTAGAGGAGACTGTTTCCCCTTCAAAGCTCTACTTCAAGGAAAGAGAGAAACTTTAGGTGGTTTCCTAGTTCACTCACTGAAAGTGGTTCCCTATGGAGATTCCTCAATCCTGTTTCTCCACCTCAACCCTGTTATGAACTGAATTCTGTCCCTCAAAATGTATATGTCAAAGCCTTAACCCCAATGTGACTATGTTTGGAGATAGGGCCTCAAGGAGGTAATTAAGGTTAAAGGAGGTATTAAGGGTGGGGCCCTAAGCACTGGTGTCCTTATGAGAGGAAGAGACCACAGAGCACACTCTACACACAGGGAAAGCTTGCATGACACAACAAAAAGGTGGCTATTTGCAAACCAGGAAGAGACGCCTCACCAGAAATGGAATTTTCTGACAGCTTGATTGTTGTACTACTTTCCTCCAGAACTAGAGAAAATTAATGTTTGTTTATGCTGTGACATCTGTGGTGTTTTACTATAGCCACCAGAGCAGACTAATACAGCCCCAGACCATGATTCTTGTCCCCCATACAGCCATAGCTCCTTATGACTGGGGTCCTTCTGGCTGCAAGGCGACAGAGATGCCTTTAGGACAATTACAAGTTCTGGAGCTAAATTACCCTATAGAATTTCACTTTTCCCTTATTTTTATTTGGTTTTAAATTTTATTCTAGCCTTTTTGGTATTCAGCAGCTAGTGAGATTTCTCTGTATAGATATGGCATGTTAGATAAGTATGTTGATTTTATTATATTAATATTTCCCCCAAGAATATGACCCTATTCTAGTATAAAAGATGATACATTTCCTTTCAAATATTGTGCTAGATATCTTCTATTTAGTTGTTTCTTATTACTACCTGTGAACTAATTTGATTGTTTCTATAGCTTCTATGGATATTTTTTTACTACTTGTGAGTTAATGAAAGCAAATAAGATTTGCTTTCATTAACTCACATTTCAAGTCCTAGCCAGTTTGGCTCAGTGGTTGAAGTGTCGGCCCATGGACTAAAGGATCTTGGGTTCAATTCAGGTCAAGGGCACATATCTCAGTTGCAGGCTCAGATCCCTGTCCTGGTTGGGGCATGTGCAGGAGACAATCAATGGATGTGTTACCTTGATGTTTCTCACTCTCTGTCTCTCCCCCTCCTTTCCACTCTGTCTAAAAAAATCAATGGAAAAAGTATCTTTGGGTGAGTATTAACAACAACAAAAACTTGTTGTGGCTCAGTAATTGAGTGTTGACATATGAATCAGGAGATCACAGTTCAATTCCTGGTCAGGGCATGTGCCTGGTTTGCAAGCTCAATCCCCAGTAGGGGTTGTGCAAGAGGCAGCCGATTAATGATTCTCATCATTTAATGTTTCTGTTCCTTTTCCCTTCCCCTCTCTGAAATCACTTAAAAA
This sequence comes from Pipistrellus kuhlii, assembly GCF_014108245.1. NCBI lineage: Eukaryota > Metazoa > Chordata > Mammalia > Chiroptera > Vespertilionidae > Pipistrellus > Pipistrellus kuhlii. The sequence goes on along the minus strand of NW_023425515.1, from coordinate 113,022,775 downwards.
ACATTTTTTAAAAGAAAGAAATCAAGTAAGATTACTGTAGTTTTCTAAAACCTGTATAACTTTTATTTGAATACTTCATTTTGGTTTCCTTTTGTTTTTTTCTTTTTAGAACATTATTGTGGTTTATGAAAATGCCCAGAAATTTATTATGGGTGTGTAGGAAGAAGTACTAGTTTTTAAACCCAAAGTACATGTAAATACGGAGGAGTCACAAATGCCTCCAGCCACATGGTGAATTCTCTACTTTGTTCCTTTAACATATAAATTATCTATCTGAACACTTCCATTTACTTTTAAACAGTTTTCTAATATACAGGGTGGAGCAAAATTAGGTTTACAGTTGTAAGCACACACAACAGAGTTTATTTTTGTATTGTCTTAATTATCTATATGAATACTAGATCTACTTTTGCCACACCCTGTATATATGTTTTAATACATTGGACTCTGGTTAGCATTGCAAACTAAAAGGCAGAGGGCTTTACAACTCTGGAATTTAGCATAATGATAGCTTTCCCTTAACCCTTTACACTCTGAACCATTCTGGACATTGGCTACCAGCTACTCGACGCTACTTTGCGGCGGACACGTGCGTTGAATTAACTCAATTCCCCGTAATCACTAATAAACTGCAATGTCCCCCCTGAGAGGGGACATCCTAGTGATATGCTAGAATTCCGATGTCCCCTGAAAGGGTTAAATTTTATCCTAGGGGCTCTTTTTTGCCATGTGGAACTGTAAGTCTTTATCTCGGGGGGAAAAAAATACCAGAAAAATATTTTAAACAATAATTCAGCCAAAATATTTGAAGTTACCAATATAGAAAAAATATTTTATTAATATAATAGATTATTCTTAATATTACCAAAAGGTTTTATAATTATTTCATTCATTTTTAACTCCAGTAAATGTGAAATCTTAATATTACATTGCCTAGTGGTCATAAAATGAAAAGAGGATCAAAATTAGTTATTTTACTTGCACCCTGATCTTGTTATTTTCATTTTTTAACTTTAGTAGCAGAAAATAGTATTTTTTGCTATTGTTCGCCTTGATTACGAACAATAGCAAAACAATATTTTCTCTGATATATTTATATTTTGTCCTATAAATAAGAAAAAAGTAATGTGGATTTTCAAATGTGATACACTCCACAGAGCAATCCTATATAATAAAATCCTAATATGCAAATTGTCCCCTGGGGCAGTTGTTTGGCCAGGATTCCTACCAGGAGACTGGGAGTTTGACTGCTTACTGTGACATGTGCTGACCACCAGGGGGCAGTGTGGAACATGGAGGGCATCGGTGACATAGTGCTGGCAGTGGAAATGCTGCCAGCCCCATTGGGCCCTGACGAGAGTGGGACCATGGTGGGATGGTGGAGCAGGTGAGCAGGCAGCACCAGCCAAGGTGGGTGCGATTAGGGGCCTGATTACCCCATAGACAGTGACCAACGGAGATGGGGGGGGGGGGGTGCCATCTGGCTCAATCCATCACTTCATAGGTGGGATGGTGGAACAGGTAAGGGGGTGGCACCAAGTCAAGGCAGGGCACCAGGTGGGGCTGCGAGGCTGGGAATGCAAGCTGGAGCCCCATCTTTGCGGGCTACCTTGAGGTACCCCACCTGTGCACAAATTTGTGCACCGGGCCTCTAGTAAGTAAATACACTAACATCTGATCCTCACAAAAATTCAAGATTCAAATAATCTCTGAAGAAATAGTCAAAATAAATTTAAGGTAAGTAAACACAATACTTCTATTTGCATAACACAGCTTACAGCTTGCAGTTTACAGTATACTTGTAAGAGTTTTATGTATAACTAGAGACCCAGTGCATGAAATTTGTCCACTTGTAGGGGTCGGGGGGCGGGTTCCACAGCCTGGCCTGTGCCCTCTCACAGTGCAGGAGCCCCGTGATTGATCTCCCCAGAGAGGTAGGCCCCTGCCCACCCATCTGAAGCTCCTTGATGGATTGTCCCAAAGAGGTAAGCTGGGGCTGGGGGTCCTGCTCCTGGCATCGCCGCGCAGAGCCGCAGGAGCCCCCCTCCATGCTGCGCACACAGCATCAAGTCCCCGCCCACCCATGCATGCCTGCTGCACACACAGCCTGCTGGTGATGGATTGTTTCTACGTGAGGGTATCTCAGTGTGAGGGCGTGGCAACCACATATTTATTAATAAAGATTTAATCTTTATCCTTAAAACCAAGATGCACTCACTTTATTCTTTTAGAGAAAGAGTACAATGGTAGAAATACATGGACTTTAGTATTCTGCTTACTTTATGTTGGGTCAGCAACAACACATTAGATAAATAGAATAAATGATACTTTAATGTTTAAAAAAAATTCCATCAATAATATGAAAATCTATGGTATAGATGTATCGCCAATTTTTAAAAATAATATAGTTTTTTTTATATAAAGAATGATTCATGTACTACAAACATTAGTAAGTCAATATGTGAAATTTCAGTCTTATTAATTATTCTGAATTATTAAAGGTATCTGTTACTGTTTCACAATTTACTAGGTGGTCAGGCTGTGCCATAAGATAGAGACCAGTGCAGTTCAAGGTCACTGAGAATAATCAATACCCACCAGGTTCAAGTTGTCCAGCATTTTTGAATTTTTAAAGCAAGGTGCAGAGCTCGAAGAAGATCCAGCCCCTTCCAGTGCATCGGGCCTCTATTATATATGAATCCACTCCATAGACAACCCAGGAAGTATTAGACTTTTTAAAAATTGAATTGAATGCAGAATTCCATCATTCTTTGGGGTAATTGTTTTTCCCTGTTAAACTTAAAAAAAGAAAGTTTGGTTGAGACCAGGTTGGCATAGAAAACTTAGACTCTATAGAAATATCACTATTTATTAGTGAAAAATTTAATTGTAAGAGAAGTTAATGTCATCTGCATATAAAGACAGTTTTACTTATGTTTAGAAAACCCTAAAGACTACCCAAAGGACTGTTAGAACTAATAAACTTAGTAAAGTTGCAAATGCAAAATCAATATACAAAAATCAGTGGTGTGTCAATACACTATAACAATAAGAGAACAATTCAACTTACAATTGCATCACAAAGAATAAAATATTAGGGATAAATTTAACCAAAGAGATGAAAGACTTGTGCACTGAGAACTACAAGACAGAAGAAATTGAAGAAAAAGCAAATAAATAGAAGATAATTCATGCTCATGGATTAGAATAATTAATTCTGTTAAAATGTCCATACTATCTGAAGCAATCTAAGATTCAAAGCAATCCCTATCAGGATTTAGAACAGTCCTAAAATTTGTACAGAATCACAAAAAACCCTGAATAGCTAAAACATTCCTGTGAGAAAGAAGAACAAAGCTAGAGGCATCACACTTCCTGATTTCAAACAATATTACAAAGCTATAATAATCAAAATACTGTGGTATTGGCATAAAAACACATATAGACTAATTGAACAGAGTCCAGAAATAAATACACCCATATATGATTAATTAATTTACAACAAAGAAACCAAGAATATACAATGGAGAAAGGACAGTTTCTTCAATAAATTGTGTTGGCAAAACTGGACAGTCACATAAAAAAAGATTGAAACTGGACTGCGCTATCTTACACCGTACACAAAAGCACCTCAAAATGGATTAAAGACTTGAAAGTGAGACTTGAAACCATAAACCACCCAGAGGAAAACTTAGGGGGCAAGCTCTTTGTCATTGTTCTTTTTAAAAAAATATATATTGATTTTTCACAGAGAGGAAGAGAGAGGGACAGAGAGTTAGAAACATCTATGAGGGAGAATCATCGATCAGCTGCCTCTTGCACACCCCTCATCAGGGATGTGCCCACAACCAAGGTACATGCCCTTGACCGGAATCGAACCTGGGACCTTTCAGTCCGCAGACCGACGCTCTATCCACTGAGCCAAACCGGTTTCGGCTGTCATTGTTCTTAACAATGATTTTTTTGTTGTTGCCAAGGCAACAAGAGCAAAACACAAGTGGCACTACATCGATCTAAAAAGCTGTGCAGCAAAGGAAACCAACAAAATTAAAAAGGCAATTTATGGAATGAGAGAAAATATTTGCAAACCATATATCTAAGAAGGTATTAGAATAAAAAAAATATATAAAGAATCATATAACTCAATAAAAAAACACAAAATGTGATTAAAAAATGGGTAAAGGAACTGAATAGACATTTTTTCAAAGAAGGCATACAAAATGGGCAACAAGTACTGACTATCCTATATAATAAAGAGCTAATATGCTAAATAGACTGGATGGCAGAATAACTTTGCAGAAAGACCTGAAATGACCTTATGGAATGACCGGGGGGCAGGTAGCGAGGGCCGAGGCAGCTGGGGCTGCAAGGCAGCTGGGGCCCTGAGGGCTGAGGCAGCCAGGGCTATCAGGGTTGAGCCCCTTGCACAAATTTCATGCATCAGGCCTCTAGTTACTAATAATCAGAAATGTAAATCAATATTACAGTGAGATATCTCTTTATACCTGTAAGATGACCATTATCAAAAAAGAAATAAATGTTGGCAAGAATGTGAAGAAAAGGAAACCCTTGTGCACTGTTTGTGGGAATGCAAATTTGTATAACCACTATGGAAAATACGGAGATTTCTCAAAAAATTGAACTATAACTACCATATAACCCAGCAATTTTATTTCTGGGTATATATCCAAAAGGAAGAAAATCACTATCTGGAGGAGTTATCTATACCACGTTCATTGCAACATTGTTTATAATAGCCAAGACATGTAAATAACTAAGTAACCATGGGTAGATGAATGCATAAAGAAAATATGGAAAGTGGTATTAGGAATAAATTTAACAAAAGATATTAAGGACCTATACACTGGAAACTGCAAGACATACGTAAAAGAAATTGAAGAAGACACAAACAAATGGAAAGATACTGTGTTCATCAATTAGAATTATCATCTACTTAAAATGGCCATATTAGCTAAAGCCATATAAAGATTAAATACAATTCTCATCAAAATCCCAATGGCATTGTTCAAAGAAATAAAGATCATCAAATTTTTATAAAATCACAAAAGACATTGAATAGCCAAAGCAATCCTGATAAAAACAAAACAAAACCAGAGGTATTACATTCTCTAACTTCAAATTATACTAAAAAGCTACAATAATCAAAACAGTATGATTTGGGCAGATAAACAGATACACAGACTAAAGGAACAGGAGAGTGAGAGCCCAGAAATAAACCCCATGTATATGGGCAACTAATTTTTTACAAAGGAGCCAAAAACATGCAATGGAGAAAAGAAAGCCTCTTCAATAAATGGTGCTGGGAAAATTAGAAACCCACATGCAGAAGAATGAAACTAGACTGCTATTTGACACCATATACACTTGATCTTAGCCAAAAGGCCAAGAAGCGATACCATATACAAAAATTAACTCAAAATGGATTAAATATCTTACCTAATATTAAACATGTAAGTTGACCGTACCTCTGCTATTCACACAGCCAATCAGAGTGAGTATGCAAATTAACCCGACAAATATGGAGGTTAATTTGCATACATACCTGGGTCCTGGGAACCTCCTTGGCACCCAGCCAGCCATTGGAGGAAGGGGGGGGAGGGCTTTCCAATCAGAGGCTTTAGGCTTGGGAAGGGGCCAAGCCTGCAATCGGAGGGAAAGGGAAAACATCAATAAAAACATATCCCCAGGTGAGGATAAAAAGAAAAATAAAGAAAGGTCATAGCCTATGAAAAACACATCTTGAAAATGCCTAAAGAAAGTTGTCATTTTTTCATAGTGAAGGGACTGGAGTCCGTGTTGATGAAAACACCTTGGTGGCTGCGGTGACTGGCAGTGGCTGCAGCATCAGGGTGATGGGGCTGGTGCCTTCCCCTGGTCAGTCCAGTCACCTCCCACAAAGGGAGGTCAGACTGCGGCTTAGGTCTGCTCCCAATGGGAAGCGGGCCTAAGCCATCAGTAGGACATCCCCAGTAATGAGAAAGGGAGCAGGCTGGGCTGAGGGACCCCTTCCTCAGTGCACAAATTTCATGCACTAGGCCCCTTATTTAAATATAAGACCTGAAATAATAAAATACAAGAAGAAAACACTATAAACTTATGGACCTTGTTGTCAGTTGGACATCCTCCAAGGGATTTTTCTGAACTTGAGCCTTTGGGAAATCAAAGCAAAAATAAATGAATGGGACTACACCAGACTAAAAAGCTGCATAGCAAAAGAAACCATCAACAAACAAAAATGGCAACCAACCAAATGAAAGAAGATGTTTTAAACAATACATGTGATAAGAGGCTAATATCCAAAAATTATAAAGAACTCATAAAAAAAACAATAAAACTATCAAATTAAAAAATGAGCACAGGGCCTTTCCAAGAATATATACAAATGCCCAATAGATGTACGAAAAGATGCTCAACTTAACTAGCTGTAAGGGAAAAGAAAATCAAAACCACAATAAAATACTATGTCACACCTGCCAGAATGGCCATCCTATATAATATAGCCCAGTGACTATAATGTCAGAACAACCACTCGACCAGTCACTTTGAGGTGCATTGACCACCTTTTGGTCCCTCCCCCCAAGCCAGCAGGCTCCGATCACCGGATGGCAAATGGGGAACCAGGGTGGGTGGTGGCAGGGTGGGACTGGGGACTGGTGAGCAGGTGGAAGATGGCGTAGGGATTCTACCCATACACAATTCCATGTGCTGGGCCTCTAATTGTTAATAAGACTAGAGGCCCGGTACACAAAATTTGTGTACTCTGTGGGGGTTCCCTCATCCCGGCCTGTACCCTCTTGCAGTCCAAGAGCCCTTGGGGGATGTCCAACTGACAACTTAGGGGAGCAGGCCTAAGCCAGCAGTTGGGCATCCTTAGCACTGCCATGGAGACAGAAGAAGCTCCTGCCAGTGCCACTGCGCTGGCCATCCATGAGCCAGCTTCTGGCTGAGTGGAACTCCCCATGTGGAAGCTCACTGACCATCAGGAGACAGCTCCTGCATTGAGTGTCTGCCCCCTGGTGGTCAGTGCGCATCATAGTGACTGGTCATTCTGCCATTAGGGTCAATTTGCATATTACCCTTTTTTTTATATAGGACTAGAGGCCTAGTGCACAAAATTTGTGTACATGGAGGGGGGGTTTGTCCCTCAACCCAGCCAGCACCCTCTCCAATTTGGGACCCCTCGAGGGATGTCTAACTGCCCGTTTAGGCCACCGGATCAGGCCTAAACGGGCAATCAGACATCACTCTCACAATCCAGGACTACTGGCTCCCAACTGCTCACCTGCCTGCCTGCCTGATTGCACCTAACTGCTTCTGCCTGCCAGCCTGATCACCCCCTAACCACTCCCAGCCTGCCTGATCAACGCCTAACTGCTCCCTTGCCTGCCCAATTGCCCCTAACTGCTCTCCCCTGCAGGTCTGGTTGCCTCCAGCAGGCCTGGACTCCCTTCCAACTGCCCACCTCTGCAGCCCTGGTCCCCCACAACTTCCCACCCCTGCAGGCCTGGGTCCCCCCCAACAGCCCTCCCCTGCAGGCCTGCTCCCCCCTCAGCTGCCCTCCCCTGCCAGCCTGGTCACTCCAGCTGCCCTCCTCTTCAGGGCTGGTTCCTCCCAAATGCCCTCCCCTGCAGGCCTGATCATTCCCAACTGCCCTCCCCGCTGGCCATCTTGTGGTGGCCATCTTGTGTCCACATGGGGTGACCATCTTTAACCACATCAGAGAGGCCATCTTGTGTGTTGGAGTGACAAGTCAATTTGCATATTACTCTTTTTATTTTTTTTTAGATAGGAATATAGACTCCTGTTTTCATTGCAGCATTATATATGCTGCCAAAACAACCTTGGTGTCCTTGATGGATAATTAGATAAAGAACATGTGTTAGATGTATACAGTGGAATACTACTTAACCATAAGAAAGGATAAAATAGAGAAAGAAATACAGCACAATCTCATATGTAGAATCTTAAAACAGCAACAAAAATAACAAACTCATAGAAACAGCAAACTGATTGATGGTTGCCAGAGATAGGGGGTGGGCCAAATGAGTGAAGGGAGTCAAAAGATACAAACTTCCAGACTTAAAGATTAGTAAATTCTAGAGATGTAGTGACCATCATGGAGATTATCTATGATAATAAAAGGGTAATATGCTAATTAGATCGGACATTCTTCTGGATGTCTGTCCTTCCTGACTAAGCTGCAGCAGGCAGGGGCCAAGGCCGAGGTGGCGGCAGGCGGGGGCCAGAGCCAAGGCCCTTGCATGAATTTCGTTCATCGGGGCTCTAGCAGTTAATAATACTGTATTGTACACATGAATGTTGTTAAGACAGTAAATCTTAAAAGTCCTCATTACAAGAAAAATATTATAACTGTGAGGTGATTGATGCTAACTTATTGTGTGATCATTTCACTATATATACATATGTCAAACCATCATGCTGTGTAGCTGAAACATATAATGTTTTTGTCAATTATATTTCAATAAAATGGGGAGAAAAAGTCAGTGTAGGAGGTCAGCTAGATTATGTTGAAAAGTTTCTCTATTACTACATATCTCATTCTTGACTTATATGGAATTACCCATATTGCAAAAATTACAATTTTTCTTTTTTTAAATGTTTTTAAAATTTAATACAGTGCACTCCCTTAAAATAGAATTTGTAAAGAATTTTAAAAGAAAACCACAAGATAAACCAATTTTTTAAAAAAACAAAAATCATGTACTCTGAAATGCTTAAGCAACTTTTTTAGAAATTATATTTTTTAAGAAAAAAAATCACAAAATTACATTGAGATCATTGTCACCAAAAATGTTTTATGTGGTCGGTTGTGGATTAAATTTGTTTTAAAATTAATTATACATCAAATAATTTATTAAAATATTTTAAAAATATTAAAGCATAAATATTTAATTTTACTAAGAAAAACTTTGACACTAAATCTGTTTTTCACTTGGAATCTAAAATGTATAGTTAAAAACCAGCAGGTGTCACTGTGATAACAGATTTTTTTTTTTCTCCCTCTAAGCCAGTGTTTTTCAACCTTTTTTGGGCAAAGGCACACTTGTTTCATGAAAAAAATCATGAGGCACACCACCATTAGAAAATGTTAAAAAATGTAACTCTGTGCCTATATTGACTATATATAAAGTAATTCTCTTGAATAGGAATCAAATAAACACAAAGAAAGTATTTTATAATTACTTTATTATGAAATATTAAGTAAACAAAATAGTGAAAAATTATAAAATTCTTGTCTTGTCTGCACCTACGGCACACCAGGCAACATCTCCCGCGGAACAGCGGTTGAAAAACGCTGCTCTAAGCAGTTCTGTAAGATGGCTACATAACATCTATGAACGAAGGAGTATTAAGAGACAATAGACGTAGGTTGTATCACTGAACAAAAATACCAAAATGAAGGAAAGCACATGTAGTATACCTAGAGGGTTAGAAGTACTTAAGAGAATTGTATTTTTTCTTAAATTTCTTCACATTCAAAGTTTTATTAACAGTAAAAGTACAGTAAAATACCCCTGCTGATGTTTTGGACTTTATATTGAAGTAGAGAATAATGTACAATTCACTGGATTACAACTGTATAGCCAAAATTAAATTAAGAAACAGCATTTTTAGTAAATTTTAAAATGGATTTTTAAAAACTTTTGATCCTTTCTTCCAAATTAAGGTAGAGTTATAATTTCTAAATTAATCTTTAGAGGCAAAAATATGGTAACTGGTAAAAAAAAAAAATAATAATAGGAATTAAAGAGCTAGTTGTCAGATATGGGAGCCAAAGTAAAACTTAATAAAACATTCATTCATTGGGCCGAGACCGGTTTGGCTCAATGGATAGAGCGTCGGCTTGGGGACTGAAGGTTCCCGGGTTCGATTCCGGTCAAGGGCATGTACCGTGGTTGTGGGCATATCCCCAGGAGGGGGTGTGCAAGAGGCAGCTGATCGATGACTCTCTCTCATCGATGTTTCTAACTCTCTATCTCTCTCCCTTCCTCTCTGTACAAAATCAATAAAATATATTTTAAAAAAAAATTCATTCATTGGAACATTGTGTTATCTCTAGATTCTATTCTGAGAGAAACAATGGCACTCCACCTTAAAGAAATTTATAATTGAGTTATGCACATGTAATAATAAAATAGAAAAACCAAGATTATGATATTAAATAAGATATTAAAAGCCATGATATATAAAGCAAGCAGATTATGATTAAGTGAACTTCAGTAGGAACTATCTTTGAATTATAATCAAAGAATTATCTATATAATAAAAGCCTAAGCTATCATTACAATAGTGTGACCAGAATGACTAGTCACTATTATGCACATTGACCACCAGGGGGCATACGCTCAACACAGGGGGAGTGCCACTCAACCAGAAGCCTGGCTCACAGCTGGCAAGCACAGTGGTGGTGGCAGGAGCCTCTCCCACCTCCACAGCAGCACTAAGAAGCAGTGACCCCAGCAGTAAGGAGCAGTGAGCAGGCAGGCAGTAAGGAGAGAGGGGTCCCGAACTACAAGAGGGCGCAGGCTGGGCTGGAGGAGACCTCCCTTCCCCAGTAATAAAAATAAAACTTTGAGTAGGATTTAGAGAATGAAAAAGGATGGCAAAATGCCTGATTTAGTTAAATATACATTTAAAATTTTATTGATTGATTTTATAGAGAGAGAAACATTAATATTTATTATTCCACCCATCCATGCACTCATTGATTGATAATTGTATGAGCCCTGATGGGATTGAAATCGCTGTATTGGTATGATATTCTAGCCAACTGAACTACCCAGCCAGGGGTTCAGTTTAGTTCAATAAGCATTTATGGGGCAACTGTGTTCCCACTTTAGAGGCCTGTGCAGAGAGTAGGGATCCTAACAAACACACATGGAAATACTGGAAAAATAAAATGATAATAGACTTTGATGTTGAAAATAGAGGTAGATAAGACTGGATATTGTATCGTGCATTGGTTTGAGAGTCAGAAGTCCAGGGTTTTAATCATGCTTCTGTCACTAAGTTATTGTTTTTTTCCTTGTGTGGACTATGTGTGCCCTCCTGTTGTAGTTCAGCCTTGATATCTGTTGGCATGTCCATGGGTGGGGTTGACCCTCAGCCTGGTTGACTATGAAGATCTCCCCCACCATGGTGTAAGAGCTGATTTCAGGTGCCTGCTGAGATCTCCCTTTGTGTTGTGCCAACTGTGGAGCTATTTGGGTGGTACTCTGGTGGTCTGAAGACAGCCTCTGGATGTGTTGGTTCTGTGACTTTGAGGAGGGAATCTGGTGCAGGTCAATGTCAGATGCTGCCTATGATTGGCCTTAGGCTACCTGTTAGAAGCCATAAAGGTATCCACAGTTAGTAGCTGCCTCTGCTGGGCATCAATGTACATGGGAGGGTCCAAGCTCTGACCTGTGGCCAGCTGCCACCAGTCCTGAGCCTGAAGCAGCTCAGCAAAGGCCAAGGTATGCTGAGATCTGCCAGGGCCAGAGCAGACCCTCTTCCTTCCTCAGGTTAAACCAGAGCTGTTCTGAAACACACCTATTATTGCCCGTATACAAGAAGTTGTGCAGATATTTCATTAGTAAAGAAGGTGTTGTTTTTTCTCTTAGGGATAGAGGGCATTGCAGTCTGCTAATTGCAGTTATGGTGAGTCACACAGGATTCCTGAGAGCAAAAAGAAGGAAGTTCCAGCCTTGGCCGGGTATCTTAGTTAGTTGGAGCATCGTTCCAATATGTCAAGGTTGCAAGTTTGATCTCTAGTCAACAAATCTCTCTCCCTCTCTGTCTCTCTCTAAAATTAATCCTAATATATATTATGTTTAATATTAGGTCATTAATCCATAATGACCGAAGGCTCAACTGAACACCAGAAGTCAGTTCTGCAGTCAGTGCTGGGTTGCTGTGATGAGCCAGCACTGACTGATGCCACTGCAAGCACAGGGACCCAGCACTGATTGCCAAGGGGGCTGCGGATCAGGCCCAGAGAGAGGCAGGTTCTGATCCACAGCCTCCATGGCACCTGTTGATCAGCCCTTGCCTCTCTCTCTCCAGGCTTCGCCAGCAGCTGTGCCTCTCTTTCTCTCCCAGCCTCCATGGGGGCTGCTGATCAGCCTGACCTCTCTGATCAGCCCCGCTTCTCTGGTCAAAGATGCTGACTGGCATATAAACCAACCAATCAGAACCAAAGCTGGGTGAACTGTGAGGAGCCAGTGGCTGCCTAGGAGGCAGAGTTTTTGACGCTGACTGGTATAAAAACCAACCAATCAGAACCAAATCAGTGAACTGCGAAGGCAGAACCTAAGGAGGGGGCTGACGAGAGGTTTTAAGGGCAACAGCTGTTTGGTGAAAGGTGTAAGAAAGCAGTTCAATTTTTTAATGACCAGTTTGGCAGTATAGTGCATATGGCTGGCTATCAGTCCAGATATAGGGATTATATATTTTTGTCCACCAAGAGCATCTCCTCCTGCAGAAATAGGCTTTCCTCCCAATTTAAGCAATTATATCCTATATAATCTATTTATACTAGTAAAATGATAATATGATAATTATACTGGATTAACCAGCCATCTTCCTCCAGGACAAAACCATGGAGGTGGGGGCAGTTGGGGACGAGATTAGGCCAGCAGGGGGAGCAGTTAGGGGTGATCAGGCAGGCAAGCAGAGGCAGTTAGGGGGCAAGATCAGGCTGGCAGGGGAGAGCAGTTGGGAGCAAGAACATGCCAGCAGGGAAGGGCCATTGGAGGTGAGATCAGGCCAGCAGGGGAGGGAAGTTGGGGCAACCAGGCTGTCAGGAGAGGGCAGTTTGGGGGTGATCAGGCAGGCAGGCAGAGGCAGTTAGGGGCAATCAGGCATGTAGGCAGAGGGGTTAGAGATCAGGCATAGGGGTTAGGGGTATTCAGGCAGTCAGGAAGGGGCAGTTAGGGGTGATCAGGCAGACAGGCAGGCAGTTGAGTGGTTAGGATCCAGCAGTCCCAGATTTTGACAGGGATGTCCGACTGCTGGTTTAGGCCCGACCAGCAATCAAGACATTACCCAAGTGGTCCCCAATTGGAGAAGGTGTAGACTGGGCTGAGGGAACCCCTTCCTCACCCACCCTCCTCATGCATGAATTTCGTGCACTGGGCCACTAGTGAATAAATAATTGTATAAAAGGTGAAAAAAGAGGGAAGTTCCTTTCAGGTGGAAAAAGGAAGTGTATGGGACTGTTATAACCATAGAGCTGTTTTAAACAATTATTTCTATAGGGCTTTCTCATGGCATACCATATGAGAGTTCCTCCCATGGGCCTCCTGATTCTTGTCTTGGTTAAAGTCTCTATCATACATGTTGACAGTACTAAATCTGATTTAAGATTCTCATTTCAAATGCAAGTAATTATATCTATCACACATACCCTTTGACCTTGTCAACAGTTATTCACTGTTTCAAAGACTTTATACATATTTTCTCTTTACATCTTCACAACAATTCTATGAAGTGGATAACATTATCATCTCCATTTTACAGTGAGAAACCTGTGATACACAGAGGCTGAACAACTCTCCAAAATCACATAGAATGTAGTAGAGTAGAAGAGTCCAGCAGAACTTGACTCCACAGCCAAACTTCTAACCAGCCCCATATACTGGTCTAGTTTGCATCTGGTATGAAAACAGGTCTGGAGAGGTAGAGCAAGGGCTTGGCTGGTGTGCCTCCGTGGTTCAGCATAGACCTATGAACCAGGAAGTCACAGTTTGATTCCCAGTCAGGGCACATGTCTGAGGTATGAGCTCAGTCCCAAGCAAGGCCTTGCAGGAGGCAGCCAATTGATTGTTTTCTCTCAACACTGATGTTTCCATGGAGACAGAGGAAGGAGTTATGGCTCTTCTTTGAGAACCTTGGGGCCAGTGTGCCTGATTGCCCGGCAGCTACCGGTGCAGTTATCACTGTGAGTGTAACAGACTTCTGTTCCTGTCGCTGAATGTATACAGGAACTTAAACACGTCACTTAGACAATTTTCTCAGCATCTCCAGCTTTAATATGTTGTCATTTTTCTGTAGGTAATGAGATTATTGGAGTAAGTGGCATGATGGAAATGTTACAAAATTACTCTATAGATTCAGATGTGTGATTGATAGAGTAATTCACTACCTTACACATGGATTTGTTAGAATGTGGCTTACTATAGCAACTCCTAGTCTAGACAGAGTAGGGCTAGAGGTGAAGTTCTTGTTTTGGAATTTAAGATAGTGGGAATTTTTAGCATCCATATATAGATATGTCTATGTACTGTTTACATTATGACAAATACTAGCCCAGCTGTAGATTTACGTAATTGGCTCTATTGCCTTTGTGTGTGTATATATATATATATATATATATATATATATATATATATGATATACATAAATATTCATAACTGTTATCCCAAGTGCCTGAATTATTTTCTTTTGAGAACACTAAGTGCTATAAATTAGGGAAATAAAAAATATGTTAAGATATAAAAAATGTACCTTTGTCTATATAAATGTTTTGATTTTATATAATTTGAAAATACTGTAGGGTTTTATTAAGCAGCTGCCCCTATATAAGGATTTCCCATTTTCTTTCCCAGAAGACTAAATTGTTCAAGAACAAAGAATGTGTTTTATATCTCATGCTTTGAACATGTGCTGTGTATCTAAAAAGGAAAGTTCTCTCCTCGTTGTAAGGCTGGTCCTGAGTTTGACTGAGGAAGATTTGAATTGTCTTTGCTGTTTACAGTTGTTTTATAGTGATTGAGTATGAAGGTAAATACTAGATGAAGGGGTTGAATTATTTTTGGTCTAAAAGCAGTAGGCCCATCTATCACCAGCTAATTTATGATATTTGCTTGTTGTCCTGGAAAGCTTTTAAGGTAAACTACACATAGTGAAGGTATAGCCATCAGTCGGACATTCTTAGTACTGTCGTGGAGAAGAAAGATGCTCTCGCCACCACTGCTGCGCTCGCCAGCTGTAAGCCTGGCTCAGGGCTTTCTGCTGAACAGCGCTCCCCCTGTGGGAGCACACTGACCCCCAGGGGGCAGCTCCTGCACTGAGTGTCTGCCCTCTGGTGGTCAGTGTGCGTCATAGTGACCGGTTCTGCCATTTGGCTGATTTGCATAGTACCCTTTATTATATAGGATCATATAGTAGCAGCATACTAGTACTCTTCAGGGAAAAATAAAACTTCCCCAAAGCAACTATAGGAAATTAATTTTAAATCATGATAGAGACTCTATCATGATTTTAAAAAATATATATTTTATTGATTTTTTTTTACAGAGAGGAAGAGAGAGAGACAGAGAGTTAGAAACATCGATGAGAGAGAATTATCAATCAGCTGCCTCTTGCACACCCCTATTGGAGATGTGCCCGCAGCCAAGGTACATGCTCTATCCACTGAGCCAAACCGGTTTCAGCTCTACCATGATTTTTTTAAAAAAATTTTTGGGACATTTCATTTTATAGACAGACTATCCAAATAATAATCTCTCTATATAAAAGCCCAGCAACTGTTATGAAGGAGCAACTGTAACGACTGGTCACTATGATGTGCACTGACCACCAGGGGGTAGATGCTCAATGTAGGAACTGCCCTCTGGTGTCCGTGCACTGCTCAGCCAGAAGCTGGGCTCAGAAGCTAGAGTGCAGCAGCGCTAAGAAGCGGCAAGTGGAGCAGTAAGGAGCAAGCAGGTGGGTGGTTAGGAGCGAGCAGGCAGGTGGTTAGAAGTGAGCAGTCCCAGATTGTGAGAGGGCATAGGCCTGGCTGAGCAACACCCCCTCCTCCAATGCACAAAGGCCTCTAGTCTCTATTAAGAGGACATGGGTCCACGGTATCCTCACTGAGTCAGAAGTGTCTGAGGACCATGAAAAATGGGGTAGCTAAGGGGTAAGAGTGTCCACGAGGAGTTCAAATTCTACCTCTTCGGCCAGTAAACTAAGAGACTGTGGGCAAGTTACTTAACCTCTCTGTGCCTCAGCTTCCTCGTCTGTGAAACAAAGGTGGTAAAAGTAACAAAACATACCTTACAAGTTTGTTTTGAGGATTAAATGAGTTAACTTATGTAATATTTTAAAATACAGCCTTGATATATGTGCTACATTCAGTGTCTGCTTTTATGAGAATTTTATCACCATCATCATTGATTTTAGGTGCCCATTTGGGAATTCACTCTTTATAAGCCATTCGTAAAAATGTTGACAGGTCATGACCATAAGTAGCTTAAACTTCTTGAAATGAAGTCCAAAGTGGTTCCCCTTGGAGCACGTAGTTGGATTAGACTGCTTTCTGTGATCTTAAAATACACATTAAAGCAAGGAAACACTAGTTTTGTAAATCCTTAGCTGGCACACCCATCCAGCTGGTACCACAAATGACATCACGTTTCAGGAAGACCAGCTAATATATTCCATGGAACCAAAGGCACTTCTCAGGATAGAATGTGTCTTACTTGTAGTTCCCAGGCTGGCCTTTGATTCAGACCCAAATTGGAGGAAAATCTAGCCTCTCAAATAGGTCTCTGCTGAACCCAACTTGATAATTTACCGAAGTTATTTATTACCACATTTAGTAATTTGGGTGAAATTTCTCATTTCTCAAAACATGTTTTCCTTACACCCTTTTGAAAGAATGTTATTGGTATGTGGGCTGGTTGTCTGGAGCCAGCCTCTTATCTAGAGACCAGATGCAAAACGTCTGAGTTCAGCGAAGTGGCTTAGACTGCGTGCTTCTGTTTTGTTTTGTTTAATAAGCATGCACAGGTCTCGTTAAAACCAGTGCTACCCCCATCCAGGAACAATGCCGCACATATCATTTCCTGAAATAATGGAGTTGGAAGGCAATTATCTACTCACAAAACAGGCTGAAACAACAGTTCCTGATATTCTTCTCAAATACTTTAACTTCCCAAGGAATCCGGAAAAAATAATTCCATGAGACAGTGTTGTGAATGAAGGTATGACATTTCAGTTTCCTTCGCTGGAATCCAGGAACCAGCAGCCATGAATTAATTACTGCCCACACGCGTTCCTGAGAGGCTCTGGCTGGGGAGTTGTTTGTCTCTGCTTCGGGAACACCGTCCTGCCGTCCAGCCTCCGGTGACATGAGGCCTAGAGTTCCTTTGTGTGCACTTCTGGGAACCAGTCCAGAGACTACCTGCCGCTTCTGGAACTGTGCTTATTTGTGGCCTTGTTTTCCATTTACTCCTAAAGAGCACTTGGGATTTCGCTCCAGACTTTGCAGATAAGAAATGTACGTTCTTGCTAGAAAACACACACACACACACACACACACACACACACACACAACACACACAAACCAAACAAACAAACAAAAAAAACACGAATACCTATTTCATCAAAACATGTTTTCAAGTAGGGAAGAGAGAGCCAGCTGTTTTGTGGGTTGGGAGGGATTCCTAATGAGATCTGTCTGCTCTGTGATTCTCAACAATCTGTACATTGCCAAGGTGCCTTACTGATGTTCATGGCAAGAAATAGCAATTAGGAAGATTTATAATGGACTAGATATTGCCTTCTGGAAGTCTTATCCGGAGGAAAACTGGCACAAAGGATTCTTCTATCAGGGATGCATACACAGGTTTTCTTTTCCATGCACTGAGAAAAAATTAGAGACAGTCATCTGGATGTTAAATCTATACAATGCCAGTTATAAAGCTACTAGAGGCCCAGTGCATGAAATTCATGCATGGGGGAGGAGGGGGATCCCTCAGCCCACCCTGCACCCTCTCCAATCTGGGACCCCTTGAGGGATGTCCGACTGCCCGTTTAGGCCACAAGGCTCCCCTGACAGCCTATTTGCCCCTAACTGCTCTCCACTGCAGGCCTGGTTGCCCTCAACTTCTCTCTTCTGCCGGCTTGGTTACCCCTAACTGCCCTCCCCTGCAGGCTTGATCGCCCCCAACTTCCCTCCCTTGCAGGCCTGGTCCCTCCCAACTGCCCTCCCGTGCTGGTCATCTTGTGGTGGCCATCTTGTGTCCATATGGGGGAAGCCATCTTTGACCACATGGAGGCAGCCATCTTGTGTGTTGGAGTGATGATCAATCTGTATATTACTCTTTTATTAGATAGGATAGAGGCCTGGTGCAGGGGGGGCTGAGGGATCCCCCTGGGGGCTGGCTGGTTTGCCCTTAAGGATCAGGGTGGAGGTTTCCTTGGGCGTGGGGCAGCCTCTGCGAGGGGCCTGTGGCAATTTGCAGACTGGCCACGCCCTCCGGGCAACCAAGTGGAGGCCCTGGTATCTGAGATTTGTTTTCCTCTACAATTGAAACTTTGTATCCTGGAGTAGAGCCAGGCCTTCTGATCACTCTGTGGGTGCTGCTATGTCTGTTGGGATTTATGTAACTTGTATAATTGAAACTTTGTAGTCTTAAGCAGAGGCCTGGGCTGGCCAAGGTGTGCAGAAAGCTTGGCTTCCTCCATTGCCGGGGTCAATCCTAGCCTCCTGCTCTTTCCAGCTCTGTGGCTGCTGCCATTTCTGTGTGGATTCATGTGTTTCTATCATTGAAACTTTGTAGCCTTGAGTGGAGGCCTAGGCCAGAAAGGGCAGGTGGAAAGCTTGGCTTCCTGTATTGCTGGGGAAACACAAGCCTCCCTCCTGCTCTCTGTGGCATACCCATTTGGTTGGGTTTATTTGCATATTTGCTCCTGATTGGCTTGTGGGCACGGCTTTTGGGTATAGTTGAGTGATGGTTAATTTGCATATTATTGTTTTATTAGATAGGGTTATATATATATAATTATTTAAATATATTCAAATATATAATATAAATAATACTATGTAATAATGTTGTTATTAATGTTATAATATAATAATATAAACATAGATGTATATAAAAATCATACCAAGCAAAAGGGAATGTATAATTCATAGAGAAATCATTCAGCTTTACATAGAGAAAAGAAGAGTAGAGTGGTAGTTACCAGGGGCGGAGGGTGGGGAAATGGAATATACTGGCCAAAGGGTACAAATTTCTAGTTACAAGAATAACAAGTTCTGGGGATATAATATGCAGCGTGGTGATTATATAGATTATATACCAGTGTTTGAGAGTTGCTAAGATAGTAGATCTCAAATATTTTCAACACAAGTGGAAAATGGTTGTGTAATGGAGGTGTTAGCTAATGCTATGGTGATAATCATTTTCCAATATATGAATGTATAAAATCAACACATCGTACACTTTAAATTTATACCGTGCTATGTCAATTCATCTCAATAAAACTGATAAAGAGATAAATTTGTGACGTTTTTTAATAACAAAATTAAAGATAGTTGTGATTTGAAAGTAGAAGTTTCCAGTTCCACTAGAGTTTGCTTTATTTCAGTCCTGTCCAATACCACGTAGGAGCCCCCAGTATGAGGCCCCACAGGGGGAATCCGTTTTCTAATACCATAGCTCACCTCCAGTTTCCTAGCTTTTGATGTAGCAAATAACCTCCTCCTTGCCCACTGGTATTGTTCCCAGGGCACAGCCAATAGTTAAAAACACTAGTTATTTTAAAGTTTTGAATCTATGATTTGAAGGACAGTACAGATATAACAGTTTAAAATAAGATATCTGAGAAAAAGAGATTTTAAAAACAAGGTATATGAGCTCAAACTGCTTGTATAGAATAAGTATAGTCAAAGCACATTGACTAATTGCTGGAAAAGCAATTTCCAAAGAAAACATTTTTTTCAGGTTCCAGCACAACTCTAAGCAACATAAGCACCCTTGTTATATACACTGAGTGGCCAGATTAGTATGATCTCTGAACGCATAATAATCTGGCCACTCAGTATGCTTATGTATAAGGGAAAGCTTGCAAATCTTGATATATCAAGGGACCAAAAGATAATGGCCCCCAGCCTCTGACTAGTAAGTCCTCTGCTTCTTTCCAACTACCCACAAAGCAGTTTTTATACATGGAAAATCATTATCTTAAAATCCCAATTATGTAGTCAGTCTACAGAGTGGCCAGATTATTATGCATTCAGAGATCATAATAATCTGGCCACTCAGTGTATAAAGTCCTAATAAGATAAGAGAGAGAGAGAGAGAGAGAGAGAGAGAGAGAGAGAGAGAGAGAGAGAAAACACCCAGGTGCCCAATAATGTGTCCATATTAGTCCCTTCTGGGATATGCACATGTTTGAGGAAGTGGACATAGCTTTCCGCAGTGGTAATTTCTACTCTTACCGGATAGTGAGTGGACATGGGTTCTGACCCTTAGTGCACGCCAACAGCATCTTCAGGATGCCTGCCCGTGTCACCTATCTCATCCTCTCATACATACCTGCTGTAAGTGTGGTCCCCTCATTGCTAAAGGCAAGTGACATCATGGTGAAGGGCATGCAATGGAATGGTAATTGGGCCCCAAATATTTATAAATCCACTGCGACCTCTTGTAGCAAGTGTATTGTTGATATAATGAAGGAAAATAGCACTACTAGATAAACCTGCTAGATATTACATTCCTTTAGTCTGTAACCTTTGCATATGTGCTTCTTTTGTAGTTCAGGACTTTAGTCAAATATTCAATAGTCATCTGATATGTAACAGCACTTAACACATAACCTTGCTTAAATATTGGATCCATTGCAAAGTTTAATTCTGCATATCACCCTTGTTTTTTTTAACTCCTGCACCCAGTCTGAAGCCAGCTGTTTCCACACCAGCTAGTCTCTGCCTATTGAGGGTGTGGATGCCTTCTCAGGCTGAGGAGAGTGGTTCTGGGGTCCCGCCATGATTCCAACTTCCAGCAACCAACACATCACATTTCCTTCTGGGCAGCATTAAAACGTCTGAGGGAGGCATTATCTTATGTCCCCCTGAAGCCAGCCTTAAGGGTAAGAATGTGCATTCAAAGCAACCCAAGTGTCCCTCAACAATGGATGGGGAAACAAAATGTGATATATATATATATATATATATATATATATATATATATATATATATATATATATATATATATAACAGAACATTATTTAGCCTTTAGGAAGGAAGTCCTGTTATATACTACTGCATGGATGAACTTGGAGGATGCTATGCCTAGTGAAAGAACCCAGATACAAAAGGATAAATTTGTATGATTCCACTTATATGAAATACTCAGAGTAGCCATATTTATACAAACAGAAAGTAGAATGGTGCCAGGGGCTGGGGCAGGGGGTGGAGAGTTGTTTAATGGGTAGTTTCAGACAGGGAAAAGGAAAAGACTTCTGGACAGTGGTGCTAGCTGTGCAACGTTGTGAGTGCACCTAATGCCACTAAACCATACACTTAAAATGGTTATAAAATGTACCTTGGCTGGTGTTTCTCAGTGGTTATGTGTCACTCAGACCATCAAAGGATTGGGATTCAATTCCTATTCAAGGACATGGATCTGGTGTCCCAATTAAGCCTCAATTAATTGATTATTTGTCTAGACTTAGTGGGACAAATGCAGGTGACCAGGGGTCAGCAATAATGGCCTATCCCCTGGTACTTCAATGTTTAGAAAGCTGAGCTGAACCTGAACACATGACACACAAGACAGAATTAATATGCAATCACATAACGGTTATTTACCTATTCCTAGTGGGTCCTAGGCTCCAGCAGAGGCAACCCAGAGATATACACCAAAAGACAGATAATGAAGATGGAGACAGGCGGCCGCAGGTGGTTCAGGCTCGCACAGCAGAGCAATCAGGGACTTGTCTCTCTGAGCGACATGGAGTCCTCCTCTTATTGGGCAGGAAACCTCAGCTGAAGCTGGTCCTGAGGTTATACAGACCTCCATAAACAAGTTGTGTCCTTATCAATGTGGGCCAGACAGTGTGCCTTATACTGGGAGCAGGGCATTTACACTTGAAGGATGCAGAGCTTTTATATCAAGATATTGGGGTGTTCATTAATTTTGGAAGTTACAGTGTATTGGGGGTTTCCATACAGCAAACATTTCACACAATAATTAGAGGGGTTACATTATTATAACATCTGGGTTGTAAGTTTGATCCCACCCCCAGTTGGGATGGGGGATGGGAGGCAACCAATCAATGTGAGATACCTCCCTTCCATTCTCTCTAAGGATCAATGGAAAAAATAGAAGTGGAAATCTTTAAAAATGGTTAGAATGGTTAATTTTATGTTATTTATTAAAAATAAAAACATGGAGGCTGAACAGTGTGCCTCAGTGGTTGAGTGTTGACCTATGAACTAGCAGGTCACGACTCAATTCCTGGTCAGGGCATGTGTCCAGCTTTTGGGCTTGGTCCCCAGGAGGCAACCATTTAATGATTGTCTCTCATCATTGATGTTTCTATCCCCCTCCTTCCCCTGCTCCCTTCTTTTCTGAAATCAATAAAAATATTTAAAAATAAAGTAAAAAATAAAAACATGGGGTGGAGACTCATATATGGCGCCCACTTCCTGGCTCTGTGTGAGGAGGGCTGGGCAAAGGAATGCCTCTGCCGGCACTTTTGTATGGGAAAGCTGCCCTCCCAGCTCTCTTCCTGAAGCTTAGACAATTCTGCCCTGGCACCTTTCAAGCTGCTGACCCAAGTCTTAAGAGCAAAAACTGAGATTTCCAATAGAAGAAAATATTTTTCCTTAAGACTGCAGCATCAGATTTCAGATTTGCCCCACAGATTTCAGACTTGTACAATCATGGCACTAGGTCACACTGAGGAATAGACAAGTAATTGCCTTTATTACTTTTCACAATCTAGCATCACCTCCATTCTGCAGTGTGAAGCAGATCAAAAGACAGTGTTAAATCAGTCCAATATTCTTCTCTTATCAGTCCTTAATCTGCAAGATACACTCAAATTTCAGCTGTTTACTTTTTCCAGGTAACTTAATTTGAAGAAACTGGAACAGGTAAACAATAAAAAATGGAATATCCCAAATGTATTCCACAGAATCCTTGAAGTGTTATACCCAGATATGGTAGGGTTACTGTGGTGGGCATTGTAGAGAGAAAAGTTAGCTTGACATAAGCATACAGGGCAGGGGTCCAGTGGAAAACAAAGGTAGGTGGAACATAGACAGGGACAGACATGGCAGTTTGAGCAGCCTAACCATAGGAACCAACCAAGCAGAAATAATAAAGTGTTTCTGGACTCAAAGTGGGAGGCATAGGAAAACAAGAGAGGGCCTGTAACAATAAGGTATACTGACACATAGAAACAAAGGAAGTTCAGCATAGAAACAAAAGAACACATAGAAATAGGGAGAGTTCAGGTTCAATGCTGGGCAAGAACAATTGAGAGAATCAATCAGGTGATGACATGAATAGATATAAAAGCAAGCTTAGAGCAAATATATAAGCTTGGACTACAAGGCTTCACCAGGCAGCCCATTGTTGGGCCCCCTTTCCATGTGGTGAGTCTGAACCTGCTTGTAATCAATTTTCCACACTTTTGCTTATTAAATCTTCTGGTCTACCAAGCTCATTCTTGGGCATCTCGACACAACCCCAGGAAAAAACCCTCAGCTCACTGTCCGTTACCAGCAGGCTGGGAGATCTTTGGACCTGGAACTAGACTTGTCTGCTGTGGTGGGATTGGTGTTGGAGCTTCAACCTCAGCTGCTGCTGATGAGAGGCAGGTGGAACATGGGTTCCAGCAAGTAGAGTGTCATTAGGCAACTGGTGGGAGGCCAGGCAAGCAGGGGGCATCAGAGAAGTCCAGAGAGGTGGCAGATGGAGCACAGCTACAAGATGCAGTAGTCAGAGATGCAGGCAGGCAGGCCATGTTAGCAGCATCTGTCAGTGGGTAACTGTAGCCTACTCGGGTACTGAGTCTGGGTCAGATTTAAGACTCCTTATCTTTGTAGAGTTCACGAGAGCAAAATTGCACCCCAGGCCTAAAATGACTGAGCAGAATGCCATCTAGATCTATTGAAGTTCCACATGAAAAAGAAAGGGTGAGGATAACTGAGAAATGATAAGATAACTTGGGTGGAGGGCCTAGAAAAGGTCTGTACAATTAGCTACATTGTTGTTTTCTTGTTGGCTTCCTTAGCTCAATGTTAGCATTCAAGAATGAAAGCCAAGCAAAAGTTGTTCAATGGTTGAGTGTCAACCCATGAACGAAGAGTCACTAGACCTTGTCAGAGCACAGGCCTGGGTTGTGGGCTCGATCCCCAGTAGGGGGCATGAAGGAGGCAGCCGATTGATGATGTTTCTCTCATCAATGTTTTTCTCTAGTCCTCTCCTTTCCTCTCTAAAATCAATAAAAACATATTCTTAAAAAGCCAAGCAAAATTTTAGAATGAAGAGCATCTCTTTTTAATAGAATGTATTCCTGAGGCCAAGTAATTCAGCTTCCAGAGAGTCCTAATGAAGTACATTCACAGCAGGGTCAGAGGAAAGAGCCCTGATGAGGGGGATGAATGAGGGAAGTGGCCTCCTTGGATTTGGTGCTGAGCACAGGCT
This sequence comes from Pipistrellus kuhlii, assembly GCF_014108245.1. Taxonomy (NCBI): domain Eukaryota; kingdom Metazoa; phylum Chordata; class Mammalia; order Chiroptera; family Vespertilionidae; genus Pipistrellus; species Pipistrellus kuhlii. Next base: position 112,998,317 of record NW_023425515.1, on the reverse strand, counting down.
GGTATGTGCTTGGTAAGAGGGTTGTAAGGCTGTAAAGCCATTGTAATCTGGACTGCGATGTGACCTCTTTGTATGCATAAGCTAGTGAGACCTGCAATGTTCAACACACACACACACACACACACACACACACACACACACACACACACGTGTCCACGCTCAATTGCATACTTATTTTTATTTCTGTTGTCTTTTTTTTAAAATATATTTTATTGATTTTTTACAGAGAGGAAGGGAGAGAGATAGAGTGCTAGAAACGTCAATCAGAGAGAAACATTGACCAGCTACCTTTTGCACACTCCCTACTGGGGATGTGCCCGCAACCCAGGTACATGCCCTTGACCGGAATCTAACTTGGGACCTTTCAGTCCGCAGACCAAGGCTCTACCACTGAACCAAATGGGTTTCAGCTCTGTTGTCTTGATGATATCATTCATGATGTGTTTATCCTGATTTATTTCCTTTTAGTTATGGTGTATGCATTTTTCTACCTATAAAATCACTTTTTCCATTTCTCAAGGCACTTTCCTTTTTTCAAGTTTTATTCAGGAATAATCGACATACACTTCTGTATAAGTTTAAGGCAGACAGGGTGATGGTTTGATTTGCATATATTGTGAAATGATTACCACACTGGGTTCAGCTAATATCCATTTAAGATGTGATAAACAAAATTGAAATCTCTAATGGAACAACTAGAGTTAATTTTTTTCTTCAAAGTCAAAACCACAATTCTTACATTCTATTGTGCCTTTTTTTTTTTTTAAAGATTTCTTAGACTTTCTTTCTTTTTTTTTTTTAATATATTTTTTATTGATTTTTTACAGAGAGGAAGGGAGAGAGATAGAGAGCTAGAAACGTCGATGAGAGAGAAACATCGACCAGTTGCCTCTTGCACACCCCCTACAGGGGATGTGCCCACAACCAAGGTACATGCCCTTGACCGGAATCGAACCCGGGACCTTTCAGTCTGCAGACCGACGCTCTACTACTGAGCCAAACCGGTTTCGGCTTAGACTGTTTCTTAAATTAAATATTAGATCTTGTGTTTGGATCTGATTTCATAGTTTACCCAGATTTATACACTAGAATAACTCTATTAAATTATTTCCTGAGAGGAACTACTTTTTAAAAGTAGAAAGTCTATAATGCCTTAGGGTTCATTTAAAAATCAACTCTAAGAATTCTGTATTTTTAAAAAATTACATTACTGGCAAATTAATTGTAGATTTCAGGTATCTAAATAGTGACATTTTCAATAAGGCTAAACTGTTCCTGAGAGAAACCTGTACGTAGTCAGGGTAGGCTGACTTCCAAGACACATCTGTGAGGGTGGAGATTATTTTTCTTTTAATTTGAGGTCACTTTGTCTGGCTGGTCCTATCCCCATAGCCCAGTCATGGTTTCACTCACAGTGACCTAACGCATAGGGTAGGGATCTGGCAGAGGGGGAGCAGAGGCGGGCAAACTTCAGGGAGCTGAAGGCTTCCCTGAGTTGTTAAATGTGCCATGCTCTCTAAGTGCTACCTGCAGTGGAATTTGCCAGAAAGTCCTGTTCTTCCCCCTGCAAATTCTCAGTTATTCTGAGCTCCTGGAGGAGGAAGAGACTTCCCCACTTCTCTATCTTATTCCTGCTCGTGTGTGTGTGTGTGTGTGTGTGTGTGTGTGTGTGTGTGAAAACATGTGTGAAGATATGTATAAATATGGATGTCACTGTGTGTGACTAAATGTTACTGTGTGCTTAAGTGTGTGTGACAGTGTGTGTGTAGGGGCATGTGAATGTCAACTTGTATGGTTGTTTGTAGGGGTGTATGAATATGTATGTGAATGTATGAATTGTGTGACTAAATGTGTGAATGTGTATGTAAGCATATATGAAGGGATGTGTGTGCATGTGTGTGAGGCTGTGTGAATGTCAATGTGTATGAATGATTGTGAATTGGTGTATATGAATGTGCATGTGTGTGTGTGTGTGTGTCTGTACCCTGGGAAGGGAGTTCTTTCATTATAACTTTAAGGCCTCAAATGTAGACCTTTGGTCTCCTATTCAGATGAAGTTCAAGTCACAGCGAGACATGGCCAGCCTTGAACCATGATACCATCTGCTTCTAGCACATGTCCCACAATGGACATCATCGAAGAAGCCCTGTGAGTCAGTACTTTAGAGAGTAAAATCTACAATTTCTGTGGTGGCACAATTATCATAGGGAATCAATTATTTGCAGTTAAAATATTTATTAATATAAACATTAAAAAGCCCCCCATTTTAAGCCCCGTTGGCACTTCTCAGCTCTCTCCTCCAAGGGCGTCTCGGTGACACGGTGGGCGAGTGCGGTTGCCATGGGGGTTCCATCGCCAGCTGCAGACGGCTGTGCTTCAGGTGGGCGGCTGGGCTCCCTCAGGTGTGAGCGTCCCAGGGGCTGGCCTGCTGTGCGCCTCTCTGCACCTGCACACGATGGCGACCCCCGCGCAGCTGCCCTGCTTCTCTTAACAGGCCTGTGGGGTAGACAGGAGGGAACCAAGGCTTGCCCAGAGTTTCTGAATGGACCTCACACCCCTGGCTCTTCTCATCACTGTGTGTCCAGAGGCCTCCTGAGAGCAGGGTTCAGGTGGCCTGAGCACGTCCCACCATGGTTCTGTTTTAAGGTCTGGCCTTTTCCTTTCTCTTTTTAGGATCCTTTTATCACAGTGGAATTTACCATTTTCACTGTTTTTCAGTGAACAGTGCAGTGGCATTAAGCACATTCATACTGTTGTGTGGCCCACACCACCATCATGTCCATGACTTTTCCCATCTTCTCCAACCAAAACTCTGTCCCAATAAACAACTTTGCATCCCCACCCTCACCCACCCCCACCAGCACCACCACAGGTACCTTTATCTTTCCTTCCATCTTTGACTCCGATGGCATTAGGGACCTCATGCGAGTGGAATCACACGGTAGTTGTCCTCTTTATACTGGCTTTTGCACTGAACATGTCATCAAGGTCCATCCAAGTTATAGATTCTGTCACAATATTCTTCCTGTGTTTTTAATTCAATCTATTGGGTTGACATTGGTTAATAAAGTCATGTAGACCTCAGGTGTACCATTCTATAACACATCATCTGCATGTTGTATTGTGTGCCCAATACCCCAAGTCACATCTCCTTCCATGATCATTTCACCCCTTTTACCCTCTTCTACCCCCCTACCCCCTTTCCCTCTGGTGATCACTATAGTGATATCTTTGTCTATGAGTTGTTGTTTTTCTTTGCTTAATTCCTTCACCTTTTTCACCCAGCCCCACAGCCCCTTTCTCATCTGACAAACGTCAGTGTGTTCTCTTTCTATGTTCTATTTTCTTTGTTAATTTATTTTGTTCATTAGATTCCACATATAAATGAAATCATATGCCATTAGTCATTCTCTGACTGGCTTATTACACTTACCATAAGGCTCTCCAGGTCTATCCACGCTGCCACAAATAGAAAGATTCCCTTCCTTTTCACAACCAAGTAGTATTCTGTGATCTCAGTGTACCAAAGCATGTTTATCCAATCGTCTACTGATGGGCACATGGGCTGCTTCCAGATCTTGGTATTGTACATAACACTACAATGAGCATAGCAGTGCATATATTCTTTCCAACAATGTCGCTGACTCCTTGGGATACATTCCCAGAAGTGGAACTGCTCTGCCATTAAGAAGTTCCATTTTTAATTCTTGAGGTAACTCCTTACTGCTTTCCATACTGGCTGCACAAAATGCCTTCCCCAGAGATGTGTGCCTCTCTGCACAGGATGGTGCCCCCCTCGAGGCTTCTCTGCTTTTCTTAATAGGTCGGTTGGGTAGCAAGGGGGAAGCAAGACTTGCCCAGGGTTTCTCAACGGACCTCACACCCCTGGCTCTTCGCATCACTGTGTGTCCAGAGGCCTGATGGGAGTGGGAATTCAGGTGGCCTGAGAACCTCTGATCATGGTTCTGTTTGAAGACCTGGCCTTCTTTTCCTTTCTCCTTTTTAGGATAATTTTATCACAGTGACATTTTCCATTCTCACTGCTTTTCAATCCACAGTGCAGTGGCATAAGGACATTGATACTGTTGTGGGAACCAAACCACCATCATCTCCATCATGTTTCCCATGTTCTCCAATGGAAACTTTGGCCCCATTAAAAAACAACTCTCGCCAAAACCGGTTTGGCTCAGTGGATAGAGCCTTGGCCTGCGGACTGAAAGTTCCCAGGTTTGATTCTGGTCAAGGGCATGTATCTTGGTTGCGGGCACATCCCTAGTAGGGGGAGTGTAAGAGGCAGCTGATCGATGATTCTCTCTCATCGATGTTTGTCATTCTCTATCCCTCTCTCTTCCTCTCTGTAAAAAATCAATAAAATATTTTAAAAATAATAATAATAAATAAAAACAACTCTGCATCTTACCCTCCTATCCTTCCCCCCCCCCCCCCCCACCATCACCACTGGTACCTTCATCTTACCTTCCATCTCTGACTCCAGTGGCGCTAAAGACCTCATGTGCATGGAATCACACAGTAGTTGTCTTCTTTTCACTGGCTTTTGCACTAAACATGTCAAGGTCCATCCATATTATTTCACTTACCATAAGGCTCTCCAGGTCCATCCAGGCTGTCACAAATAGTCAGATTCCCTTCCTTTTCACAGCCAAGCAGTATTTCATGATCTCAATGTACCAAAGCATTTTTATCCACCCCCCTACTGATGGCACATGGGCTGCTTCCAGATCTTGGTATTGTACATAACACTGCAATGAACATAGCAGTGAATATATTCTTTCCAATTTATGTCTCTGATTCCTTGGGATACATTCCCAGAAGTGGAATTGCTGTGCCATATGGAAGTTCCATTTTTAATTTTTGAGGTAACCCTTTAATACAGTGGCTATACAAAATGCATTCCCCACAGAGATGGGTGCCTCTCTGAACATGATGGTGACCCCTACATAGCTTCCCTGCTTTTCTTAATGGGCTGGTTGGCTAGCAAGGGAAACCAAGACTTGCCCATGGTTTCTCAATGGACCTCATGCCCCAGGCTCCTCTCATCACTGTGTGTCCAGAGGCCTGATGGGAGCGGGAATGCAGGTGGCCTGAGCACCTCCGACCATGGTTCTGTTTGAAGACCTGGCCTTCTTTTCCTTTCTCTTTTTTTGGATAGTTTTATCACTGTGACATTTTCTATTCTCACTGCTTTTCAATCCACAGTGCAGTGGCCTTAAGGACATTGATACTGTTGTGCGAAGCAAACCACCATCATCTCCATCATGTTTCCCATCTTCTTCAATGGAAACTGGCCCCATTAAAAAACAACTCTTGCCAAAACCGGTTTGGCTCAGTGGATAGAGCGTCAGTCTGTGGACTGAAAAGTCCCGGGTTCGATTCCGGTCAAGGGCATGTGCCTTGGTTGTGGGCACATCCCCGGTGGGGCGTGTGCAGAAGGCAGCTGATTAATGTTTCCTCTCGTCGATGTTTCTAGCTCTCTATCCCTCTCCCTTCGTCTATAATCAATATAATCAATAAAATATATAATCAATAAAATATATTAAAAAAAACAAAACAAAAAAACTCTCACCGAAACCAGTTTGGCTCAGTGGATAGAGCATCGGCCTGAGGACTGAAAGTTCCCAGGTTCGATTCCGGTCAAGGGCATGTGTCTTGGTTGCAGGCACATCCCTAGTAGTGGAGTGCAAGAGGTAGCTGATCGATGATTCTCTCTCATTGATGTTTCTAACTCTATATCCCTCTCTCTTCCTCTCTGTAAAAAAAATCAATAAAATATTAAAAATAATAATTATAAATAAAAAATAAATTTAAAAAACCTTGCATTTCACCCTCCTACCCCTCCACCCCAACCACCACCACTGGTACCTTCATCTTACCTTCCATCTCTGACTCTGATGGCGCTAAGGAACTCATGTGAGTTGAATAACACAGTAGTTGTCTTCTTTTCACTGGCTTTTGCATTAAGCATGTCAAGGTCCATCCACGTTATTTCACTTACCATAAGGCTCTCCAGGTCCATCCACGCTGTCACAAGTAGTAAGATTCCCTTCCTTTTCATAACCAAGCAGTATTCCATGATCTCAATGTACCAGAGCATTTTTATCCACTCACCTACTGATGGATACATGGGATGCTTCCAGATCTTGGCATTGTAAATAACACTGCAATGAACATAGCAGTGAATATATTCTTTCCAATCGATGTCTCTGATTCCTTGGGATACATTCCCAGAAGTAATTGCTGTGCCATATGGAAGTTCCATTTTTAATTTTGAGGTAACTCTTTAATAATTTCCACAGTGGCTGCACAAAATGCATTCCCCATAGAGATGTGTGCCTCTCTGCACAGATGGTGACTCCATCGAAGGTTCCATACTTTTCTTAGTAGGTCGGTTTGGTAGCAAGGGGGAATCAAGACTTGCCCAGGGTTTCTCAACGGACATCATACCCCAGGCTCTTCTCATCACTGTGTGTCCAGAGGCCTGCTGGGAGCGGGATTTCGTGTGGCTTGAACACCTCCGACCATGGTTCTTTTCCCTTCTTTTTTTTTTTTTTTTTTTTTTTTTGGATAGTTTTATCACGGTGACATTTTCCATTCTCACTGTTTTTCAATCCACAGTGCAGTGGCGTTAAGGACATTGATACTATTGTGCGAACCAAACCATCATCATCTCCATCATGTTTCCCATGTTCTCCAATGGAAACTCTGGCCCCATTAAAAAACAACTCTCACCAAAACCGGTTTGGCTCAGTGGATAGAGCATCGGCCTGTGGACTTAAAGTTTCCAGGTTCCATTCCGGTCAAGGGCATGTATCTTGGTTGTGGGCACATCCCTAGTAGGGGAATGCAAGAGGCAGCTGATCCATGATTCTCTCTCATGGATGTTTCTAACGCTCTATCCCTCTCTCTTCCTCTCTGTAAAAAATCAATAAAATATTTAAATAATAATAATAAATAATAAATAAATAAAAAAACAACCCTGCTCTCACCCTCCTCTCCCCTCCTCCCTACCACCAACACCGTCACCACTTACATCTTACCTTACCTTCATCTTACCTTTCATCTCTGACTCCGATGGCGCTAAGGACCTCATGTGAGTGGAATCACACAGTAGTTGTCGTCCTTTCACGGGCTTTTGCACTAAACATGTCAAGGTCCATCCACGTTATTTCACTTACCAGAAGGCTCTCCAGGTCCATCCACACTGTCACAGATAGTAAGATTCCCTTCCTTTTCAGCCAAGCAGTATTTCATGATCTCAATGTACCAGAGCATTTTTATCCACTCACCGACTGATGGCACATGGGCTGCTTCCAGACCTTGGTATTGTAAACAACACTGCAATGAACATAGCAGTGCATATATTCTTTCCAATCAATGCCTCTGATTTTTTTGGCATATATTTCCAGAAGTGCAATCTCTGGGTTACATGGAAGTGCCATTTCTAATTTTTGAGGTAACTCCTTATTGCTTTCCACAGTGGCTTCACAAAATGCATTCCCCACTTTGGTGCACCTGTCTGCACATGATGTTGACCCCCATACACCTTCCATGCTTTTCTTTATGGGCTGGTGGGGTAGCCAGGGGAACCAAGGCTTGCCCATGGTTCTGCAACAGACCTCACACCCCAGGCTCTTTTCATCACTGCGGGTCCAGAGGCCTGCTGGGAGCGGGGCTTCAGGTAGCCTGAGTATGTCCCACCATGATTCTGTTTTAAGATCTGGCCTTCATTTCCTTTCTCTTTTTTTGGAGAGTTTTATCACAGTGAAATATTCCATTCTCACTGTTTTTCAATCCACAGTGCACTGGTGTTAAGCACATTCATACTGTTGTGCGAACGACACCACCATCATCTCCATTATGTTTCCCATCTTCTCCAACCAAAACTCTGGCCCCGTTAAACAACAACTCTGCATCTCACCCCCCAAAACCCCCTACCATCACCACCCCTACTAGTACCTTCATCTTACCTTCCATCTCTGATTCCAATGGCTCTAAGGACCTCATCTAATTGGAATCACAAATAGTTGTCTTCTTTTGACTGGCTTTTGCACTAAACATGTCAAGGTCAATCCACGTTATTTCACTTACTATAAGGCTCTCCAAGTCCATCCACGCTGTCACAAATAGTAAGATTCCCTTCCTTTTCACAGCCAAGCAGTATTCCAGGATCTCAACGTACCAGAGCATTTTTATCCACTCACTACTGATGGGCAGAAGGCTGCTTCCAAATCTTGGTATTGTAAATAACACTGCAATGATCATAACAGTGCATATATTCTTTCCAATCAATGTCACTGATTCCTTGGGATACATTCCCAGAAGTGGAATTGCTCTGCCATAAAAAATTTCCATTTTTAATTCTTGAGGTAACTCCTTACTGCTTTCCATACTGGCTGCACAAAATGCATTCCCCACAGAGATGTGTGCCCCTCTGCACAGGATGGTGCCCCCCTCGAAGCTTCTCTGCTTTTCTTAATAGGTCGGTTGGGTAGCAAGGGGGAAGCAAGACTTGCCCAGGGTTTCTCAACGGACCTCACACCCTTGGCTCTTCTCATCACTGTGCATCCAGAGGCCTGTTGGGAGCGGGAATGCAGGTCGCCTGAGCACCTCCAACCATGGTTCTGTTTGAAGACCTGGCCTTCTTTTCCTTTCTCTTTTTTTCGGATAGTTTTATCACAGTGACATTTTCCATTCTCACTGCTTTTCAATCCACAGTGTAGTGGCTTAAGGACATTGATACTGTTGTGGGAACCAAACCAGCATCATCTCCATCATGTTTCCCATGTTCTCCAATGGAAACTCTGGCCCAATTAAAAAAAAAAACTCTCGCCAAAACTGGTTTGGCTCAATGAATAGAGCATTGGCCTGAGGACTGAAATTTTCCAGGTTTGATTCTGGTCAAGGGCATGTAACTTGGTTGCGGGCACATTCCTAGTAGGGGAGTGCAAGAGCCAGCTGATCCATGATTCTCTCTCATCGATGTTTCTAACTCTCTATCCCTCTCTCTTCCTCTCTGTAAAAAATCAATAAAATATTTAAAAAATAATAATAAATAAAAAATAAATAAAAAACAACCCTGCATCTCACCCTCCTTCCCCCTCCTCCCTACCACCACCACCATCACCACTGGTACCTTCATCTTACCTTTCATCTCTGACTCTGATGGTGCTAAGAACCTCATTTGAGTGGAATCACACAGTAGTTGTCTTCTTTTGACTTGCTATTGCACTAAACATGTCAAGGTCCATCTACGTTATTTCACTTACCAGAAGGCTCTCCAGGTCCATCCACGCTGTCACAAATAGTAAGATTCCCTTCCTTTTCACAACCAAGCAGTATTCCATGATCTCAGTGTACCAAAGCATTTTTATTTACTCACCCGCTGATGGGCACGTGGGCTGCTTCCAGATCTTGGTATTGCAAATAACACTGTAATGATCACAGCAGTGCATATATTCATTCCAATCAATGCCTCTGATTTTTTTGGCATATATTTCCAGAAGTGCAATCTCTGGGTTACATGGAAGTGTCATTTCTAATTTTTGAGGTAACTCCTTATTGATTTCCACAGTGGCTTCACAAAATGCATTCCCCACTTTGGTGCACCTGTCTGCACACGATGTTGACCCCCATACAACTGCTCTGCTTTTCTTAATAGGCTGATGGGGTAGCCAGGAGTACCAAGGCTTACCCAGAGTCTCTCAATGGACCTCACACCACAGGCTCTTCTCATCACTGTGTGTCCAGATGACTGCTGGGAGCGGGGCTTCAGGTGGCCTGAGCACCTGCGTCCATGGTTCTGTTTGAAGACCTGGCTTTCTTTCCTTTCTCTTTTTCGGGATAGTTTTATCACAGTGAAATTCACCATTTCCATTGTTTTTCAGTGCACAGTGCAGTTGTGTGACCCACACCACCATCATCTCCATCACTTTTCCCATCTTCTCCAACCAGAACTCTGTCCCCAGTAAACAACTCTGCATTCCAACCCCATTTCCCCCACCCCCACCCCCACTGGTACCTTCATCTTCCCTTCCATCTCTGACTCCGATGGGGCTAGGGACCTCATGTGAGTGGAATCTCACAGTAGTTGTCTTCTTTTCAGTGGCTTTTGCACTGAATGTCTTATTAAGGTCCATCCACGTTATAGCTTCTATCACAATATACTTCCTGTGATTTAAATTGAATCTATTGGTTAATAACATCATGTGGGTTATGCTACTTGTAAAGATAACTGGGTCCTGCTCTGATGTCAACTGAATCTGGCCACTGGGACCTTCTGGGAGGGACTCTGGTGCCAGCCAATTTCAGATGCTTCCTGTGACTGGCCCTGGGCAACCTCTTTGGAGCTACAAAGCAATTCACAGTGTGTGGCTACCTCTGCCAGGCCTGAAGGAGCACAAGAAGGTCCAAACCAAGGCTGGCTTTTCTTAGCACTGGGCCTAGGGGCCGTTCAACAAAGCTCCCAAGGCACCCCAAGATCTGCCTCCACCTGCTGGCTGCCTGTTAGGCTCAGTCACTGAAAGAGCCTCTGCAGGTATTCAGATTGCATGAGGCAGGTTCTCAGTAAGTACTCAAGTAATTCAACTGTAAGAGTGGAACTTAAAAGTCACTACAGGTTGCTTCCCAGTAGTTAAGATGTCTGGGATCCATAATCTGAGATCAGCCATGTGAGCTTAAGGGCTTTGCAGAGTGTAGGTGAGTTCTCCGAGGCCAGGAAGCTGCTTGTCATGGGGGGTGATTCTTGGGTCCCCTGGAATGTAGTTGGGGAGGGAGAGCATGGCAGGGTCAAGCAGCTGTGATCCTATTACTGTGTCATAAAAAGTATAGTCTCTTCATGCGTGCCTGATATTAGCAGATGCTTTCCTCCATTTCCTTCCTAAGGAAACTGCAGTTCTGTTCAGACAGCCACCCAGATGCATGTTCCCTAGCTTCCTGGCCAACACTGCACCAGCCCTCTGTCCTCAAAATTGGGTGGGCCAGGCTGGCAGGTGTGCAGGCAAGAGCAGGCAAAAGTCACTTGTCCCTTGGGAGGGCTGAAAATGCTATTAGAACCATTAAGGCTTAAAAATAAGTTTTCTCTGTGTCTGCTCCCACACCAGAACTAAGCAGCCAAAGTGATGCTTAGCTTGCTCTCAGGAAGCACAGTTCTGCCTTGCCCCAGTGCCAGCTGTGGTCAGAACACTGACAGAGGTGACTGGAGGAAGAAGACAAGCATTCCTCTCCCAGCAGTGTAACACCATCACAGACATGATTCTGTCTGCACAGCTGACTACTGCTGGAGCCCTTCAGACTTTTAGACATGATCTGATTTATATGTTTTAAAGATCACTTTCTGATTTTTCATTTTATGTTTATTATTTTTAAATTTCATTTTTAATAATTAATTTTTTCCCCAATTAGAGTTGGCATTCAATATTTCAAGTTTACAGCATCGACATATATAGAACTTGCAAAATGATCCCCCAGAATAGTCTAGTATGGGGTTTCTTTTAAAATTATTAATCCTAATCATGAGAGCTCCACCCTCATGATCCAATCATCCTCAAAGGCCCCCACCTTTTTCTGAAACCGGTTTGGTTCAGTGGATAGAGCATTGGCCTGCGAACTGAAGTGTCCTGGGTTCGATTCCGGTTAAGGACATGTACCTTGGTTGCGGGCACATCCCCAGAAGGGAGTGTGCAGAAGGCAGCTGATGGATGATTCTTTCTCATCCATGTTTCTAACTCTATCTCTCCCCCTTCCTCTCTCTATAAAAAAAATCAATAAAATATTTATTTTTTTTAAAAGGCCCCACCTATTTTTAATTGAATTTATTGGGCTGACATTAGTTAATAAAATTATATAGGTTTCAGGTATACATTTATGTAATGCATTATCTGTATACTAGAGCCCTGGTGCAAGAAATTCATGCATTGGGGGAGTGTCCCTCAGCCCAGGCTGCACACTCTCCAATCTGGGACCCCTCAAGGGATGTCCCACTGGGATCGGGCCTAAATGGGCAGTCGGACATCCCTCTCACAATCCAGGACTGCTGGCTACCAACTGCTCGCCTGCCATCCTTCCCGATTGCCCCTAACCACTTCTGCCTGCCAGCCTGATCACTCCCTAACCACTTCCAGGCCAGCCTGATTGATGTCTAACTGCTCCCCTGCCAGCCTGTTTGTCCCTAACTTCCCTCCTCTGCTGGCCGGGTCACTCCTAACTGCCCTCCCCTGGAGAACTGGTCCCTCTCAACTTCCCTCCCTTGCAGGCCTGGTGCCATCAACTGCCCTCCCCTACTGGCCATCTTGTGGTGGCCATCTTGTGTCCATCTGGGGGCAGGATCTTTGACCACATGGGGGTAGCCATCTTGTGTGTTGGAGTGATGGTCAATCTGCATATTAATCTTTTATTAGATAGGATAGAGGCCTGGTGCATGAGTGGAGTCCAGCTGGTTTGCACTGAGGGGTGTCCCGGATCAGGGTGGGAATTCTCTTAGGGTGTGGGGTGGTCTGGGAGATGGGCCTGTGGTGATTTGCAGGCTGGCCACGCTCCCCAGGGACCCTAGCAGAGGCCCTGGTACCTGGAATTTATTTATCTTCTACAATTGAAACTTTGTAGCCTGGAATGTAGGCCTGAGCCAGCCAGGGCCGCAGAAGCTTGGCTTCCTGCATCACCCTAGCCTCCTGCCCTTTCAGCTCCATGGCTGCTGCCATTTCTGTTGGAATTTATTTACCTTCTATAATTGAAACTGTATACCCTTGAGTGGAGGCCTGGGCCCACTAGGAGTGTGTGGAAAGCTTGGCTTCCTCCATTACCAGGAAACCCAAGCCTCCCTCCTGTTCTCTGTGGCCACATCCATCTTGGTTAGGGTTTATTTGCATACTCTCTCTCATTGGCTGATGAAGGTGGCTGGTGGGTGTTGCAGAGTGATGGTTAATTTGCATATTATTCCTTTATTAGGTAGGATTGTATTGTGTGTTCACTACCCCAAGGCAAGTCTCCTTCCATCACCATCTGTCCCCCCTTTGCTATCTCCTACTTTCCCCCACCCCCATCCCCTGTGGAGATCACTTTATGATTTGACATTTGAAATGACATTTGAGATGTGCCTTGAGAGCCAGGTGGGATTTAGATAGTTGAAGAGGGTGAGAATGTGCTTCAGGTACAGAGAGTGAGCACGTGGCCTGGAGTCAGGAGAGATGAAGACCGGAAAGACCAGAGCACATGCCCCTCAGATGCCTGTCAGTGAGGGGACCTGAGAGGGAAACAGAAGACCCTCCATGGAGGGGGCAAGGCTGAGGAGAAAAGGAACCAGCCATAGAGTGGTCAGAACAAGGGAGATTGTGGGCCCTCCATGGGAAGGCAGGAAGAAGAGGTGACCATGGGAAGGGGCAGGGCTGGGGGAATAGGGAAACCTTCTTGGGGGGAAAGGGGACCCTCCTTGGAGGGGGCAGTGTCCCATCTTATCTCTCCCTCCTCTCCTATCCTCCCTGCTCTGCCCCCTCCATGGAGGGTACACTTTTCCCCTGCCCTGTACCCTCCATGTAAAGTCCCCTGTCCCCCTGCCCTGTACCCTCCATGGAGGTCCCTCCCCCCTGCCCTGTACCCTCCATTGGACAGTCCCCTACCCCCTGACTATACCTTCCACAGAGAGTCCCCTGTCGCCCCTGCCCTGCACCCTCAATGGAGGGTCTTCTGTTGCCCTGCCCTGTCCTTCACTCACCGGCCTCTGAGAGGTGTGTGCTCAGGTCTCCAGTGTTCATCTCTCCTGCCTCCAGGTCATGTTCCCACTCTCTGTACCTGAAGCACATCTCACCCTCTTCAGCTGTCTGGATCCTACTCTCTCAAATATTATTTCAAATGCCAAAAATCACAGTGACCTTTAAAAAATATAAACCTGATCATGTCATTCCCCACACAAGGGCCCTTTACTCACCCGTCCTCTCCTGCACCCAGCCAGCCTGGTTCTCCCTGCCCCGGGGGCACTTGCTGCCCCTTTGGTGGTGGCTTCCCCTTTCTCCATGTGGCCAGCTCTGCCTCAACAGCGGAGTCTGAGTTTAAATATGACAAGATCTTGGGGAGCTCTTCCTGAGCCTGCAGGGGAGTCACCCTGCAGTGGCCCCAGCCCAGCCTGGTGGGGTGTCATGTGGCAACAGGTCACAGAACTAAGACAGGTCACAATGGTAAGTCAGGTTACAGAGGTAACCTGGCAACTGTCCTGGGTTAGGCAGGTGGTGAAGTTAACCAGGTGTTTCTTTGTTTTTAAATATATTTTTTATTGATTTTTTTACAGAGAGGAAGGGAGAGAGATAGAGAGCTAGAAACGTTAATGAGAGAAAAACATCAACCAGCTGCCTCTTGCACACCGCCTACTGAGGATGTGCCCGCAACCAATGTACATGCCCCTGACCAGAATCGAACCCGGGACCCTTCAGTCTGCAGACTGACGCTCTACCACTGAGCCAAACCGGTTTTGGCTGTTTCTTTGTTTTTAAATCAGTGATTGGACATTTATTGAGCACCAAATCCCAGACCCTGTACTGAACGTGCTGAAGTTGTGTCCCCACCCTAAGGTTCTGGCCCTCGGTAACCAGGTGTTCTTAAAAGTGGGAAGTGGGCCAGAGGGTGGGTCAGAGATGCCATGGGAGGGATTCAACATACATTGTTGGATTTGAAGCTAGAGAAAGGGATCACAGACCAAGGTTTTCTGGAGGCCCCTGGCAGCTGGCAGTGGCTTAGGCAGAGACATGGAACAGAATGGTCCCATAGGAGCAGATTCTGCCAGCACCCATGAGCAGGGGACGGGCTGGGTCTCCCAGCCCCTCTCAGCACCTGAAAGGTAACCTGTGAAGGCCCACCTCCAAGACCCAGGTCCAGGGAGGGCCACAGGAGGAGCACATGTGTTCAGTGAGTTTGGGACTGAAGGGCTCTTTTCTGATTTCATAGAATGTGATCTATATACTAGAGGCCTGGTGCACAAAATTCATGCATAGCTGGGGGGTGTCCCTCAGCTCAGCCTGCATCCTCTCCAATCTGGGATCCTTTGAGGGATATCCGACTACCTGGGATCAGGTCTAAACAGGCAGTTGGACATCCCTCTCACAATCCAGGACTGCTGGCTCCCAACTTCTCACCTGCCTGCATTCCTGATTGCCCGTAACCCCTTCTGCCTGCCAGCCTGATCACCCCTTAATCACTCCCCTACCAGCCTGATTGATGTCTAACTGCTCCCCTGCCAGCGTGTTTGCCCCCAACTTCCCTTCTCTGCTGGCCTGGTCACCCCTAACTGCCCTTCCCTCCAGGCTTGATCACCCCCAACTTCCCTCCCTTGCAGGCCTGGTCCCTCCCAACTGCCTTCTCCTGCTGGCCACCTTGTAGTGACCATCTTGTGTCCATATGGAGGAAGCCATTTTTGATCACATGGAGGCAGCCATCTTGTGTGTTGGAGTGATGGTCAATCTGTATATTACTCTTTTATTAGATAGGATAGAGGCCTGGTGCAGGGGTGGGGGCTGGCTGGTTTGCCCTAAAGGTTGTCCTGGATTAGGGTGGAGGTTTCCTTGGGCATGGGGCAGCCTGGGCGAGGGGCCTGTGGCAATTTGCAGACTGGCCACGCCCCCCAGGCAACCAAGTGGAAGCCCTGGTATCTGGGATTTGTTTTCCTCTACAATTGAAACTTTATATTCTTGAGGAGAGCCAGGCTTTCTGATTGCTCTGTGGCTGCTGCCATGTCTGTTGGGATTTATGTAACTTGTATAATTGAAACTTTGTATCCTTAAGCTGAGCCTGGGTGGGCCAGGGTGTGCTGAAATCTTGGCTTCCTCTATTGACGGGGGCAACCCTAGCCTCCTGCTCTTTCCAGATCCATGGATGCTGCCATTTCTGTTTGGATTTGTGTATCTTCTATCATTGAAACTTTGTAGCCTTAAATGGAGGCCTAGGCCAGCCAGGGCAGGCAGAAAGCTTGGCTTCCCCCATTGCCTGGGAAACCCATGCCTCCCTCCTGCTCTCTGTGGCCATAGCCATATTGGTTGGGTTTATTTGCATATTCGCTCCTGATTAGCTGGTGGGCATGGCTTGTCGGTGTAGCAGAGTGATGGTTAATTTGCATGGTACTCTTTTATTAGATAGGATTTAGAAACTTCTAGAAGACTGCCTGTCTGGAATTTCATATTATTACTTGACTTTGTGTTGATACATCATCCCTATGCATGGTGTTTAAGTGTCTGTCACAGGCGTGACATTTAGCAGAATAAGGAGAAACTTGAGGCATTGTAACATTACTTAGGGGGGTTGATTAAGCTGTCTGCAGAATTTTTTCACAGGAAGACACTTTTCCTTTCGTTGGGTCTTCATAAATCTTTCCCCTGTCTGAAAATTTTAGTGTCTTTTCATTCTGCAACATCACCATCAAATTGCTTGGCATTTTCTCTAATGAAAATATGACTTTTTGAAGTGTAGTTGAAATTTGCATTTAATATTGTCTATTTCTGGTTGTTAGAAGTTGAAGGATTCTTTGGAAATAGTGGGAATAGCTATATTGAACTTTTCTTCCCTCAAGTTCTCTTTCCATTTAGCCTGATCCTTACTTAGCTGAGCAGTGTGGTTGGCACCTTCATCTGGCTCCTAATGACCATATGTCCATGTCAAAGAATGTCTTACCACGCGGCACTGTCTCCTTTTGACTCTCACTGACATTTTAAATCTATACATTGAGAATGTATAAATGGGAATGACCAATTTGTTTCATTAAAAAGAGATTGCTTCTCAGACTTTTGGCTCAGATCACGTGTGAAAAGATAACAGGTAAAATTAAGAACATTTAAAGAAGAGTCCCTGCCAAAAGCTAAAAGTGAAAGTAGGGCTTGTACCCCTGCAAGTAATGGACAGGAAGTAGGCCAGCCGGTTCTGCGGTGAGTCTTTCGGGATGGAAGAGGGCCACACCTAAGGCCCTGGTGCTTTATTCCTCCTGGGGAGTCTGCTGGCCGGGGCTCAGAGGTCTTAGGGCTATTTTAAAACTCAGAGAGAATGAACTGGAACCTTACATCAGCTGTCATTATGTGTTGGCTCTAGTTTGTATCAGTGGAATCATTTTTGGCTTCTTATCTTGGCTTGCTCCCAGGATTGGCTTAACGCAATAGTTAGCCAGTTCTATAAATTCCAGTTACCTTCATAGTCTTTATGACTCCCTCAGGGGGAAATCATCTGCTCTGAGTGACCGACACACGTGTGAAGCACTTAGATCCTAATGGCTGCCATTGATATTTAAGGATGGGTACTATTCAAGTTCTCTAGTACCAACATTATTTCCCTGGTAATGTAGCAGTTCAATAAGACGTCTACCTTTTTAAACACCGAGAGTCTGTTAGCCTTCAGCAACGAGGTGCATCACAGGCACAAGGTACCTAAACATGCTAAGCACATAAAGTAGGAAAGTTAAAGTTTGTTCCTCAGTTTCAATTCATTGTTACTCGTGCTGGATACATGATACATCACGAATCTGTATTTACTTTAATACCTGTTTGTAAGCATTTTAAAATATAGTATGAAATTTTTTTCTAAAGTAAGATCTATCTTAGACTGCACCCAGGGGGCTACATCGCTAATCCAGTCAGCATTTATCTGATTCTTATGATGTACTTAGCCAAATACAGGGGATGTAAATGAGGTGTAACGTGTGGATACTGCCTGTGAGAGCCTGGAGGTGAAGAAGCAAAGGCTAATTTAAATGACATAGTAAACAATCTAACACTAAAGTGCAGAGCCCTAGGACTGCACAGGAGGAAGAAATCACAGAGGCTGACACAGTTCATTCCCTCCCCCAGGAGGAAGAGGCAGGTGGGAGAGATGCATGGAATGTAATTGGACAGGAAAGAGACAGAAGCACTTATGGCTCCTCTTTTGAACGCCATATTCTTTGACAGTACCTTCACATGCATAATCTTTTAATCCTGCAGAACAGATGTCTACCAGTGCATCCCGGTTTGTATATGAGAAAAGGAAGGACTGGGGACATTAAGTAGCTTGCTCAAGTTTGTCCAACTAGCCAGTTGCTATTAAGTAGTTAAGACTACTGTCTCTGAATTCCAGGCAGTTTTGGATTTGAATCCCATCTTCTATACTGACTGGTGTGACTAATTTCTTTGTGATTCAGTTTTTTCCCATGTAAATGGGGAAATCATTACAGCTATCTCATAGGTGTCGTGTGAAGAAGAAACTACTTCCCGAGACATTCCTACCATTCTTTCTGATATACTGTAGCTATTCAATAAATGTATCTATAATATGTGTGTGTGTGTGTGTGTGTGTGTGTGTGTGTACACAGAAATTGAGAGAGAATTTGACTGAGATTTACACCTACATTTTGACTGACTCCAAATTTATACATTTTACGGATTGTATTACCCTGCAGAAAGTGCAGGTAGAAAATCCCAGACAGAATTAAGAACAAACATTTTGTCTGCTAAAGAAAGGTGAAGGCTTCTTTGTGCTGCAGTAAGGGTGGGTTGGTGAAGCAGTGAAACAGTGACTAGATAAAATCAGGGGGAAGTCAATTATGTGGGGCCTTAGTAGCCAGGCAGAGGACTTGAGACTAGATGCCATAGGGAGCTGGAGAGCCAGCTGGTTCGTGGCGGGGGTGGAAAGATGGAAGTGCTGCCCTGAGCATGTGTGGGGTAGGGTGGGGTGCGGGAAGCCAGCTGGGGAAGCTGCCAGTGAAGAGTGAGGTAAAGTGGTCCTGCGCTGGGGGAATAGCGAAGAGTCAAAGAAAGGACACGTGGGGGGAGGCTGGTACTGGCGGCCCCACCTCCGGGGTGGTCAGAGCCTCCTCAGCTGCTAGCAGACCCTGCCGGTGACTGATGCCCCAGTGTCCTGGTTTCTCCGCTGTAGAGCTTAAACTACTACCAGTTAGCAAAATTATATAGGTTTCAGGTGCACAATTCTACAACCCATCATCTGTACACTGTATTGTGTGTTCACCACCAAGTCAAGTCTCTGTCCATCACCATTTACCCCCAAACCTCCTTCCCCCTGCAACTGATCAATAATTCTCTCTCATCGTTGGTATTTCTATTTCTCTCTTTCCCTTCTGCTCTGTGAAATAAAAATAAAAATTATTTTTTAAAAATACTCAGTAAATATTACCCTGTTTCCACCAAAATAAGACAATGTCTTATGTTAATTTTTTTCTCCCAACATTGCGCTAGGTCTTATTTTCAGGGGATGCCTTATCTTTCCATGCGCTAGGTCTTATTTTTGGAGGATGTCTTATTTTCGGGGAAACACGGTAGTACTTAAAGTTGTTTCATACATCGTTGTTTATAAAAAAATAAACTTGCTCACATATTTCATTTGAACCTGTCAGTCCTGTGAGGTAGGCAGGATAGGTGTTCTCATCTGACATTAAGGACTGAAGTTGGAAGAGGTGGTAAGTAACTTAACCAAAGTTAATGAATGGCAAATCAAGGACTCAAAATCTGGTGCTCTTTTCCCGAGATTTTTCGGCTGCACATATCAAAACTAAAACGGTGGTAAGAAGCTCTGGCTTTCATGAATTTGAGAGCAGGTCCTTGATGCAGTGTTTCCTAATGCCAGCCTAGACATGATGACACAGCTTTCTGGTCTGTGTCATTCAGATTGTCAGACTAGATGGGGAAATGAGAAATGAGGGCCCGTTTAGTGAGTTTTAATAGAGTTAAATTTATTCAACTTAGAGGACTGCCTTTTACTCTAAGGTTATAGTTTTCTTACTCTTTGGTGTTAACATATTCTTATGAAATGACGACAGAACAGTTATTTTTTGTTGTTGTTGTTAACACCTCTAGTTGATGTAATAGAACTTTGACAAATTACAACTCTAGTGTGATATCAGTATTTTATGTAATAATAGTTTAAGTTTACAGTGTTATTTAGCTTATCTCTTTAAAGCCATAAAAACAGGCACTTGGATTTTTACACAGTTTGGGTTTTGTCTCTTTCTATTTTCTATTACCCAGGTCACTGATTTTTAGCTCTTGGCAGAGGTCACAGCCATTTTGAGACTCTGATCCCTGTGGATTCCTCTCACTATCTCGAACCCGCAGAAAGCACAGATACTAACAATGATTGGTACAAATTGAGTAATTCGCAAACTGGGCACTACCTAAAGACCTCAGGTGGTTCTGTTGGAGGCAGCAAGAACATCACCAGGAGTGTTCAACTGGTGGGCTCAGACCACAACCTCAGTACCCGAGTTCTGGCTAGGAAAGAATTCAGAGCCAAGACTCACACTATTTATTTTTTTATTTATTTAAACATTTTTAAATATATATTTTATTGATTTTTTACAGAGAGGAAGAGAAAGGGATAGAGAGTTAGAAACATCGATGAAAGAGAATCATCAATCAGCTGCCTCTTGCACACCCCCTACTGGGGATGTGCCTGCAACCAAGGTACATGCCCTTGACCGGAATCAAACCTGGGATCTTTCAGTCCACAGGCGGACGCTCTATCCACTGAGCCAAACTGGTTTTGGCAAGACTCACACTATTTAGAAAGTCACAGAGGTAGAAGTAATTTGTAGAAGAAATGGGCATAGGAAACAAGTTACAGAGGCAAAGGAAGGGCCCTTGGAGCTTAGAAGTGAGAAAGGTCAAGGTGATGCACTTGGGGGAGGAAAAGAGGGGAAAGGCCCAGCGTGCTCCCTGGGGGAGAGTGCACTAGATCCTCCTCCCTCCCAAGGGTGGTTAGGGCAGAGATCTTAGGGGAAGTCCCGGAGGAGGATCTTGATAGAGTATTCAGCTGGCACCAGGGCAGGGAGACATTATTCAGTGCAGCTGTGGTGTTGGTTTTCTGGTTTGCTGGGCCTGGAGCTGAAATGCAACTGAGACCTAGATGTTATCTCTAGGGAAGAAAGGTCAGGGGATCCAAACCAAGAACTCAGTGATATGCTAGGAGAGAAAAGCTCACCCTGGGAACGAGATCCCAACAATTGTCCATTGCTGTGCATCTGGGCTTTTCACCCTGCTGATCTTCTGTACCTGGCCCATGGACCTTGCTCTGCCTACCAGTTCTGGTTGTTTGCTCATGTAACCCAATTTGTTTATTTGTTTATTTTCATCTTGTTTTACTCTGTTAGTTATTGGGCTTCTACATGGAAGATTGATTTTACAAGAGATTACGTGGAAGGCCCAGTGTCAGAACACAATGTTTATTTGGAGGTTCCTACATCTTGTTCAGTTTTTCAGCTAAAACTGGTATTTGATGGAAGATTGTAAAATATTATTAGAATATATTATTATCTTGGCAAGGAAGTGGGGAATGAGGACTCATACAATTAGTGGTGAGAGTATAAATTGATGTAACTTTTTCAGAGGGCAACTGGACATATCTATCAACATTTAAAATGCACATATTTGTATTTGTAGGTTGAGACATGTATACAAATATCTTTGTTGGAGCTTTTCATATATGGGCAAACTACTAGAAACACATAAATATCTATTAATATGGAATTGGTTAAATAGATTACAGTATAGTCAAGATGGAATACTATGAAGCCACGAAAAAGGATGGGGTAGCATATTTATGATCAAATGGAATGCTCTCCAGGACAGATCATTTGTGGAAATGCATTTGTAAAGGAGGAAATGCACACAAACGTGGGCATGGGCATTTCTGGAGCGTACACGGCAGCTGGTAGTGATGGCTGGCTTGGAGATGGGGATGGGAGGGACAAGGGTGTGCAGTAGGAAAGATACTTGCTTTTTCTATTTTTTATGATGCCTAAGTAATTTTAATCACATCCTTGTATTATGTATTTGATCTCTTTAAAAGCTAGTTTTTAAAAAAGAATTTATTTTAAAAATTACTATGCAATCTGAGAAAAAGAGGTTAGATGATATTTAGATTAAACTGCCTAAATGAAAGGGGATGATGCACAATGAACAGACTTTTCTCTTTGCCTGTTCTCTAATGTGAGAACAGGGGCACCTGATGGAGTTAAGAACTGCTAAGTGAATAAATCAAAGGAAATAGTTTTTCACACAGTATGTGGCCAGTCTAAGGAATTTACCGCCGCAGGCAGTCCTAGAGTCAAATATTGTGGCTGGAATTTTTTTCTTTTTTGGAAGTCTGGTTACTTATGTCCAGTCATAACATTTGTAGTTATGCAAGAAAAGATAAGGATAATCAAATCTGATGTTCAGGATGTAAGCTGATCATTGCAAAGGAAGGAATTTCTGCCCAACTCCCTTCTTTTTTGGCTTCTCCCAGTGCCTCAGAATAACATTACACAATGAGCAAGGTCCGCTTTGAAGCGTGGACAGTACTTCCTCTGAATCATTAGGCATTATTCATGGCCCAGGGAAGAATTCCAGAGCTGCCTGGGCGGCGAAGCTCTTAAGTCTTTTTTTGCACCCAGAGTGATGGCCCCTTCGTTCCAAGTTAAGCATTTTGGCAGGTCGGCCCTCCTGCTGAGGCACCACTCCCGCCATTACCAGGAAAGAACACGTTCAAAGGGAAATAATGGGTTGCAGTTCTTCCCCCGTGGAGCCTGCAATTTTGTATAAGCAACAGACGATTGAGGGAGAGACTGACTAGATATTCAGGAAACAATTCATGCCTTTTTCTCTCTCCTTCTTTGGCTCCAAGTAGTCATGAATGCCTCCAGCAGGGGGTAGACTGAAGACATAAGCCAGTGCTTACCCATCTCATTTAGCCCCATTTACAGGCTTAACATTATTACTGGTCATGTTTACCCACATGAGGAATACTGTGCTCACGCTCTTCTTATGTTTAAAGATCAAGAGTAGAATGTATCAAATTGAGTTGGATTTGAGCAAGTCAATGAGTGTAGAAGAGTATACTGTGTCACTATGAGCAAGGTAAGTCTAACTAAACAAAATCCACTGAGGAGTGACTCCATTCTGCCCTTCCTGTGGAATCAGATCAAGGCAATCTTAGTGACCAACCACAGGAATGGGAGTACCCTCTATCAAAGGGATTTCTCCCCTATTATGGGATCCAGTAGCAGGCGACTGGGTTTGTTAAGGTGTCCCTTTTGCAGTGTTTTGCTTTGCAGAGCCTTTTCTGCCAGCCAGCAGCTGGGCAGCTCGCAGAAAACACAGTGACCCCGAGCCCATCTGGTGCTGGACACAGGGACTTGCAGCTTGCGTTTCCCACAGACAGGGTTCAAAGCAGTGGGCCCTCCAAACACCCTGAGGAAGGAGAACGTTTGTTTCCATCATTGTTATTTGGCTGATTTACATGCTAGAAAGTTCCAGCTGAACTTTTGAAAAACATCTCTCATTACATTTATTACAAGGTTATGTGCCACCTGACAGCCAGGATACGTTCTAAGAAAGTCATTGTTAGGTGATTTCTTTGTTGTGTGAACATCATGGAGTGTGCTTATACACACCTAGATGGCAAAACCTACTACACACCTAGGCTACACAGTGTAGCCTATTGCCCTGTAGGAGAAGCTGTCTTCCTCTACCCTTCTGGGCTGTTGGCTGAAACATCCTTGTAAACAATGACAGATTAACACCCAAGAAACAAACCAAATAACATATTGACCTCCTGTATACCCAGGAAAATTGAATAACTTGTTAAATGACAGAAGCCACCACCTTAAATACCATCTTCTGCTGAAAAACAGAAGCAATGGGGATGGGGACAGTCAGTTGTGAGAGGTTACCAGAAAAGAAAAGGCATACTATAACAAAGGTGCATTTGTTACACAGGTTTAAGTCCTTGTCTTCTGCTTTGATGAGTTCCTGGAGATAAGGACATCCCCCTCTTCCTGGTACAGTGAGAGAGACACCCTCACAAAGGAGACTTCTCTGACAAGCATAAGTGTCTTTTACAAGGGTAATCTTGATTTTCAGAGCTTCTCCCATGTCTTCTGTTTCTTAAAATTAACCAGCCTAAAATAATCCTCATACCACATAGACAAGTTTTATTCCCTATAGCTCCTAGACAAGAGACCTGTAGAGCATGTTACTATATTGAATATTGTAGGCAAGTGTAACACAATGTTATTTATGTGATGCATTGTACTACAATGGCATGAGGACTGACATCACTAGGCAATAGGGATTTTTTAGCTCCATTATAATCTTAGGAGCTATAGTCTCCTATGTGGTCCTTTATCGATTGAAATGCCATTATATGGCACATGACTATTTTTCCTTTTGTTGCTACCGTGCACATATCTCAACTTCCAACACTTTTAGGAGACCCATTTCATGTCCAGTGTTGTCCAGTAGGACTTTCTGTGCTGATGGAAAAGTTCTGTATCTGTGCTGCCCGATAGGGTAGCCACATGTGACCATGGAGCACTTAGAATGCAGATGGTGTGACTGAGGAACTGAATGTACATAGGATTTGATTTTAATTCACTATAAACAACAATGACATCTGAGCTTTAGCATTTCTTTTGTCCTCGGCCCAGTTTTGACATTAGCATCCCAGCAAATATACAGAAGTGATATAGCCATTTTCTCCCATCCTAGGCAGAGCACTAGCTCTATGTTTTCTCATTGAGATTTGAAAGCAAGGTCCTAGCCAGGTAGCTCAATTGGTTAGAGCACCATCCAGATATGCCAAGATTGCGGGTTTGATTCCCAGTCAGGGCACATATAAGAATCAGCCAACGAGTGCATGAACAAGTGGAACAACAAATTGATGTTTCTATCTGGTTGTCTCTCTCCCTTAAAAATCAATAAATTTAAAAATTTTAAAGCAGTAAGATATCACTTTGCTGTTTCCAAATAGTTTTAGGAAAAGTGATAAGTCTTGTCGCCATGCACAGGCTATAGTTTTTACTCAGATCCTGACATGAAGCCTGCGCTCATACCTAATATCTGAATGGCAACCTCAACAAAAATAGTTGTGAAGCCTCTTTTGCTAGATGGAATAACTTTGAGTAAAAAAAAAATCTGAAAAATCTAATGTTTGCATAGCCAAGATCAACATGGGGTACTGGGAAATTTCATCAGTGTGCCAAGCAACTTCTTGGCAGCAGGGACCATATCTTTTATCTGTTTTCTTAGTTCCTAGCATAAATGTTGATAAGTGCTTCTAAAATGAGTGACTTTGTATGTGAATGGACAAATTAATATGGCTCAGAAGCAATGCTAATAGCATATAAAAGAAGTCTCCTATTAAAGCACCTAGTATGTATCTTTATTAGCGAGTGTGTTCTAGAAACACACAATACAAGTAATGTTTTGGACTTATGGAATAATTAATATAAAGACTGCAAACTCATCTAAACTAGATAAAGAACTCTAAAAAATAAAATGTATGCTACATTCATAAAATCTGAGTCCAGAAAAAAAATTTCCACTACCCACAGAATTTTTACTTCTACTTGATTTAATTTTTTACAATGGCCTTCACCTCTTCCTGGCATTCCCTTTCATTTTGACCTGCTTTTTACCACTCCCTGACAGACATGGCTGCCTCCCTCCCATTGCTCCTGCCCGATTTTTCCATTGCTATGGTCAGGTGTGTGAAGTTACTTTGTCAACTGAATCACAGGGTCATTCCTTTGGCAGATAAGAGAACAAGAGCCTGACTTTTCTGCTTTCACAGGATAACTTCAACTTTCCCTAGTCCCTGTCTGCTTTCCTCCTCATCTTATCCGAGAGGCCATCAGTTTATTCCCTGTCATCCCATCTCTGCCTTCAAGCCTTTGCTTTCAAGTTGTACCTGATATCTTATCATCTCAAGTGCTCCAGCCTCATTTCTTTCTTTGTTAATTTTATTTTTAAAATGAATTAAAATATTTTAATTGACTTAAGAGCACAGGGAAAGAAGAGAGGGAGGGAGGGAGGGAGAGAGAGAGAGAGAGAGGGAGAGAGAGAGAGAGAGAGAGAGAGAGAGAGAGAGAGAGAGAGAGAGAGAGAGAGACATCAGTGTAAGAGAGAAACATTAATCGGCTGCTTCCTGCACACCCCTACTGGAGATCCAGCCCAAAACCCAGGCCTGTCCCCTGACCAGGAATTGAACCAGCAACATTTTGGTGCATTGGATGGCACTCATCCAACTGAGCCACACCAGCCAGGCACATCCTTATTTCCTTCTTAGGAACAAAACATACTTGAAATACCAACTCATGCACAAGCTTTCTCAATCAACTGTTAAGGAAGAAAACTCAGAGCTCTAGGAAGTATGATGACTGGTTTTAAAATGTACTTGTGCCACTAGCTGGTGATGTTGGTAAGTTACTCACCCTGCCCTAAGGTCACTACTACCTCTGTCAAATGAAGAGGTGACCCAAGTGATCCCTCCACATACTAAAATCTGTGGGATTAGGTGCACCATTTGCTTCCTATTACCTGTCAAAACCCGCGCTAATGATATGCTCTCTATCAATTAATACAGCAAATATATTCTGTAATGAATTAGAAATAATTGTGTACTTAATTTATATAAAATGTACTCTCTCCCCTGCTATACTCTCAGCATATTACCATGAATATATGTATTTAATTTGTGATGGTAATTAAGCTATTACAGTGCAGATTTGCTTCTGTTAATGACAGATTTAACAATTCAGATCAACCCTCCTCAGAGAACAATTTTTTTTAATTGGTTGAATACATGAAGTGCTAACATATTAGTGAATAATTATAGGGCCAAGATCTGGGAAAATAAAGAATCACAGAGAAGGAAGCATTTGGGCACTTTTCATGAGAGATTGAAAGCTGAGTAGAGTTTTTGACAAGCTCATAGGACTAGGGCACCAAAAGCTGAGCTTGGGTGTGTCCGGGCAGCAGGTTGGTGTACCTCAACAATGTGGATCTGAAAGGCTCCCACAGGAATGAGAGTGGAAAGAAATAGACCATCCTTCACATACAGCGTAATTCATCTGTGAATTGACTCAATCTCTGCTTGGATTAAGGTCATTGAGATTGCTAGTGTCCCTAGATGTCTGTAAAGAGCAAACATATATTTCACTTTGGAGGAATATAGCATCATCCTAGGCCTTAACTTCTCTGCAGATTTTTATATACAATGTCTCTAACTCAATATAATATAATCACACCCAGGGAGTTAAGATAATATGATTAATTCCTAAGAGAAACAATAAACAATAATAGAAAGGACTCTGGGGCTCTAGATAATAGCATTATCTTACACAGACTGTAAAATAACTGATTAGTATAGTATTTAAAGAAATAAGATAGGGGTTATAGCAGATTAGATACAGTTGAAACAAGAACTTGTGAAGTGAAAGAAAAATATTAAAATAATATCCAGAATCAAGCATGGAAAAATAAAGGTTTAGAAAATATAGTGGAGAGCAGGGAATATCATGAAAAATGTAATGTGAGTTTGGAATACTGGAAAGAAAGGAGAGAAAAGAAGACAGAGACAATAAATGAAGAGAGAATGGCTGAGCATTTTTCAAAACTAATAAAAGACATGCCTAACCAATGTTGCTCAGTGGTTGAGCGTCAACCTATGAACCAGAAAGTCATATATGCCCAGGTTTGGGTTCAATCCCCAGTGGAGGGAGTACAGGAGGCAGCTGATCAATGATTCTCATCATTTTTTTCTGTCTCACTCTCCCTTCCTCTCTGAAATCAATACAAATATATATTTTTTAAATTGATAAAAGACATAAAGCCATAGATTGCAAAATCATTATAAACCTCAGGTTAGATAAATATAAAGAAAAAATATAGTACAATTTTACTGAAAAACAAAGAGAAAGAGAAAAATCTTTATAGCAACCCAAATGAGGAACTGATTATCCTCCAAGGATCAACAATAAGACTAACAACTAACTTCTTTACAGAAATAAAAGACAGAAGAATTGCCTCGTGTCAGTGTGGCTCAGTTGGTTGGAGCACTGTCCTGTTCTGTTTTGTTTTTTTAAAGAAGAATAAAATCTCCAACTTTGGAATTCTATGGTCAATAAAAGGAAATAAAGACATTTTCACATGAACAACTTAGAAAATTAATCACAAACAGACTCCAAACAAAGGAAACATCAGAGTGTTTTCAAGCAGAAGAAAATGATTCCAATTCCATAGAGATGGAGGAAGAAATGAAGAATAAAGAAATGGAGTAAATAAGTGTGTAAATAAATAAATGTTCTTTATAAAGTTATTAATGCTATTATTTTGGGGAGGTAAAAACATATAGAAAGATTTTTGAACATCTCAACAACCAAGAGGGGTATAAATAAAATAATTTCAAGGACTCTTGAATTTAAAAGCAAAGGTATTAATGATAATAGTTTTTGAAAATGAGCATGTTGTAATCCCTGCTGCTAAAAGAATACTGAAAAAATTGGAAACTTCCAGGTTAACGGGAAAAAAGTATTTTAAAATATTGAGTCAGTTCCGAAGAAGGCAAAAGAGAAAGGGGTGAGTCCCTACGTTTGGCCCACACGAAAGGGGAGAGACTTACACAAGGGCATCAATACCCTTGGCAGGACCTTGGGGGCCTCTTAGAGGCTGCCTAGCACAGTGGTTAATCTTTCACAAACACTCCTGAGATAAATACAACAAGGAGCTCAACGCAATGTGTTTTAGGGATCAGCATAAATTTGACACCAAATTCTGACAAGGATGTTACTAGAAAGGAAATTGTAGGCCAGGTCTTCATGAGCACAGACACAAAAATTAAATAAAATATTAACAAATTTCATGTAGCAATATAGTAAGAGAACAATATATCACAACATCTGGATGATTAATTGTGTTGTACACTTTTTTGAAAGATAAAGATTATGTGTGTTTATTTATTTATTTTAATATATTTTATTGATTTTTCACAGAGAGGAAGGGAAAAAGATAGATTGCCAGAAACATCGATGAGAGAGAAACATTGATCAGCTGCCTCCTGCACCCCCCCACTGGTGATGTGCCCGCAACCAATGTATATACCCTTTGACCGGAATTGAACCTGGGACCTTTCAGTCCGCAGACCAATGCTCTATCCACTGAGCCAAACCGGTTTCGGCAAGATTATGTGTATTTAAATGAGGACTTACCATTTACTGAACTCTAGACTAAATGCTAGAGACAGTGCCTGGCTTCCAGGAATTTTTAGTCTAACTATAGACAATGACTTAGTAGACAAATTGCTGTAACCCAGTAATCTGCTAAGTGTCATCAAGAATCAATATACAGAATAAGATTAGGACCAGTTTTGCCCCCTAAGATTAGGATTGATTTCTCTTAAAGAGTCAATATGCAAATTAGGTCTTACAGTATAACTGGCCTTTGACAAAAGAGGAAGACTGTCAGACCTAGGTAGTAAGTGCATGAACATGAGGGGAGTTTAAAAGTGCAGATATAGCCGAAACCGATTTGGCTCAGTGGATAGAGCGTCGGCCTGTGGACTGAAAGGAACCAGGTTCGATTCCGGTCAAGGGCATGTACTTTGGTTGCAGGCACATCCCCAGTGGGAGGTGTGCAGGAGGCAGCTGATCGATGTTTCTAACTCTCTATCCCTCTCTCTTCCTCTCTATAAAAAATCAATAAAATACATTATTTAAAAAAATAAAAGTGCAGATATGTTCACTTAGCCACTAAAAAGATAAGAAAAAAACACTCCATATTCAATAGTTTTGCATTAGTGCTGAAGCTGATGACAAAGTGGCCCCAGGCGTGAGTGAAAATAGAATCGAGGGAGAAATTTTACTTGTTAATCTTCAACTCCATGCTTGGATCTTAGATAGAGTGCACTTTATATTTATATATATATTTGGTAGTAGCCAAGCACCAATAAGAGTAAATGCTGAAATGAAACCTTGTGCCTGTCTTTAGGGGGAAGTGTGAGCGCTTTGGTGCTGCTGTTCTCACTCTGCTGTCCAGATGCTCATGTTTCCCTGCGCGGCACAACCACACGTCTCCATGGCTTCCTCTCTGCTCACACCACCGCTGCTCACCCACGTGCAAGCCAGCACGTACCCTACACCAGTGTTTCCCAACCTTCTCTCAGGATGAGAATCCCCTGGTGGAGTTGTTAAAACACAGATTCCTGAATCCCAACTAAGAAGTGCTAAACTAGAATTTTTGAGAACATATAGGTAAAATTGCATACCTAACTTAGTGCTCTGTATATAAAATCTGTCTTAGAGCACTAGTTAGGTATACAATTTTACCTATATGTTCCCAAAAATTCTAGTTTAGCACTTCTTAGTTGGGATTCAGGAATCTGTGTTTTAACAACTCCACCAGGGGATTCTCATCCTGAGAGAAGGTTGGGAAACACTGCCCTACACGATCCTCCAAAAGGATAGAACTCCGCTGACCTGACATTTCGAGAGCCCCGAGGTCCTCTGCCGGGCGCCTCTACTGTGCACGGGACACAGGCCTGCCTCTGTGATGAGTCAGTCGTCTCATGTGCATGCCATTGCCCCTTTGCCTGGCACAGTGGCTGACACCCCGTGAGTGCTGAGCAAATGCTTATTGAAACCACATTAAATAAAACCCAGGTGGTGAGTGGCCCCAGGGTGCAGCTGTGGATCGGGAGAGCTTATCTTCAGCTCCGGGGTGTGGACTGCCCAGGGGACCATGCAACACCCTCGTGAAGACACTTGGAGCATGAAAAAGGTGTTCTTAACACGTGCGCCAGGGCAAACTCAGTCCTCCAGAAGAAGCTGGGGATATGGCCGCACTTACGACTCTGTCAGCACAGGATTATCGCAGGTTGCCCCTGAGTTACCGAAGCAGCCCCAT
Source organism: Pipistrellus kuhlii (assembly GCF_014108245.1). Lineage (NCBI taxonomy): Eukaryota > Metazoa > Chordata > Mammalia > Chiroptera > Vespertilionidae > Pipistrellus > Pipistrellus kuhlii. The sequence goes on along the minus strand of NW_023425515.1, from coordinate 112,967,631 downwards.
CCCTCCTGTGAGCCCAATCCCATGGGACCTGGGAGTGTCTGGTATATATAGCACCACGCTGAGATGGAGGAAGTTCAGGATGAGAGCTGGCTTCCATCCTACATTTCCTCAAGAGTCCTCATGTGATGCAGCAGTGTTCAAGGCTGAGCTCTCTTGCGGGCCCTCCAGCTCCTGTGGACTCACCAAGCCTGGTGTCTGGCCAGGTGTGACCCAGGCAGATGTGGGGTCACTAGGTTCCTGTGGCCAGCACTTAGTCTGCAGCATCCTGCTGTTCTCAGGGACACATGTGTGTGAGGTATAGCACTCGCTCACTCTCCCTGTGCTTCTGCCTCAGATGCACAGCCTCCGGGCACAAGGCTTCCTGGCTGCTCCTCGGGCTGCTGAGGGGAAAGCACAGCATCTGTGTCACTGCAGGCACTTCCGGGCCACCGCCAGGAGGGCTCCCTGATGGCCTGGGGATAAGCTCAGGAGACAAATGTCTTGATAGACTGGAGACTTCCTAGAATGTGGAGCCTGACAAAAAGGGAGATGAATGACAAAGATATAACTTTGCAATTAAAGAAAACAGTACCCCCAGCACCAAAAAATACTTTCCATGCTGTGTAAGTAGTACATAAACATTGCAGCTGATTACCACTCGATAAACTATTAACTTCCCCACGTCTTTGATAGGAAGGCTGTGCGGTGAGATAAAGCAGGGGCGCGCTATGGAGGACAAATATCTCGGCATCCAACAAACCTCAAACTGTTTCTTTTTTTTTGTTTTCAAGACTGGTTGCTATTTCCTCCGTGACTCTTGTTTATTAACGTGTTGACTCATCTAGAGTCCAGCACCCCGTTTGCACACCAGAGATGGACTTGCACATCTGCCAAGTGGAGTCCGAGGGGGAGATAACAGCCCGCGACAACAATGGTCTTCCTCAGTCTGCCGGCCAAAAACTCTTGGCAGAGTGGGCTGCGCATAACTTATCATTGCTGCCCGAAAGATCTGAGGTTCTGGAAGCACAGAGTGGGTGTTTGCCAGACAGAGATAACGAGCAGGATGCGACGGAGAGCCAGACGCACTCTGGAAGTCAGGGCTACACCTGGCAGACGCTGGAAAGGAAAATGGGATGAAGCAGCCAATCAGCACATGGTTTCCCGGTCGCCCAGTCCTTGCTGTCAACACAAGCGAATGTTCTTAAGTGAGCCAAGCGGACTGAGCTCAGTCCCGAGTCATGTAAAGAATACTTAAAGGTTTGTGCCACAGGCAAAAATTCCTACAGCTGTGATGTTTTTATTTTAGAGAGAGAGGAAGGACTGAGGCAAAAAGAGGAGAGAGGAAGGGAAGGAGGGAGAGAGAGAGAGAGAGAGATAAAGAGAGAGAGAGAGAGAGAGAGAGAGAGAGAGAGAGAGAGAGAGAGAGAGAGAGAGAGAGAGAGAGAGAGAGAAATATCCATCAGTTGCCTCCCAGGGATTGAGCCTACAATCTAGGTATGTGCCCTAACTGGAAACTGAACGCAAAACCTTCTGTTGTACAGGACAATGCTCCAACCAACTGAACCACCTGGCCTGGACCCATAGCTGTAAATTTTTTGAAGAATGCTTTAAATTGTAGTTGACATACACTATTACATTCGTTTTAGGTGTATGTCACAGTGATTATTCATACCACTTAAAAGTGATTACCCGTGTATGTCTTGCACCCATCTGGCACCACACAGCTATTACAGAATTATTGATTATATTCCCTGTGCTGTACTGTGACTGTATTTATAACTGGAAGTCTGTACTTCTTAATTCCTCCACCTTTTTCACCCATCTCCCTACCCTACCCTCTTTCATCTGGTCACCATTAGTTTGTTCTCCAAATCTATGAGTTTGTTTCTGTTTTATTTCATTTGTTCATTTATTTTGTTTTTTTGATTCCAGTTATAAATGAAATCATATGGCATTTGTCTTTCTCTGTCTGACTTATTTCATTTAGCATAATGCCCTCTTGCTCCATCCGTGTTGTAGCCAATGGGAAGATTCTATTTTTTTTTTTTTAAATATGTACCACATTTTCTTTATCCTTTTGTCTGTTGGTGGATACTTAGGTTGCCCCCATGTCTTGGCTATTGTAAATAATTATTGTAAATAATATTGCAATGAATATGGATGGGCACATCTCTTTTTGAATTAGTGTTTTCAATGTCTTTGGATAAATACCTAGAAGTGGGATTGCTGGGTCATATGGTAGTTCTATATTTAATTATTTGAAGAATCTTCATAGGTGTGATTTTTATCTTTTAAATTTATTTTTAAATATTTATGTATTTCAGAGAAAGAGCAGAAGGTGTGTGTGGGGGGGAGAGGGAGAGAGAGAGAGATTTGTTGTTCCACTTATTTATGCATTGATTAGTTGATTCTTGTATGTGCCCTGACTATGGATCAAACATACAACCTTGGCATTCCGGGCCTACACTCTACCACTGCACTACTCTGCCAGGGCGAGGTGTGTTTTGTTTTGTTTTGTTTTGCTTTGTTTTAATGCAAGCAACTCTCCTAGAAGAGAGGATCTGTTCATTTTCAGTTACTCTTGTTAAAAACCACATAACTGTATGCCAAAGTGAAGTTTTCATAATCTTATAAATCATCTCAATTGCTGACACATCTTTCGTTCTCAAAGGATGGCTCTGTAACGAGAGAGGCAGTTGAATACATCTGAGATTTGTCCTGCTTATTCTGAGCCATCTAAACAGCATCTGAAACCAGTCTTAACTGCTCTCCTCACCAAACAGGCCTAGAGAAGCACGGATGATGCAGACGGCTTTGCAGCTTCAACTCGAGCCGTTCAAGGCATGAGGCAATTTCTGTTGTCAATCTGTGATGCAAATGTCCTTTGTTGCCTCACAGAAAGCTTTAGGATAATGACGGAGACAGTGACAGAGGAATGAGTGTTTTTGTGTAAGTTCAGTCAGCACTATACTATAAGTTACTTAAACTAGGAAGCCTCACACCAGTTCTGTACAGCATGTGGGTGTTAACAACCGCTGCCAACCTGAGGGCCATGGAGAGCAAGGAAGCTGAGTTCTGTTTCATAATTCTTCAAAGTCACAGAATTTGTTCTTCAGCAGTGACTCAGAGCAAATGTCAAGGCTTGCTGAGCATTGGAATTTTGATTCGTAATAGATATTTACATAGTGATTTAAGTCTGAATGCTCCCATCTCAAAGCTAAGTGACTTAATTGTGTGTCAATGCAGTATATCCCTCCTCACCTTATACCTACTCCCGCTCTGACAGTTATCGTAAACTGCTCAGTGTCATCTCCAGAAGTATTTATCAGGCATCTGTCACATTATGTGCTAAGTCACCTAAAAACAAAACAAACAAACAAAAAAACCCCTCCAGATTTTCCTTTTTCTTACTGTGTGGATGGGCTAGTTTTTATATGTTGATCATTCCAATCCTCTGAAGAGGGGGTCTCAGCAGAAGGTCTTACCTCAGTAGAGGCCAGGTTGACTGCCTGTCACACGCACACTTTCAGGAAGGCTTTGGCAGGGGAAGGTGAGGCTTGGCTCCGATTGCTCAGGCGTGGGTGAGGGCCACAGCCTTCCGTCATTGGTCTCCTGTGCTGAGCCACCTGAGCTCAGTCGTAGCCACCTCCGTGCACTGCGCAGTTCACTGATTTAATATCGAGAACTCGGAGAAGTCTCAAGGTCAGGAAGGCATAAGATGACTTACTGGTTATGAGGGGATCTTCGGGCACTGAGCCCTAAACACAGAATTCTGAATTGTGTGGCTCTGCCTCCCACGGGCCAGCCATCTGGAAGGCAGGTGGGCCGCCCAGGGTCCGGGGCCTGAGGGCTGTGTTCTGCGCCTCCTCCACAGAGCAGGACAGACCTAGGGGTGACAATACCTGCTCGCTCCATGGGAGGCCTGCAGTTTAGGTGTATACACATGAGACAACACTGATTTCTGTCTATGTAAGCTATATTAGTGTTTGATTAGTGAAGAATTATTTTCCAAAGTTCAGTTAATGTGGGAAAAGAAGTCTTTTTAAATTTTTATTTTCAGAATGCTTACTGTGGAATAATATAAGTCCCTGTCTTATCTCAACCACTTTACCCCCAACCTAGACATTTTATTACAAACAGTTATGTTTTGAGACAGTAATATTCTGAAACAGCTAGCTGATTAAAGAAAAAGTAATTTTATTGAATGCATTTAGGGAAAATCATCTGAAATTTAAAGAGAAGCAAAGACAATCTTAATTACTACAATATCACCATATTTTTTTTTCAGTTCTAAGGTGAACATTTTTTACATGTTACATTTTCTGAACTGGATAGTATCTTACAAAACATACCTATATTTAATGTGGTAATATTAATTTTTCTATCCCATATTCTCCCCAAATCAGTGTCATCTTAGAATTATAGAAATGAAGAGGTCAGGAATTAGCAGAGGTAAATTTTCCCACATTTTCTCCATCTGTAGTTTTTCATATTAAAGTTTAAAGATCCAGTGTTTTTCTCTTTGATTAAATGATTCTCCTTAAAGCAGTATCCCATCGGAGGGTGGTCATCGTACTCTATATTTCTTGGGTAAAATATAAGCAAAATTATTACCCATTAAAGGCCTGGTGCACAAAAATTCATGCTTGGCGGGGAGGGGGGTAGCAGGGAGTGGGGAGGTGTCCCTCAGCCTGGCCTGTCCCTTCTTACAATCTGGGACCACTCGGGGGATGTCTGACTGCTGTTTTAGGCCTGTTCCAGCAGAGGGATTGGGCATAAACCAGCAGTTGGACATCCCTTTCGCAATCTGGGACCACTGGCTCCTAACTACTCACCTGCCTGCCTGCCTGATGGCCTCTAACTGCTTGCCTGTTTGCCTGATTGCCCCTGACTGCCTCTGCCTTGGCCCCACTGCCGTGGCTTTGTCTGGAAGGACATCCAGAATGACATCTGGAAGGTCGTTCAGCTGTCTGGTCTCCTTAGCATATTATGCTTTTATTATTATAGATTACTAGAGGCCCAGTGCACAAAATTTGTGCACGGGGTGTGTGTGTGTGTGTGTGTGTGTGTGTGTGTCCCTCAGCCCAACCTGAACCCTCTCCAATCTGGGACCCCTCAGGGGATATTCGACTGCTGGGCCTAAACAGGCAGTCAGACATCCCTCTCACAATCCTGGACTGCTGGTTCCCAACTGATCACCTGCCTGCCTGCCTGATTGCCCCTAACCACTTCTGCCTGCTAGCATGATCACACCCTAACCACTCCCCTGCCAGCTTGATCGATGCCTAACTGCTCTCCTGCTGGCCAGATCATCCCCAACTGTCCTCCCCTGACAGCCCGGTCACCCCGGTCACCCCCAAATGCCCTCCCTGCATATTCCCTCTTTATTAGATAGGGTTTTTTCTTTAACATATTGGGCAGCCCTAATTGGTTTGAATCAATGGATGGAGCAATAGCCTGCAGACTCAAGGGTCCCAGGTTCGATTCCAGTCAAGACCATGTACCTTGGTTGGGGGCATAAACCCAGTGGGGACTGTGCAGAAAGCAGCTGATCAATGTTTCTCTCTCATAGATGTTTCTAGCTTTCTATTGCTTTTCCTTCTTCTCTGTAAAACATCAATGAAATATATATATATATATATATATATATATATATATATATATATATATACATATATATATATATATATTAAAAAACAACAACAACATTTAAGATTTCTCCATATCTACCTGGCTGGTGTGACTCATTGGCTGAGAACCAGGCTGGGCCGGGAGGGGATCTCTGCATGGATGTGGAGACCCCAGGCTGGGGATGTGGACCCAAACTTCCACTTGGTGCTAAAGCATTTCCACCCCACCCCCAGCTGCTTGGTGCCTGCTCTCATAGGCTCTGAATGGCCAGGGGGCGTTCTGGGACCCCCTGCCACTCAGGACCCAAACACAGGCCTATAGGCTAGAAGCAGCCTGGGTCTGGAGGATGTTCCTGTTGCCTGGGAAACCCAAGCCTCCCTCCTGCTCTCTGTGGCTGTAGCCCATCTTGGTTGGGTTTATTTGCATACTCGCTCTGATTGGCTGGTGGGAGTGGCTTGTGAGTGTAGTGGAGTAATGGTTAATTTGCATATTACTCTTTTATTAGGTAGGATGATATTTACAATTCCTTATTTACTCAGAATGGTGAGAAATGAAATATAGAATGTGTGTAATACATGTGTCCATACTGCAGGCAATGTGTAAATGCTACATTTCCACCCTAAGCGAGTATCCTGCAACTCAGTTCTTACACCAGTCACCTGGAGTTGGGGTCACACTTTACAGGTGTCAGGGCTCAGTCTCACAGACTGCTGGTGCTTCAGACACCAGCTGAAAGTCTCAGGGCACCCCCATTTCTGTCTGAATGGTTATAAGTTTAAGGTTCCCATGCCCCTCTCAGGTTTGATAACTTGCAACAGTAGCTCGTGGAACTCAGGAAAGCAGCATACTTATGATTACAATTTTGATATAATGGGTACAAATCATGAGCAGCCAGATAGGAGAGACGTACAGGACAAGGTCTGAAGGGTGCGGACACGGGCTTCCATGCCTTACTTTGTGGAAGCAGGGGCTGCCTCCTGGCCCATCAATGTGTTCACCAACCAGGAGCTCCACTGGGCCTCAGTGTCCAGAGTTTTCACTGAGGTTTCATTGCTACTTGGGGTTGATTAAATCTTTGGCCCCGTGATTGAACTCAGTCTTCAGGGCCCCTCCCTGGAGCTTGGGCTGGTCCAAAATCCTAATCCTCTACTCACAAGGCTAGTCTTTCTGTTGACCAGCCCCCATCCTGAAGCATCTTGGGTCACCCTGAGTCATCTTATTAGCACAACAAAGACACCTGGCACTCTGAAAATTCCAAAGGTTTTTGAAGCTCTGGACCAGAAATAGGGAACCAAGACCAGATATACAGTGTCTATCATACCAAGGGCCATAGTTCAGATTTTATGTAAGGTTCTTATTTGTGTCTGATGCTTACCTTGCTGCTGGCTTGCTGCTGGCTTGCTTCAGGCTGTTGGTCTCTGCGGGATGTCTTGCTGCCATCTGCAGTTCAGAAAATCCAAAATTCTGCTTGGCTTCACTCACCCAATTAGCTTGCCCTAAATTTCCATGATGATTAATAGAAACCACTGTCCTTTGGTTTTAAAGCTCTACCTCTCAGATCCTTCTTTGACTTTCTCCTGCCACCAAAATTTCCTGTAAATCTTGTCTGATCACATTATTTAGGTCACTTTCCAGCCTTTTTCAACCTAGGCCTTCTGATAATGTGTTGAAAAAAAAAGTTGAGAAAAAAACAAACAAAAGCAAACAAGGTGGTTAAAATCCAGACAACATTAAACTCTATACACTTCTTCACTTTGTTTGTCCTCCCAGAGATTCTCATATGTTCCTGCTCATTGAGAATTTCTGGGATGGATTATAGTTGAATCATAAATATGATTTGGTCATCTTGCCCCTTTCTGGAACAAAGATCATCAGTATTTCCAGAGAGCCTGTTCCCTGTGCCCTTGAAGGCACTGTCACCAGATACCTTGCAATGCCGGTCTTGGGATTTAAACCTAAGGTAGGACTGGGTAGCCTGGGCATGGCAGAGAGAGCTGGCAGACAGTAGGTGATCACAGGTTGCAAACAAGTAATATTCTTTTCCCTTTTCTTTTCCTTGCTATCCTATTCCATAGATCCCACAAATCAAAATTTCCTGACCCACTTCTTTAGTGCATCCATTCACTCATTTGACCCTTCATGTATTCATTCATTCAATAGCCTCTTGAGCGCCTCCTCTAGGCCAGGCATGGTGGCAGTGCCAGGATAGAGCAGTGGTTACCAAAACACAGGCCCTGCCTCTGAAATCCCAGACTAGTGGCAGGGCCAACAGGCAAGTAAACATATACAGATCACTTCAGATTGTGTACGCGCTGTGAAGATAACATTACAATAAGCTAAGGTGATAGGCTGGGTGTTCAGAGAAGCCCTTTCTGAGGAAGCAGCATTTAAGCCAAACCCTGAATGGTTGACGTTTTGTCTCTCTCCTGTTTCCCAGTAGCAACCATGGGTTTCACTTTTATTCCCATATACAGGAGAGGAGAAGGGAGAATTCTAGGGTCACCCTGCATGGAAGCCAGGGGTATGTGGTCCTTGAGAACATGGGATTTACAGACAAATAGGACCACAAGGGGCCATTTGATGTTAAGTCTGAAATTAGAGAAATTGAACCAAAGTTTGTTCAGCTTGAGTTTGCTCTTGGTTCGCACCAGGGAAACCCTCTCCCTGGAGAAAACCTCGCATCCTTTTCTGAACGTTCAGTGTGGGAAAACCTCATGCTCAAGTCGCTGTGTCCTCCTGCCTTGCTTCCCACAGTGTCCCCCCAAAGGCCTCCAGGAGTCCATATTGGTTTCCTGCTGGAGTGAGAGCCCAGGAGTGAACGGCTCTGCTTCTGCTCTTTTAGGTTCCGTGGCTTGCTCTCTCCCTCTCCTCCCTCCACTCGCTCCATAAATAAACCTTCCTTCTGTTTATGTAGGGTAGTGAGTGAGTCTATTTTCACAGCACACAAGGTCACAGTCAGCCTAAGGGCCCCCCCCAAGGTGTCCTGCATTCAGGAGTCTTGGTGGGGAGCGCCCCTCCAGGGACCGATGCCGACAGGCACGGCAGTGACAGTGAAATGTGCAGAATGTTTGTGGGCAGGGAACACTCAGCAGGCATATGTTGCCTTTTCAGAGGCAGCAACCCCTGGCTGACTGAATGCCTTATTATGAAGTCATGCAAGGAGGAAAAATCACTTTTGGACTGAAACCAAATGTGGGAACTTTCAACACTAAAGGCAACTTTCTCACAATATTTTATAAGTAGCTCTGTTTTATATCCGGCTTAGAGATAGCTTTTGTTATAGTTCTTAACTCTAACCCATTTGAAATACAGCTGTATTGACTTCCAGTCATCTGCTTGGATCCACGGGACAATGATGAGCTTAATCCAAATGAATGTAATAGATTATAAAGTACTTTTTGTGCACACTTGTGTCTGGAAGGTCTGGAAACTCATCTTGGCTCCCTATTCCTTTTCCTCCATCGAGCGCCCGCTCTCTGTGCTCCCCACACTGGGCCGTCACCTGGTACAGCCTGGTAAGACTATCCCTCCCGGCCTCCCTATCTCCTTCTGTTCTCTGAGAAATGAAAGTGGAAAGAAACAAATGGAAAATGTTCTCACTGGTGTTTCCTAGGGATAAGCTGGGTTCTTGACAGATGCTTTACCTGCCAGCTGCTGCTACGCTGATGGCTCCATCCAGGTGAACCACAGGGGAAGAGAAAGTCAGCAGAGCACTGTCTGAGCTACACTACAGCCGGTTTTGTAAAGACTTCTTTAACTATCAGGAGTAGCCGGCTCATGGATAATTAAATTAAAAGTGGCCCATAGAGAGCACACTGCATGAAAGAGGATAACTAGCATCAGCGCAGGGAGTGAAAGCAAACAAGCCTGCAATTCCCAAGGCTCCTCTATCCACAGAGGCCTCCGGGATTCATTAGCTCCCGAAGCTCTGTGCCAGCACTGAACAACTCTAGCAGACTCTTCTTTCCTTTATTGAGCTGAAATTTCTCTCTACCCCCTGGGAATAGTTGTGTCTGTTAGAGGGCATACAGAATAGGCCCAATTTTTCTTTGGCTTGAAAACACCATTCTGCTTATCACTAGGTTAAATGCATTGATTTAAGTGAATAATTTTCATACAAAGTTTTTTCAGGCTCCTCACCAGCTGCCTTTCCCCTTCTGAATTCTTCCCATTTCTCCCTGTCTCTCTTGTGCTGTTATGCTCTAAACCTCTTCTTTCAGTGCCCTCTCACTTCTTGCTTTAATCTCGCACTTCCCTTCCACCATGAACTCTTCTGGCCCCCTTTCCTCTGATGAAACTCTAGGATAGCCACTAGATGTTCCCTTCACCTTTTAAGTTTGATATATGGCTCTCCTCCTTTTATAATAACCACCACTGGTATTCCTAAAAGCATTGATGACGTGTATGTGCAAATTGGAATACATATTCTTGGTGTAATTGGTAATTCATATGTATTTTTATATGTTTTTATTGATTTGATAGAGAGAGGAAGAGGAGAGAGAGAAACATTGATGAGAATCATTGATCAACCCCCTACTGGGGATTGAGCTCCAAACCTGGCCCTGGGCCAGGAGTTGAACTGTGACCTGGTTCATGGATCAGTGCTCAACCACTGAGCCACACTGGCTAGGCAATAATTCATATGTATTATTCTCTGTGTTTTCATACCCAGGAAAGGCAGTCTATAGGATAGTTCTTCCAGACAGAACTTGCCCATGATACAATATCCTATGTCCTATGATACAATAATGGTATTATATTTTTATACTAGGGGCCCGGTGCATGAAATTTGTGCACTGGGGAAGGGTCCCTCAGCCCAGCCTGCCCCCTCTCACATACTGGGAGCCCTCAGGGGATGTCCTACTGATAGCTTAGGCCCGCTCCCTGTTGGGAGCAGACCTAAGCCATAGTCTGGCCTCCCTTTGCAGGAGGCGCCAGCCCCATCAGTCCTCTGTTGCAGCCACTGCCAGCCTCTGCAGCCTTCAAGGTGTTTCATCAACACAGACTCCAGTCCCTTCAGCTCAAGTAACTGAGGAGATTGACCCACTGGGTCATATAGGACACCAAACACACTTGGTGCTCCCCTTTGTGGACTGTGTGTACAGCCTTGTTGTGGTTAAGTCTTGAATGTTGTTGGTATCATTGGAAAGAATTGATCCCCAGGCCAATTGGATATATCAGCTGTGTCTACTCCAGAATACCTTCTGTATTGGAGACAGTCTTATAGGATCAGACTTGCAAAACTTCAAAAGCCTCTGTGCTCAGCTTGGATGGTGTGGAGTCTCAGGGTTGAGCCATCAATTTTGGCTTCCCATCAGCCCTGACCTCATGTGTGCGCCTAAGACCTCTGCCTTCCAGGTATCCCCTGAATTTCCGCCTGACAGTCCAGATTCCCCCTGTAAGAGCATGGGTTCCCCAGAGGCTCTCTCAGAATTGGGTTGTGTTTCTGTAGTCTGGAGCTTCTGACTCCTTCCACTATGGAGAGGCTGTGGCAACCTCCACAGTCTGACCCCTCTTCACTTGCGCGCACCTGTAGACCCTGCCCGCTCTGGCTCCTGCTCCCCTGAGTCTCCCAGTCTCTGAGTTTCTGGGTGCCTTTCTCTACAGTCCAGACTCCACCCATATGAGCCTGGGTCCACGGAGTTTTGGCCGGGGCTGGGGTTCAGTGCAGTTGGAACTGGGGTTCAGTGCAGTCAGGGGGCTTCCTTTCCCCTCACATCAGCCAGGCACTTGGCCACCCTTCCTCTCTGTGCGCGAACGTCTCCCTACCTCAGCACTTCGCCGCTCCCATGATCCTCTCCTTCTTTCTAGTGGTAGATTTTTCCACTCAGCCAGCTTTTCTGTGGTTTTGGATGATGTCTGTTCTGTCTTTTAGTTGTTGTTTTGCAATTGTTGTGAGAGGCAGCAGCTTAGGTGCTTACCCTGGCCGCCATCTCGGTTTCTCCCATTATTATTATATGTACTTTCACCTCAAATCCTAACCTTCTTTAATATAATCAGGAGTTTTAAATTAAGATGACTGTTATTTTAAAGTTTTTATAGGTATATTCATGTTAATTTTCAAGTGCTATGTTTCACATTTGCCTTGAGTTTAGCAACTAATTTTTTGGGACAGTATTTTTCACAACTCTGTCTTTATCTGCCTAGGTGCTTACAACTAATGCTTTTGGTCTCTAGTTTTCATCTTTTAAAAATTTTTTTATCTCTTAGTCAACTAAATAGACTATTCTTCCAAGTAATTTTTTTCAAGAGGCAGTGAGTATGGTGCATGTTTAAATCAGAGGTAGCTTTACCATATCGCTCATAAATTTAAGCTTCATCTTCTCACTTGTAGTGCCCTCCCAATATTCCACCCCTAAAGTTGAATTCATAATACTACATATTTTAAAGAAGTTCCCCCAATTGTCTTAATTTTATGTCTTTTATTTCAAAGAGAAAGGGGGAGAGAGAGAGAGGTAGAAATAGCAATTATGAGAAAGAATCATTGATCAGCTGCTTCCTGCAGGCTCCGTATTGGGGATGGAGCTCGCAACCAGGGCACGTGCCCTGACTGGGAATCAAACCCTGACTTTCTGGTTCATAGGTTGGTTCTCACCCCTGAGGCACACAGGCTTGGCCCAATTGTTTTAATTTTAGATTCCACAAAGCCTGGATTTGCCCTGATTCTTATTCATTAATCGCTGATTATACTGGTATTCATCTGTTACTTTCCCGTGGGAGACTTAGATAAAATTAAAATATACATATTGATTTCAGAGAGAAAGGGAGAAGGAAGAGAGATAGAAACATCAATGATCAGAGAGGATCATTGATTGACTGCCTGCTGCAAGCCTCTCCACTGGGGATTGCCTGGAACTGGGCATGTGCTCTTGACTGGGAGGAACCGAGGACCCTTCAGTCTGTAGGCCTATGCTCTATCTGAGAGGGTTAGCTTGAAATGCAGGCAGATAGGGCAGGGGTCCAGTGGAAAACAAAGGCAGGTGGAACATAGACAGGGACAGACACGGAAATTTGAGCAGCCTAACCACAGGAACCAACCACGCAGAAATAATAAAATGTTTTTGGATATAGAGCAAGAGTCATGGGAAAACAAGAGAGAGCCTTCAGTAAATAAGGTGTACAAACACATAAAAACAGAATAAGGTCAGCATATGAACAGAGAAAGAAAACATAGTCACAGGGAAAGTTTAGGTCCGTTGCTGGGCAAAAACAATCAAGGGAATCAATCAGGTGATGACACAGGTAGACACAGAGCAGGCTTCCAGCAAATGACCCCTGGACTACAGGCTTTAACGGGCAGCCCACTATTGCCTGAATCTGATTGTAATAAATTTTCCACACTTTTGCTTAAATCTTCTGGTCCATGGAGCTCATTCTTCAGCATCAGGAGACACGATCCCAGGGAGAAAAAACCTCGGCTCACCGTTCCAGTCATCATATCCAGGACCAAACCATCCAGGACAATAACCAAATTTTTAAATCTTTCTGGGAAATATATTTTTTTCTATCTGGAATCCATGTGAGATTTTTTTTATTCTTGTAATTAAAAAACTTTGCTATATTATGTCAGCCCACTACCACCACTCACTAGCCCTGGGCTTTTTCTTTCAGTTGTTATTCTTCCTAAAGGATCATAGAAAGACAGCCGTGGGTTCAGAATGGGAGACTTATTCTGGTTGTCTGAAGTAGAAGAACCAAGGAGTTTTGGCCAGTTCTTAGAGTCTATGTTTCTATTCCAACTTTCAGCCAGTAGGATAGAGATGGCATTTTGGCCTATCTTCTTCCAAATATGGTAGAGCTGCCATCACTATAAGGAGCATGCTTATTTTTTTCAGCCTAGCTCCACAAAGCCTATAATTTGTGGCAAGATCACCCAGACTATTTTCCTAAATAACAGTTTTACTGACATAACTCACATAATTTATGACCCACCCCTTTAAAGTGTACAATTCCATCTTTTCTATTATATATTCACAGATATGTGCAACCACCACCACAATCAATTTTAGAACATTTTCATCACATCAGTAAGAAACCCCATCCCCCTTAGCTATCACCCCCTACCCATTCAATCCCCCAACCCTAAGCAACCACTAATCTACTTTCTGTATCTATGGATTTGCTTTTTTTGGAATTTTATATAAATTATATCATGTAACATGCAGTCTTTTGTTACTGACTTCTTTAGTATAATGTTTTCGAGGTTCATTCATGTTGTAGCATGTATCAGTACTTCATTCCTTTTTTGGCCAAATGGCATTTCATTGTATGAATATTACCACATTTTGTTTATCCATTCTTCAGTTGATAGACATTTGGGGTGGTTTCCCCCCTTTCCACTACTCTGAATAATGCTGATATAAGTTTTTATAGACATGTTTTCATTTCTCTTGGATAGACACCAATGAGTGGGATTTTGTAGCTATATTCTAAATCTGTGTTTAACCATTTGTTTTCCAAAGTAGCTGAACCATTTTGCATTTGCAGAACCAGTTTAGGAAATTTCTGATTTCTTCACATCCTCCTCAGCACTTGTTATGACTTTGGTTTATGGAGATTCTGTGGGTGAGAAGTTATTTGAGTTGTAAGAGTTCTTTCTATATTCTAGATACTAGTCTGTTATTAAATATGTGATTTGAACATATTTTCTCCCATTCTGTGTGTCATATGTGTCATATTTTTACCTTCTTAATATTTGCCGGGGCTGACAGCAGCCCCTGAATAATGGATGAACAGTTTGACTATGGCGGAGAGGTCTAAGGGAAGACCTGACTGTCAGAAGCCATGCAGCCTCTATTGTCTGCCTCGTTAGACCTTTATTGGAATTTTTATCTTTAGATACAATCAGTAGGGTGAGTAATCTTGGGAGGACACATGTGTTTACATTATCCCCTAGGCAAGGGCATCCAGGGATTAAGCATAAGGATTCCAGTTTACACCCAGGGGTTTACATATACAGGTTTGTTTGGAAAGTCAAGGAATAATTAGAGGCGCCGCCTTCGACACTCCCCTAAGTCTCCCCTAAATTGGAATTCCAATAAACAGGGCAGGTGGCTTTCCACACACTCTCCTTTTATCAGAATATCCTCCTTACAACTTTCCAACCAAGTCTCATGTGCTCCCCAACAGATATTGTTATTTGAAGTTTTTTTATTTTGATAAAAACCTATTTACTTATTTTTTTCTTTTGTTGCTTGTGTTCTTGGTGTCCTACCCAAGAACCATTGCCTAATTAGAGGTCATGAAGATTGATGCCCATGCTTTCCTGTAAGAGGTTTAGTTGTAGTTCATATATTCATGTCTTTGGTCCATTTTGAGTTATGATTTTTATGTAGTGTGAGGAAAGGGTCCAACCTCATTTTTTTGCATGTGAAAATCCAGCTGTCCTGGTACCATTTGTTGAAAAACACACAAAACTATTCTGTTTGTATTGAATTATTTTGGAATCCTTGTCAAAAATTAATTGACCTTAAATATAAAGGGCTATTGTGAAATCTCTATTTTGTTCAATTGATCCATATGTATAATCTTATGCCCAGTACCACACAGTGTTGATTTCTGCAGTTTTGTAATCCTATATAATAAAAGAGTAATATGCAAATTGACCATCACTCCAACACACAAGATGGCCACCACAAGATGGCCAGCAGGGGAGGGCAGATGTAGGCGATATGGCCTACAAGGGAGGGCAGTTAGGGGTGATCAGGCCTGCAGGAGAGGATAGTTGGGGGGACCAGGCCTGCAGGGGAGAAAAGTTAGGGGCAACCAGGCTGGCAGGGGAGGGCAGTTAGGGGTGACCAGGCCTGTAGGGGGGGGGCAGTTAGGGGCACCCAGGCTGGCAAAGGATGTAAGTTAGGGGTGAGTGGGCCAGCAAGGGAGAGCAGTTGGGAGTAACCAGGTCTGCAGGGGAGGACAGTTACGATTATCAGGCCTGCAGGGGAAGACAGTTAAGGGTGACCAGGCCAGTAGAGGAGGGCACTTGGGGGCAATCAAGCTGGCAGGGGAGTGGTTAGGGTTAATCAGGCTGGCAGGCAGAAGTGGTTAAGGGCAATAAGGCAGGCTGGCAAGTGAGTGGTTGGGAGCCAGCAGTCCTGGATTGTGAGAGGGATGTCCTGGAATTGGGCCTAAATGAGCAGTCAGACATCCCTCAAGGGATCCCAGATTGGAGAGGGTGCAGGCTGGGCTGAGGGATACACACACGTACCCCAGGCATGAATTTAGTGCACTGCCCTCTAGTATTTTATAAATATAATAACCAGGAAACGTTAGTCTTTTAACTTTCTTCTTTTTCAAGATTGGATATAGAGTTCAAAACCATGGTCATAAAGTCTTTCAAGAATTTTCTAGAAAAGGCCAATAAATTTAGCAATACCCTTGAGGATATTAAAAAAGATCAACTAGAAATTAAGCATACACTGACTGAAATAAAAAATACTATACAGAGATCTAAGAGCAGACTAGAGAATCACAAGAATCAAGTCAAAGATTTGAAATACAAAGAAGCAAAAAGCACCCAACGAAAAAAGCAAAAAGAAAAAAAGAATCCAAAAATATGAAGATAGTATAAGAAGCCTCTGGGACAACTTCAAGCATACTGACATCAGAATTATGGGAGTGCCAGAAAAAGAGAGAGAGCAAGATACTGAAAACCTATTTGAAGAAATAATGACAAAAATTTCCCCTACCTGGTGAAAGAAATAGACTTACAGGTCCAGGAAATGCACAGAACACCAAACAGAAGGAATCCAAAGAGGACCACACCAAGACAGATCATAATTAAAATGCTAAGAGCAAAAGACAAAGAGAAAATATTAAAAGCAGCAAGAGAAAAACAGTTAGTTACCTACAAGGGAGCACCCATACGATTGTCAGCTGATTTCTCAACAGAAACTGTGCAAGCCAGATGGGAGTGGCAAGAAATATTCAATGTGATGAATAGCAAGAACCTACAACCAAGATTATTTTACCCAGCAAAGCTATCATTCAGAATTAAAAGGCAGATAAAGAGCTTCACAGATAAGAAAAAGCTAAAGGAGTTCATCACCATCAAATCAGTATTTTATGAAATGCTGAAAGGTATTCTTTACGAAGAGGAAGAAGAAAAAGTTAAAGATAAAGATTATGAATAACAAATACATCTCTATAAAAAAGTGAATCTAAAAATCAAGTGAATTTTAAAAAAACCTGACAAATAGAATAAACTGGTGAATATAATAGAAGCAGGGGCATAGAAAGGAGTGGACTGATATAATTCTCAGGGGTGAAGGGGTGTGGGGAGTGCAGGAAGAGACTGGACAAAAATCGTATACGTATGGATGAGGACAGTGGTGGGGGGAAGGGGAAAGGAAGGGCAGAGGGTGGGGTAGGATCCAGGTGGAGGGGAGCTATGGGGGGGTGGGGGGGAAGAGGAGTAATTGTAATAATCCGAACAATAAAGATTTATTACATTAATTTTTTTTTTAAGTTTTTGGACTAATATATTCAATTATGCTTTCTGCTTCTTTCTCTCTTCCTTTCCTTTTAGGAATCCAATTAGGCATATACTAATGTATTTCATGGTGTTTTAGAGATATCTGAGGCTCTGTTTTTTTTGTTTGTGTGTGTGTGTGTGTGTGTGTGTGTTTCCTGAATTAGTCTTAATGGTACTAAATTCAAATTCACTAATTATTTCTTCTGCCTTCTCAAATCTCCTGTTGAACCCTTTAGATATTTTAAAATTAATGTACTTTTTATCTTCAGAATTTCTATTTGAAAATTTATAATTTCTGTCTGTTTACTGAATATCCTTCCTCCCCAGTGTTTGTTGTTTTTTTTATTTAGTGACTTTTGTGAACTAAATCTGTAAATTCTGTATTCTTTGTTGTGTGTGGTCACTGAAATCTCTTTTTGATTAGTTTAATGTACAAGTAATGTTTGGACACACATTTTCTTACACAGTCTTCTTTTAAAATCTCTAATCAGCCTTAGTTTGTTTGGTTCAGTGGATAGAGCAACAGCCTGTGGACCAAAGTGTCCTGGGTTCAAAGGCATGTACCTTGGTTGCAGGCTCCTCCCAGGCCTGAGCCCCAGTCGGGGCTTGTTGCAGGAGGCAACCTATTGATGTGTTTCTCTAACATCAATATTTCTCTCTGTCTTGCCCTCTCTCTTCCATTCTCTCTAAAAATCAATGGAAAAATATCCTCAGGTGAGAATTTTTTAAAAAAGGTGTTTTTTAAAAAAATCTCTAATCAGATTACATCCCAACATCCTTAATATCTTTCTAAAGCCTTCTTTTTACAGTTTAAATGTCAATCCCTCTGCAGGCCTATCAGATTCAGCACGGTGTTTGCCTCTCTTGCCCCTCTTATCTCACAAAGGATTGCTCTCAGTTCTCTCCCTACACAGCCACTCTGTCCTTTTTCCAGTCTTAGAATACACCAGTCTGGTTCCTTCAGCTCATTCAGCTCCTCAGAGAGGCTGCACCTTTCCCACCCACCTTCAAGGCCTTCAACATATCAACCTGGTTTGCTTGATCTATAACATCTGGCAGTATTGAAAAGACCTTGTACTTTGTTTCTTTATTGTACATTTGCTTTCTCCCTCACTAGACTGTGAACCCCACGCCAGCCAAAGCCCTGTCTGTCTTCTTCTCTGCCACAACCCACTGCTTAGACAACATTAGGTACTTATTGTTGAATGAGTTAAAAGCTAAATTCCCAGTTTGCAGGCAACAAAAGAGACCTACTGCAGTTTTATTATTATTATTATTATTATTATTATTATTATTATTAATCTTCACCCGAGGATATTTTTCATTGATTTTTATAGTGTAAGAGAAAGGGAAAGACAGAGAGAAACATCAATGTGAGAGGAACACATTGATTGGTTGCCTCCTGCACGCACCCTGACCAGGGAGAGCCTGGGCCTGGGAGGAGCCTGTAACCAAGATACGTGCCTTTGATCAGAATTGAACCTGGGACTCTTTGGTCTGCAGGCTGATGCTCTATCCACTGAGCCAAACCAGTTAAAGCACTTACTGCTGTTCTTAAAGGGGATTAAAACTTTGCTTTTCTCCCCTAAAATTTCTCAAATCTGTCGTCTAGCTATCAAAATAAAGTTAATAAGCTTTTTCTTTAAGGACAGATTTTATAGTTGTGTTATAAAACTAGTTATAGTCTACATTAATTATGCCCAATATGCATTCTTTTTAAAAAAATAATTCTTTATTGTTGAAAGTATCCCCTTTCCACCTTCCCCCCCATTCTTTATTGTTGAAAGTATGCCCCCCCCCCCCATTAACCCTCTCCCCAATATATATTCTTAATCCCTTTTCATCTGGGCCTTATATCATCTGTTTATGTTAGAATTCAACTCTGTGTGTTACATAATCCAAAGATTATTTTCCTCCCCTTAACACTAAAACAATATCACAGAAAATTCTGAAGAATTTCAGTCCCTAAAGTATAGACCATAAGAATATGAAAAGGGAATTAAACTATAATAAGCTATGGTTGTAAATTAAGCTCTTCAGCGTGTGAATTTGTTCTTCATTCTGTCACTTAATATGCTTAGTGCTAAATTATTACCACAGAATTCTTATGCACTATAAGAAAACTCTCCACCGTTCCCTATCCTTTTTATGTTTTAGAACCATTTTTCCTCTTATGGAACTCTTTGCAGAGATGAAATGTCTGACATTATTGTGAGTCCTTTATTCGTATCCTAGTGGTGAGGACACCGAGGCGGGGCCCAATGACTCACTCTGTGTAACTAACCCTCATCTGCCCAGGAACTGAGCCATATCCATAAATGTGAGAGACCCAGCACCAGATGTCAAAAGTCAGTGTTTATTCAGGAAAGGAAATATGTCATTGAGTGATTAACTCTGAGAAGCAAAGGCTAAACTTTTCAATCATCCGAATTCATATTAAAATGCCACTTTTCCTCTTTCCTTTGTTGTCAGGATTACTTACTGGACATTTGGGTTTTCAATGAGAAGACAGCCTGAGCACCTGTTAACATCAGCAATTTCCTTTTCGTGATTAATCTGTAAAATTCTGCAGTTAATTATTTCCTGCTCTGAGACGTTTTTGACTTTCCCAGATTGACCTGGGTGGAGCCACTCAGGTAAATACTCCTGGAGGCCAGGAATACCTGTACACGTGGAAGGAGCTGGAAACCAGAACCACAGGGCAGAGATGGCTTAGGCTGGTTGTAAGGAAACTTTCATTTATGTTGCAGGATGTTTCATTGACTTGGCACACGCATGGCTTGGAGGCCCTAGCAAACTTGCTTGGCTGGCTGTAGCAGGATGCTAACAGAATCTAAGGATGCTATCTGATTCCTCTCAGGTTCAGGGAAAGAAAGTCAAACCCTAGGCCACAAGCGTTAACTTGACCATTCACCTCAATCAAACGATTTAAAATTCTGTTCACAATTCTGTTCCTTGTTCCACAGGAGATGCTGGGAAATTGCTTGTAGAAGTCACTCTCTAAATGCTATCCTCTGGGGTCATCCAAGTTCCAAGTTTATTTCTAAACAGAAATGTTTCTTAATATGGAGGAAGGTTATTTTAAAAACTACATAAACAAAAAATTAAACAAATTTCATAAAACATTTAAACATTTTTTAACTTGTTTTTTTTAACCAATATAGAGTATGTGCTTGAAATCAGATCCTAAGAATACAAAAGCCAGTAAGAAATAATTCTTGCCATCAAAAATTTACAATGTAATTAATACCCACTTTTGGTTATTTGAAATATATGAACTTCTTTGGGGGAAAACAGTAATATGAGGTCACATGGAATTCAAAAAATTCTGACACACTTCTAAAAGCACGTTTTTCATTATTCTTAAAAATATCAAACCAATTTCTCTTGATGTTGTAAAATATTGTAAAATTTTATTTTTGATAATATATACAGATAATAATATACAGCCATGCAGCATCCTTTCAACCAATGATGGACCTCATATACGATGGTGGTTCTATAAGATTATAAAGGACTGGAAAATTCCTATCGCCTAGTGATGTAGCCGCCTTGACGTTGTCATAGTGCAGCGTCACTCACGTGTCTGTGGTACACGCCGTATGAAAGTATAGCTGTAGTTATATAACACTTGATAATGCTGATAAACTGTATGTCACTAGTTTGTGCTTTACTATCCCATACTGTTATCATTATTTTGGAGTATAGTCTTCCTACTTATAAAAAGAAATGTTTGTTGTGAAGCAGTGTGCTGTCTTACGACAGCAGCCTCATATTGATACATCTCATACGTCATTAGCTCCTATGCTTCATTTAATCTCACATTGTTTTCATGAATGTAGTGTAGCCTAAATGCGCGGTGTTTGTGAAGTCTGTGACAGTGCACCGTGACCTAGGCCTTCCCATTCACTCACCACTCACTCACTCACTTACTCACCCAGAGTAACTTCCAGTCCTGCCAGCTCCATTCATAAGTGCCCCATACAGGTGAACTATTACCTTTCATACGGTCTTGTCCCAGTACCTTTTCTATGTTTAGATATGTTTTGATACATAAAAACTTACATTTCATCACAGTGCCTACAGTATGTAGTAAAGTAGCATGCCATACAGGTGTGTAGCCCAAGAGCAAATCATTTATCACAGAGCCTAGATGTGCATAGCCTATACCATCCAAGTTTGTGGAAGTGTACTCTGTGATGTTTGTGCAGAGAAACTGCCTAATGTATTATAACATTTCTCTAAAAGGAGCCTCAACATGAGGATTGGTAAGGTATGTACACATATAATACCTTAATAAAAAAAAAAGTAGCCTCATCATTAAATAGCACGTGACTTGATACAAATTAGGTCCAGGCACTTTTAAAAAGGAGTCTAAGTTTAGTATCCTATTTAAGAATATAGTTCTGGGAGCTGTAACTTTTATTAGTTTTTCACTCTTACATATTTGTTGTAGAAAATTTATAATATGCAAACCAAAAAGAAGAAAATAGGAAATAAATTATCTGTAATCTAATCACACAGATATAACTAGATACTACTCAGATATATGTTTTAGAATATGTCATTTAGCCTTTTATTATGTAGACAATAATAAACATTTATTCTATCTATAACAATAATTAAAATTTTAGCATACTGCTAAGCCTATCCATGAAATATCTCATTTAATAAAAAGGCTCAGGATCTGTATGTGCTCTGTGACAGCTTTTAGTTTAATATATTACATGATACTTCTCTTTTCACTAAATATTCTAGTAAGGCATAATTTTGTGGTGGCAGCATAGTGTTTTAACCATAGATACATTTAATCAAATTTTAAAAATCTTTGAACTTTTTTACTTTTATAATAAATGCAAGTGATGAGCATGTATTGCTTATAATAGCAAACAAGACAAAATAAAAACCCACAAGCAAGAAAGCATCTTGTAACCTCCAAGATTATTTCCTTAGTATAAATTCTTAGAAATAATTCTGAAAACAAGTGCTTGAGCAAAATTAAGTCTTTTTATAGATAGTGCCAAAATAATATATCTTTTGAAATCAGTATCTATATTTCCAGAGCATAGTGGGCTTAATGATGAGCTGATATGCTCCCATAATGTAAACAGTTGTTTATCTAAGGCACAGAGTGAATATGCCACTCCGCTTGGGCCGTTCCTTTCGCAGCTGCAGCCTGTGAGTTGCCAGCAACTCACCTGACTGGCTAAGACCTTGGGACACTTTATTGGGCTCCTGGCACCTATTTATGACATGGGGAAGGTGACGCAATTGCCTTCCTTTCAGCTCAAATAAATGAATTCAAGTAAGTTTGTGTAAGTTTAAAAGTCTAAAGAAGGTCCGAAACCAGTTTGGCTCAGTGGATAGAGCGTCAGCCTGCGGACTGAAGGGTCCCGGGTTCGATTCCGGTCAAGGGCATGTACCTTGGTTGCGGGCACATCCCCGGAGGGGGGTGGGGGGGGAAAGGGGGGAGGGGGGGAAAAAGGAGGTGGGGGGTGGGTTAAGAGGTAGCTGATCAATGTTTCTAACTTTCTATCCCTTTCCTTTCCTCTCTGTAAAAAATCAATAAAATATATTTTTAAAAAGTCTAAAGAAGGTTTTTGTAGGTTAAAACCTACACTGCAACTTTTTTTTTTATAGCCTCTTCCTATTACCGTAACATCCAAGTCCTAAGACAAGTAGCTGAATAATTATCAAGAAAGACTAGAAGGAGGGGTAAATCTAGCCCAGCAATGTGTTCCTATTGGACCTTGTTGATCAGATCTGAGGATTTACACCCTTTTAGGCTATGCACATCTTGAGACATACAGCATCCACCATCAGCCCTAAAAAGTCCCTGGAAGGTTCTACATGCTCTTAACATTGGCACCAAAGAGACTGCTTAGATCCCCTATATGTTCTTGACAATGTCCTACAACAATTGATAAGTACAAAGACCATAGGTACATACATATCAAATAGTGGGGACGTTAGGAGGGCAACCCTAATACACCCTTAACACAAAAGGAGAGTTATTCATCTTTTAAAAGTCCAAAGAAAATGCCAGTTTTGGGCTAAACACTGGAGAACTGTGAAAATTCCACCTAAGAAGACAAAAAGGATAATAGTGGTCAGGCCAGTGTGACCTCAAACCTCTCTGCAACTCACGTGCTTCCCAGTTCCCTCATTGGTTTGGATTTGATTCTGAAACATTCTCTCTGGTATCATTTGGTAATACATTTGTGACTCCACTTTGTCCCTTAGAGAAAATGATGTAATGTAATTGGAAACTTAAAAAAAATATATTTTCTCACGTAAATACCAAACATATAAGTTAAAAAAACCAAAACAAAACCCTAGTTGTTTGAGTCTCTTCCCCTGACCCAATAGACAAACTCATGTGTGGATTCTAAAAAAAAAGAAGGAAAGAAAGAAGAAATTAACTGGTAAATGGCTAGTAACAGCAGTTCCTTCTTTGCCAAATCAAACTATAAAACATAGTTATACGTATATCATCTGCACAGCAGTGGGCTTATCGCTGGTTAGAGACATCCCACCACATTTCCCGTGTTAGTTTAGAAGGCGGGGAAGTAGCTGTGTATTTACTTTGGTCTGCTGTGGCTGCTGCTGAGAGTTCTACTTTGTTCCACGTTACATTACCTGCGAGTCCCTCAGAATGGGTTTCCTGAGCACAAACTCTGCCTACACATTTCAAAGGAGCACTTAGGGGCAGTCTGGAACAGTTTTATAGGGAACAGCATTTTTAAGGCTAAAAGAACTTCATATACATCAATGTTTCATTCAATAGTGTCATTTGACAAGCTTGTGATCTAAAAAATGATTTTTTTGCCTTGCAGTACAAATAAAGTTACGTATGTAATTTAAAGTAGGACTTCTTTTGTTTGTTTCAGTAGAGTTACCTGGGCCCAAGGGAATATAATTCCTGGTATAATATATTTTAAGTCCCAATATTATACACTGAGTTATAGATATTGATGCTGCTTTTCAAATAGGGTTTTAGTCTAAAGAATGACTTTTTGAAATTTGCCTACTCCTTAAGTATGATTTTTTTAGTTTTCATATCATATGTTGGAAAATATCCTCAATCTTATAAGGGAAGTTAATAATGATAAAATAAGCAGAAATGTATTTTCTCACTAACTTTCAAAAAAAGTGCTGCATTCCATAAAATGAGATACAACTTGGCTGATGTGAAACCTATCAAAATGTCATGTAGATTAAGCTATTGTATTTATTATTTAGCATTATCTTTCACTGGATTCAGTGGCCTTAAACTTACTGCTGTTTATAGCGTATATACAGGGGTGGGCAAAAGTAAACTTTCAGTTTCAAGTATGCAAACAGAATTTATTTTGCATTATTATTTATTAAGTATTGTATTATTTATTATTATTAACTTACTTTGCCAACCCCTGTATAATTATATGTATATACATACATAATATTCTTAAAGCTGGGCACATTTTTTAAAGAGAATTGATTTTTATATACTCAACAAGAACATATATTACTCATATCCCAAATATTTGTTATATGCCAAGTCCTTAAAAATAATTGTTTTCTGTTAGAAATTATAGTAACTGTGAGAAAGTCTTCCTTGTGCTCTTTTCAAGGGCAATTAAGCAATGAACGGCACTTATAGTTGCTTTAGTTACTGATGGATGCTTCCATTTTATAAGCCATCTTCCTAACAGTTTTTATAATACTGGAACATGTTTAATATAGGATTTCTAAATTCTTTATTACTTATTTTGGCTCTGTGTTTATTTGTGATGTGTGTGTGTATGTGACATGTGTATATGTGGTGAGCATGTATGTATGTGTTTATGTACACACATGTGCACATGTCTTGCTTTTCCTTCAGCTCCCTCATTTCCCCCACCAGTTCCCCATTGTGTGGCTTGGATTATGAGAAATTATATGCCTTTGAACATACCCAGTGGTATTGCAAAATGCTTACTCATGACAGTTCTCCCTTCTCTGAAGAATTTTTCTTTCAAAGTCACTGTAAAAGATGTCTACACTTGGTTATATTAGAACTAGGACTTCACCTGGCCAGAGTGGCTCAGCGATTGTGCGTCAACCTATGAATCGGGAGGTCATGGTTTGATTCCAGGTCAGGGCACATGCGCAGGTTGTGGGTTCCATCCCCAGTGTGGGACAGGCGGGAGCAGCTGATCAATAATTCTTTCTCATCATTGATGTTTCTATCTCTCTCTCCCTCTCCCTTCGTCTCTGAAACCAATAAAAAGTATGTTTAAAAAAACAAACAAACTAGGATTTCCAAGAGACACTTGGGTAGTAGAACTTGTAAGTGGAGGCAGAATGGCCAGCTTTCTGGAACCTGGCTCTGCCTGGAGTGGGTCTTTTGCTGGGGGCGCTTGTGTGATAGCACTCCAGGCCCAGGAGGTGGGGGTGGGGAAGGCGTGGAAGTGGGGCTGTGTGCTGCCTGCTCCTCAATGCTGCTTCTCACAAGGAAAAGGAGAAGTAAATTAGAAGCAGCTTTCCCACTGAGCAAAGCCCTTTTCTCATTTAAAATCGAAGACAGAGGACCTGAACAGACACTTCTTCCAAGGAAACATAAAATGGCCCACAGATACAGAAAAAAATGCTCAACATCAGTAGCTATAAAGAAAATTCAAATCAAAACTGCAATGAGCTGCTACCTCACACCTGTTGGAATGGCTATGACCAAGACAAGTAATTACTGGTGCGGGAGAGGTTGTGAGGAAAAGGAACGCTCACTGCCGGTGTCACTATGGAAAACAGGATGGAGGCTCCTCAAAATATTAAGAATAGAGTTACCCTGCAAAGGTAGGTGCTACGCTGAGCTCTGGTGTGTAATTGTGGAGTTTCTGAAGGCCAGGGAGCCCGTGAAAAGAAAACTGAGACGAGAAGGGGAATTGCTTGGGAGGGCTGTTGCTTTATCTCTCTTGTTGGGATAGAATAAACTAATGAGCATGTGTTAATAGGTTGCTTGCAATATTTTAAAACCAGTAAGAGTATCAAAATAGACTATGGTATTTTTAAAAAAGAAATAATTTATCAGTTATAGGAATTTATATAGTTGTTTTTCTCTTTGAACATAAGCCCATGATCCTTTGTTGTCTAGAAATTTAAAAAGCATTGAAAACAGAATTTTCTACATAAGTTTTCAGCAAACTTATTTGATGGCAAAGCATAACCTGAAATAATGTTAGGGTTGTCCTTATGCAATCTTTTACTTATACATTTTGTAAATGTACACACTGATAACATGCCACATAATACAAGAACCATTTTAACTTTTGGAAATCTGAAAAATTCTGATGTAACTGGAACCAAGAGTTTTCATATAAGGAATGGTGTGCCTGAATATACATATTAAATTCATGAATAAAACAAATACTCCTGTGGCTCTTTATGGATATTTATCCATATATACCTTAGTGCCTCAGACTGGTAACTTTTTTGAGGGCCTAATTCAATACAACATATGTTTACTGAATTGGTACTTTGAGGGGACTATTAAGATTAAAAGAGGTGATTGCTGCATTAGGTGGGGAACGCACTGCCACTGAACTTTAACATAATTACATTGCAATGGATGCTGTAGCAGGACTCTAAACAGAGAGCAGAGACAGGTGGAGTCATGACCTCCGTGGGAGGTGGGGTCTGGACATTTGGGAAGAGCGAGAGAGAAAACTGTCTAAAGTGCTGATATTTTCATTCCTTTTTCTTTCTTAGTAATACTGTGTGTTGTTAACATCCTTTCTGTGAGACCTCAGAGGACCTCTGGAATCAGCATTCCCAAAACGTCCCCAGAGTTAGAAGACACACTGAGAAATTGTGAACACTGGGTGGGGCAACCCAGCCTTTTACAATAGAATGATTAGCATTGTCCAGAGTCTTCCTAACTAGAGGTGGCGCTGTTGCACACGGATGTCTCATCCAGATGTGGGGTTCCGGAATTACAATTGTCCAGGAAAGGGATATGTTACAGCCTCCCTTCTTTGGTGGTTAATACTGAAACACATTGATTCTAAACCCTCCTGAAAGAGTAGTGGGTAGCGGAGAAAGAAACTGCGTATTAAAACATGCCTAAAACGTAATTAAAACCTGCTCTCCCACTCAATCCTAAAAGTGCTAGACCAAGCCCTGAGAGTGAGTAAATGAGAGGCGTAAGGGGTTTTCCCCTCAAAGCCTCAGTTGTGTCAAAGGTACCTTATGGTTCTGGTGCATTTGTTCCTTTGACACTGCCCCCTTTTCTTTTAATTCCACGTTTATAATTGCCAGCATACAGTTCCATCACATGGATATAGTAGCACATCCAGAATGACAGTGGAACCTAGAGCTGCAGACAGAGCAGCTCGGGTCCTGGGATGAAGGTGTGTGCCCTTCAGTGGGAGAGACCCTGCCATAGAAAAGTGCCCAGCATCCCATCAGCCACAGAGCAGCCGCAAACTCAGCAGGGAGGAAACACTCTCCCTTTGACCTGTGACAACTTCAGCATCGCTGTGGCATGTCTGAGCTCTGGTGGCCTGAGCGAAAAGCCCTTGTGCTGAGCATCATAGAAGGGAAAGTGCGTGAGGACGAAGAGCCCAGTAGCATATGCAGTCACTTAGACCCCAGCCTCCAGGGTCCAGGTGTGACAGCTCCCAGGGGAAAGGGCTCTCAAATGCACGTACCTCCACGCAGAGGGAGCTGCTGATCACGGCTCTGGGGAAAGTGACTGGCTTGTTGTCATGGTCAGAATTTCACTGTGGTGGCAGTTGCCAAGCCCAGGAAGAAAATGGAGAAGAGAATAATTTTTAAGGAATTATTTCCTCTCAAACACACAAAACTTGTCAACATACTTGGCTTTGTATTCCTCCCAGCGTATGCCATCCCCTTGCTGTCAAACTCATAAGACTTGTGGGTGGCAAGGTGATGTCATCTGTACTCAGCAGCTTGTAGTAATTTCCATGCCCAGCCCTGCTCAGAAGTTGGGAGTGTTGCAGCAAATGGGATCTGAGCTTACAGACGAAAGCCTCACTTTTCTTTTCCATAGACATTGCAATACTTTTCTCTTCAGCAGGATGACAATTGTGCTGCCACCAACATTACATCATGCTATCTCCCTTGAAACGGCATCATCTGAGCATGTGAGCACAGCTGTGAAAACAACACATACTTTCCTGTGAGCTTTGTAAACCCTCAAGGCACACATTAATTAATGTGCATTTTTTAAGTACAGTAATATCACCAATGTAATGTCAGAGGTATGGCTGCTGCGAGTGAGTCATGAGCAAGATTCGGGAGCTCAGGAGGCATGAGAGATGAGGCCTGGGCACTGGGCCTGGGACCAGCCATGGAGGTCAGGCGTGGGCCTTGCTGGAGTGGGGAGGCCTGCTCCCGCAGAGCCCAGTGAGAAACCGCCCCTCTGTCATACAAATTCACCCTCGACCTCTAGATGCAGAGCCACCTATGTCACCAAATGATCATCCAAGGGGGACCAGGTGATAATTTCATAGTCTGGAGACATTGCTGTACAGCTATCAAAATCTGGAGGGTTGAGTACCATTCAACTGGTGACCCCCAAATCTGAGAAGCATCAACAAACTGAACAAACGTACAGTCAGTGGATGCTGTCAGGCAGCACTGCAAAGCAAAAGAGCTCTTGGTGTTGGAAGTAAACTTCCGCTGGTAAGATGCTGTGTTGATGGGTGGGAGAGGGTTAGAAATGCCTGGATGTAGGTTGAAATGTGAGCCCCCAAATGGCAAAAACTGTCTAACTCGGAGTCAATGCCTGCCTTGAGGTTTCCAGCAGTGACTTTAGCCATACTCTCTGTAAGACGTGCCCTCCTGACACTCACAGATGCCATGGGTTGTGAGCAGTGTGGGGGTGTAGGGGGTCCCGGCTCGCACCTGGCCCTGTGGCTGGGGCTCTCTTGGTGACTTTACTTAGTCTCCTGATCATCGGCCTTGTCATCGTGGCTGTGTCAGAAAGTGTGGAGAGGAGAACAGGAGGAAGTTCACCGCAGCGGCAGATGTGCCTCCCTTAGTGAGCTGTGTGAGGACAGGCAGAGCCCTCTCCACGGCAGGCTTCAACCCTGGGCCGCACCTGTCCCTCCACGATGGAAGGCTACTCTGAGGCTCAGTCCCACCAAGGGAAGGGAGACGTGGATGGCTGTATGTAGCTAGAGCTACTGTAACACAATACCAGAGGCAGGAGGGCTTTAACAACAGACAGTCACATCCTGACGGTTCTGGGGCTGCATGTTCCAGGCCAAGGCGTTGGCAGGTTAGTTTCTCCTCAGACCTCTCTCCTGGGCTCGCAAATGCCCATCTCCTCCCTGTGTCCTCACATGGCCTTCCCTGTGTGTGTCTGTGCCCTAATCTCCTCTTCCTATCAGGACCCCAGTGCTGTTAGAGGAGGGCCCACGATGACCTCATTTTAACTTAATTACCTCCTTAAAGTTCTTAGTAACTTAGTCACATTCTGAGGTACTGAGGTGAGGGCTTCCACGTGAGTCTGAGGGGTGGAGTGCACAAGTCAGCTCCTACATAACAGACACTCTGACTCTGCATCTCCCACCAGCCAACCTCAAGCACGCTTTCGGCCCAACCGGACAGGATGGCAGAGGTGTAACTAAGAGGACACTCCAGAGCCTCAACGCTGGGACCATTAGGACTTGGTTTTAGAGCTCTCCTACTGTGAGCCATTCCCCCACCCCATCTAAAAAACAGCCTTTATTTCTTATACAAGGGACAAAGTTTAGATCTGCTATGGAAACATATTTTATAGAAAAAGAGTGGATTTCTTCCTTCACTTCTTCCAAAATATGTTTCCAGGGTGCAGGGCGTTTCTTAAAATCCATATGAGGTCCTCATTATTGTGTCTGTTTTGCAGACACTTAGCCAGCAAGTCCTTGGCAGAGACAGTCCTATAACTCAGAAATTCCAGACTCGGCCAGCCCGGGGACACAGATGTAAGCAGTCGCCACGCCGACACTCTGCCTGACTGTGCATAGCAACACCACACACCTAGGAACGCCCCGGGCTCTTGGTCCAATAGGGCAGGAAGGATGCCACGGGGTGTGCTGGGATTTGGCTGGAACAACAGCAGTAACACCACTCTGTTTATGAAAAAATGCAAAGAGATTTTTAATGGAGCACAAAAGTTAGTTACATCACTGGGATTTGCCCATCATTAAATACATTTGGTTTATTTTGTATTATGTCTGACACACATGTGTGAGGCTGTGGATTCTTCCATGTATAGGACTAGTAAAACACTGAGCAAGAAGGCACAACTAACTAAATACTCAATATTCAAGACCTAATTTTTAATGCTGGTCAAAAGGTACACACCTTCACAATTATCCCATTATCTGTGAGCTTGATGACCGAAGGCCTTAATGCAATCAATTTTAAAGTGTCTTAAACCTTGATCTTTTTTTCATACATAGAATTAAAAACAGGAAAAAAACATAGAAGATAATGACATCTCCAGAAGAAATTAAAATTGGACTAAAATACTTTAAAAGGTGATTTTTTAAAGTTATGAAGATATAACTTTACTAAAAATTAAAAAAAGCAGATGAAAATATACTTGTGTATTTAAAAAAAAAAAAAGTCTCTCAAAGTTTTCCATGAGGGTCTCTGTTTATAAACAACTTTAAAATTAATTTCAGTGTCTTACATGCCAGAAGTTTTGATTCAGAAAAGGGAAATTTAGGTATGCTCATTAAATAAAGGTCTATTGAGTGAGGCATTATTCTTTGTAAGTTAAGAGGAATAAACTGATGTTCTTTAGACACAAATGTACCAGTGATGAGTCATTTCTTTTCGTTTTCTTTTCTGTTTTCTAGATGGGTGCTAATTCACTTTGAATTAATATGCATGTAAGTGTTTCAATATTACTCAATCAGCTATTTATAAAATAAAACACAGTAGGGGCTGAGGAGTCTTTCATTGGAAATTGAAGGCATTAACTTTCACTTCAGCTTTTCAATTCAAAGCAAACAAATTCATAAGTAGTTTCTCTTTAATCATGAAGACAAGGTCTAATTTTCAGTCTATTTAATCTATAATGCAAAAAGAGAACAACAGTTCTAAGTTCTCAACTTAAGAAGGGCCATGTTGTTTAAAAGCACAGGAAGGGAAGAAAACCCTGCTTTAATCACTATGCCTAAGATAAGCATGATTTTCTTTTAAAAATTCTGGAAGTGCTATAGACTGAATATTCATATTCCCCAATATTTACTTGTTGAAATCCTAACCGCAATGAGAGAGTATTGGGAGGCGAGCCTTTGGAAGATGATTGGGTCATGAGAGTGGAGCCCTCATGAAGGGATTGTGTCCTAATAAGCGAAATCCCAGAGAGTCCCTCGCCCTTTTCGCCATGTGTGGACACAGTGAGAAGACTGCTGTCTGTCAATGAAGGCTTCCTCTCAACAGACACCAAATCTGCCAGCACCTTGATCTTAGACTTCCTAGCATCCAGAATTGGGAGAAAGAAATTTCTGTTGTTTTCAAGCCACCCGGTCTGTGGTG
Source organism: Pipistrellus kuhlii (assembly GCF_014108245.1). Classification (NCBI taxonomy): domain Eukaryota; kingdom Metazoa; phylum Chordata; class Mammalia; order Chiroptera; family Vespertilionidae; genus Pipistrellus; species Pipistrellus kuhlii. The sequence goes on along the minus strand of NW_023425515.1, from coordinate 112,936,034 downwards.
TTCTGTCACAGTAGCCCAAATGGACAGGAGCTTTCAGGTAAAGAGGCTTGGCTTTTGCATACAATTTCATTCATCCATAACTAATTCCTATATAATAATCTGAGAAATATAAAATTGGGGGAAACATCATTTACACAGAAAACAGAAAGCAAATCATCAAAAAAGCAGAAATTAATCCCTCCTCGCAGGCACGGCATGACCTTCTAGGAAGTAAATAGGCCAAGTCCTGTCCCCACAGAGACTCTGGGCTGGGAGGGCTGCATGTGGGGGGAAAAGGTGGGCGTGACTAGCCTGGAACATGCCCTGTGAAGTCTGGCTGGTGTGTGGACTGTTGGCAACGCCCAGGACTGTCAACCTGACTTAGACATCAGGCTGCTGTCATAAGTGAAGAACAGGTTTCTAGCTCTGGTGACAGTTTCCCAACGTGTAAAGGGGATTGTAAGCATGGTCATACGCAGCCTGGTGAAGTTGGGCTGGCTGGAGACCCCAAAGAAAACCATTTCACCGCGCAAGAGGCTGGTAGCTGTGGGAGCAGCACCCCTGGATGGTGGCCAATCCTTGTTGACACAATAGCAGTTGAATACAAAAATTGAGCTGAAGAGACAGATATCCATGTGCAAATTGGAGGCCTAGCCAGAAGCCTGGTGCAGGCAGAGTGGCTTCAATGCAGTAGTTCAGCAATTGCAGAGACCAGACGCCTAATCAGCATAGCCTGTGGCTCAAATGCTTTCTTTGCTATCTTCAGACTAGATCATTGGATTAGTAACAATCACTAAGCAAGAATAAAACTAGTATGGTGTCTATAAAAAGGTTACCATGAAATCCTACTAGTAAGAGTCAGATAAAGTGTATATTTTTGAAAAATATTTGTGGCAATAAACAATGAATTTCCTATAGCATATGCTCTTTAGTCACAATAACATTCAAGAAATATGCTCTTTATACTTTTTCCTGTTTTGCATTATTTTTTACATTATGGTGTATATTTATGTGCGTATACACACACATTTTTGGGATTCAATCAATTATCTATCTATACACACATATATATGTTTTGAAACTCTGATATTATCTGCTTAATTCTAAAACATTCTTCAACACCTCATTTCTCTTTATGGTCCTGCTTCCATCGCAGTGTCATATTATTGACACCTTATCTTATGGTTCATTTAATTTTATAGAGAGCATAATTTCTTGAATGTTATTGAGAGTCCATTGCTTTGTCTCTTGACTTGGTTGGTTTTATTTTATTTGTGTAGGTGTCTTGTAATTTTTTAACTGAATGTTGGACATCATGTATAGAATAATCAACATTGAGGTAAATAGAATTTATATCTGTAAATGAGCACACCTCTTTTATTAGGCCATTAGTATTGGAGGTTGAGTAAATCTGCCATTAGTATCAGAAGTTGAGGTGGATTTGAGTTTTGTTGTTGTTATGGTTACCTTCGGTGTACACCGAAATTGGCTTCAATTTCTCTAGCATTACCTTGTGTTTAGCATGGGGGTTAGGACTCCAAGTGTTTTCCTCAATATTCCTGCCCAACCCTCAACTTTCAGTCTTTTCCGTGTGCCAAAGAGAGGAAGTCTTTCTCCAGGCTCTTGCCCCCTCCCCATAAGCAGACTTCCCGCTTATTATTTGATGTTTGCTAGCCTGTGGTGGGGAGGGGGCAAGCATGAGTCTTTGTTTTACCACTCCAGCTTTGGTCTTCATTCCTTTCCTTGTAATAACCACTATTGCAGTTTAGCACATATAGTGGGTTGAATTTTGAAAAGCAGGGAAATACGGCATGAGCAAAGGAGGAAAAGAGCTGAAAATGAATGCAACGTCTAGCAGGTTGCCCAGCAGAGTAGAGATGCAGAGATGAGTGACTTGGTTAGAACATCAGCTTATGCACCAGAGGGTTGTGGGTTCGATTCCTAGTCAAGGGCATATACCTGGGTTGCAGGTTCGATCCCTGTCCCTAGTCAGGGCACATGCAGTAAGAAACCAATTGATGTCTCTCTCTCTCTCTCCCTCTCTCTCTCTCTCTCTCTCTCTCTCTCTCTCTCTCCTTCTCTCCTTCCCTCCCTCTACCCCTCCCCTTCCACTCTCTCTAAAAATCAGTGGAAAAAATATCATCACTCCTTTGGATGAGGATTTAAAAAAAAAAACACCACAATAATTGTTTCATTAATTTAGCCAGCTTAAATTCCCTGGTTAAGTATAATAATTTCTCCCCTACATGCACTCTTCCCTGTAGCCTCTCTCTGCCTTTGCTACTTCGCTTGGCTAAATCCAACACTTTTCCTACTCTGTGGCAATATCACACAGTAAAGCATACCTGGAGAAAAACAAGGTATGTCACAGTGACTTAAAGTGGGCCGACAAAGCCACAGGGCAATCTGCCAGCCGAGTGCGTTCACTCTCTCCTTCTCTAGACCGCTGTGCAGATCTTTCCTTCCCTCCCCAAACTCCAATCCTCTTCCTCGTCTCCAGTCTCAGCACATGTTATTGCTTCCCATTATGATGACAAAATATTGTAGAAGTAACTAGGAAAAGGCCGATATAACCTCCCACCACCAACTACCTCTACCTACCTCTCTGGATCTGTGCTCACCCACTGTGCCTGCCCTTCTCTTACTATAGACAACTGTCCCTGCTCCTGGGGCCGGCCAACCTCTCCTCCTATGGACCTAGTGAATCCCCCACGCTCACTCAGACATGCAGTCCCAGAAAGCCTCCCTTCTCCTGCCACATCAATAGTTTCTTCTTTTCTGGATCAGCCTCATCAGACTGGAAATGTGCTGTTTTGTTTTTTCATATTAAGAAAGAAACAACCATCTTGGCCGCATTCTCCCACTAATTTCTGTTGCACTCTTTGCCTTTTCTTGACAAGAGAAGTTCTTGGACATGTTGTTTATACTCATTCCTCTCTCCCTGTCCCTCTGGAAACCACTCCAGTCAGATTGTTACTGCCATGTCTGCACCCAGACCACCATGATCACAGTCACTGGCGATCTACAGGTTGCCAAATCCAGATATCAGTGTTAATGCTCATCACACCTGACCTATCCGTAGGATGATGGGACACTTTTGAGAGTGACTGGGGTGCTAGTAATGATTGCACCAAGTCCATAGGTATAAACGAGGATAGTGCAGGCCAAACCAAGACGTATCTGCACATTTGAAACAACTGCATACTCCCTTCCTCGAAAACATTTCTGCTCTTAACCCGTCAGGGCCACAGTTACCAAGTTGTCCTCCTACCTCCCTGACTGTTCTTTGTCAGTCTCTGCCTCTTTCTGTCCTTCCCCATTTGCTGGTCTTCTAAACAGTGAGGTGCCTAAGGCTCAGCCCTTGGATCTATGCTCTTCTCTATGCTCACTCAAACATTCATCTGATCTTATCCCACGGCTTTAAGTACCATTCACATGCTAATGATTCTCAAATTTATCTCTGCCTAGAATTCAAATATCCCACTGCCTACTCTGTGTTTCTGCAGACATCTTCAATTGAATATGTGGAAAAAATATATCCCCCAAATCTGTTCCCCATCAAAATGAACGACATCTCAGTCCTCCCTGTTGCTCTGGCTAAAAACCAAAGTCATCGTTTATGCCCTTCTTTCTCTCTCAGCCCTCATTTGCTCAACCAAGCAAACCCTGCTGGCATTTACATCAAAACAGATCTGGAATCTGACCACATCTCATTGCCCTGCTGCTTCCAACCTAGTGTGAGTCATCAGCATCTGGTTGAGATATGGTAATAGCTCCCTAATTGGTCTGCTCCTAACAGGACTTGTATGCCTGCACCCTTGGCTTCCTCAGGACAGCTTTCAGAGCAATGCTGTTGAAATGGAAGTCAGAACCATCATGTTCCTGCTGAAAAACCTCCCACGATTTCCCTGCTCATCTATAAAGGTCAATGCTCTCACTCCAAACAGCCTCCTTCTGTGCCCATTACCTCTGACCACCTCATCTCATACCCTTTCATTCCTTCTGAGTCCTTTGCAGTTCCTGTTCCTTCAGCCAGAATCCCCTTCCTCCAAATGTTCACATCTGCTGCTTCCTCACTTCCCTTACATCTTTACTCAAAACCCCGGATGAGCCCTTCTTAAAATTCCAGTACCACTGGGACCCTGACACTTCCGGTCTCCTTCCCTCCCTTGCCGTTTCTCCTTTGCACTCACCACTGACCAGCATGGCATAGGTCTTCTGTACCCTGTCTGTTGGCTCTTTCTCCAGCCAACATTGAAGTTCTATTATAGCAGGGTTTGTTTGTTTATTTTTGTCTATTTCAATTGTTGCTGAATCTCCAGCACCTAGGATTTTGCTTGACACAAACTAGACACTGAGACATATTTCAAATGCACATAATTGAGTGAATTTCCTGATAACTAAGTACATGAAATGAAAGAGAGGATGTTGCAGCTATTGCAAGTGAAAATAGACAATTATCTTCCCACCAGAAATATTCCTTAACTTTAATAAAGCCTGTTTTTTTCTTTCTTTCTTTCTTTCTTTTCTTTCCTTGCTCCACATTGGGAACTTCACTTGGTTTCTTTATTTAAAAAAATAAAATTTTATTGTTCAGATTATTACAATTGTTCCTTTCTCCCCCCCCTCCCCCCCATAGTTCCCATCCACCTGGTTCCTACCCCACCCTCTGCCCTTACGCTCTCGCTTGAGAAAGCCAGCTGCACACTCAGTTGCTCGCCCTCTCTGAGTATGCCTCGGTACCTCTGCCTTCTGCAGTTCCTCTGAGTCTCAGTGTGCTTTCCTCTTTCCTTCTAGTTGTATAATTTCCATTCAGCCAGCCTTTCTGTGGTTCTGGATGATGTCTGTTTTGTCTTTTAGTTGTAGTTTTGAAATTGTGTATAAGGCAGCAGTTTAGGTTTTTACTCCATCTTGTTTCTCTTGTAATAAAGCCTTTTGCATAGTGTTCTTCAGAACAATAATGTCATAAGATATACCTGGAACAAAAGGACTCTATGATCAGATAAATTGGAAAACACTGTATTTGATGCTTTTAGAGATTTCTAGGGTGCATTCACATATAAAAATCTCTGATAAGTCTTTTGGCAAATAAACACATCTTTTCTTTCCTGCAACCATGCCAGCTTCATCTGGCATTCTCTTAGGCTCCCAGCTCCTTCAAATGCCTTTCCTGTGTTTGCAGGGCTTCCACTGGAAGCCAGATTTGTGAACCAGGTGTCATGTGCCATCCATCCCTGCAAGGCTGGTGGCAGGGCAGAAGCTGTAGCAGCCACATCAGGTGGCCTGTCGCAGAGGTGGGCCAGGCCAAGTTTGCGCCCAAAGGTGGCAATATTATGGCACCTTGATCTGAGCAATATTATGGCACAATTTGGACATCACTCCTGACTGTTTTGTCTTGTTTTAGCCCAGCGTCCTGTACACACGTTTGTCTTAAGGGCCTTTTCTTAAGAAAATACCTATTAACTTGCAGGGACACCAGCATCCCTTCGGTGTCTGCTCCATGTTGTGCTCTGAGGGTCCTGCCGTGCCCCTGCCCAGGGACCCCAGGAGCAGAGGCCGACGGTGCACAGAGGAATCCCAGTGCTTGTCAGCCCTGGGAGCCAGGCAGGGCAGGACTCCTCTCCGGGCCCAGTGGACTGCAAACTGCAGCCAGAGTCGAGAACCACACAGGTAGGCAAACCATTATCCTAGACTCTGAATTTGGAAGTGTTCTGGGATTCAGGCGGCCATTAAGAGCTGGCCTCTAAGCACCACGAGGGAAGCTTGTCCTTCTGCTCATAGGAACTTCGCAGGCCACGGCCAAGGCCATCAACACAGCGAGCAGGGCCAAGAGAGGAGTGGAGCTGCGTAGTGAGTGGCCTTCATCCTCGGTGGGAGGCCTGCTCTCCTGTTCTCAAACCGGGTGCTGACTGGCAGGCTTCTGCAGCAGCACACTGGCCCCTCACCGAGGGGGTCAGGGAGAGGGCGGCGTAATAGCCTCCAGCACACGAAGCCTGGGAGGCTGGCAGGTGAGAAGGAGCATAAGGAGCATGTGCGAGGACTAAGTGGGCCACAGTGGGGAAAGTCAGGCCCAGCTATCCGTGGACTTTGAGAAATAGCACAGTTCTTTTAGCTCAGTGGTCACAATACATTCAGCAGAGGAAATCTTCCTATTTTCCCTGGCGTGGAGCTCACATGGATTTTGAAAGCTTGATCTCCCCCAAATGAATCTAGTATGTTACAATGTGCCTTCTTGTGCTTACTGTTTAGAAGGAAGTGGACAGTGTTGTTCGAGGAAGTTGTGTGGGTAGTTATCGAATTTCCATTGGCCATTTCAAAACACTGACAATAGCTCTGCTGCTCGGGGTGACTGCAGGCTGGGAAGTCGCTCCAGTCTTTTCGGTTACATGTTCTCTGATGAGAGCAGCCCTCTAGCTCTGCCCTCTTTCTCAACCATCATGTTGAATGGTTACAAAAGCTCAGTGAGAAAAGTATGGTATGAATGCTCTGACCAACCGAACGACAGGATGCAAATGTGTGCAGTGCCGGCCTAAAGCAGCGCCGTCAGCCCAAAGCAGCTCAGGATGCACCTGTTAAAGTGGCTGGGATGGTGGCAGTTCAGTTTCTGTATGAGCAATGTTCTCCAGGGCTCTCTTCCCAAAATGACACTCACTGGGGCTCATTTTACCTTCAGGAGGTGACAACGAAAGCCAGAGTTTGCCCTCCCTAGCAATTCCTTCCAGTTTGGTGACCATTGTGCTCACTGGGATGAGGACAGCTTTACACAAGAGGCTTTGCCTTATTTGCTGGGTCAGGGCAGTAATTGTCAGGGTTCTTGGTCAAGGAAGCCACTATCTAAAGGTAAACAAATTCGACTTTTCATTAATTCTTTCGTGTGTTCATTCAACAGCCTACACTAGACACCTTGTTTACACACCTCACCCATGGAAACTAGAGTGGAAGCCTGACACTAAACAAAAATTACACAAATGACTCTTCTGTTCAGGGTACGAGGGGAAGGACAATATGGCAGCACAGTGGGGGCAGGGAGCAGCTTTCTTCCGGGGTTAGAAAAGTCTTCCCTGAGAAAGTTGTATTCACTTCGTTGTTGTACAATTTAACTTCTCTGTCTTCAGGTGCTCAGGGTGGGGCTCTAGCAGAGGCATGGGTAGCTGCTGTCACACAAAGCCACAGGTCCGACCCTGAGCCTGGGGCTTGAGAGGAAGGTGAGCACAGCCACATGTGGGGCATTTCTGTTGCTGGGCCATCCGGGGAAGGCAGGATGTGACTGATGCAGAGGAGCGGGGAGGGGGATGTCATTCCCAGCAAAGGGAACAGCCAAGACTAAGTCATCGAGTCTTCGTGGAACAGGGGAGACAGATTTGGGTGGAAAGATGGGCTCCTTCACCCAACACAGGTAAGCATCTCTCTGTGGCAGGAGTTTGGGTTCGGGGAGATAGTGATGAATATGACAGGTAGGTGTGGCCTTCATGGGGCTCACCATTGGAAAAGGGCAGTTAACTAACTTAACACACAAATCTGCCACAAAACAGCATCAAGTTGGGAAAGGGGCCGTGGAGTGATGCAGCAACGGGGAGAGCACAGTGGGCAGAGGAAGGCTGCGCCAGAGAGATGCTTGGGGAAGGTGACCCTGAGGGAGTAATAATGGACATTATTGCCTACGATAATGAAAACCTATAGAAATTTTTAAATTTTTCATTTTCCCCTTAGGCATACAAAGTCTCCTCCCCCCCCCCCCCCGGGGGGGCACAGATCACTCTGAATGTGCAAGTGTGTCTGCACATGTTACAAAGACAACTACCATGTTAATGAAATATTCAATTTGAAACCCTTAAAAAAAAAAAAAAAAAAGGAGGCCTGAGGGCACAAGGAGGCCAGTCACAGGGGAAGACAAGAGGGAGCAAGCACTGGGCACTATAGGCGCAGAGGAGGGAAACATGTGGAAGGTATGAAGAATCATCCGAAATGGCTAGAACCTGGGGGAGCCGGGCTCGCGTGCAGCAGGAGATTGTGTCTTTCCCAAAGGTCTCTGAAGGTCAAGGCAAAGCGCTGGGAATTTATTCAAGGTGACAAGGAAGCCACTGAAGGATGGTAAGTGAAAAAGGAGGTGATTCAATTCCCACTGCTATCTGAAGAACAGATGGGAGGGACACATGGATGGTAACATAATCATTAGGACGCTATTTCAAATGACAAAACAAGAAGGGATATGGCAGTCGTGGAAGCGATCAGTCGACTGGAGTTGGCTTTCAGAAATGAAAACGATTGAGCTTGCTGATGTGAGTGGGGGCTGGACTCTGGATTGAGACACAGCACTAAGGATAAAGGGAAACACAGGATGTAACAACCAGTGTTTCTGCTTTGAGCAAACAGCAGCATTTACAGAGGTGGAGAAACCAAAGGACAAGCAGATGGCTGTGGGGAATCACAAGTTTGGTTTTGGCTACACCTGTAATATAAACAAATGATGACATCAGGTAGATAGTAAATGCTCAGAGAAAGATCTCAGCTGGTAACATAAAATTTGGAGTCATCACATATAGACAGTGTCTAAGGCCATGGCTATGAATGGGAACACTTAAGAGTGAGTGTAGAGAGAAGAAAAGTGGGTTGGAGACCAAGCCTGTACTGAAGCTGCCAAGAAGCCTGGGAGATGAGGAGAGCAAAGTATTCTTCTGACTTGCGAATGCAGGCCTCTGCCGTGACAGGTGTATGGTGGGCATGGGTACCACAATGGCATGTACTAAAGAATTAATGGAAAGTGAAATGCAGATAATCCTTGTAAGATTTTGCTATGAAGGGAAACTAAAGAATTGTAATAGCCCTGGCTCACTTGGTTGGAGTGTCAGCCTGTACACCGAAAGGTGGCGGGTTTGATTCCTGGTTAGGGCACATACCCAGGTTGCGGGCCCCAGACACATGTGGGAGGCAACCAACTGATGTTTCTCTCTCGCATTGATGTTTCTCTCTCTCTCCTTCTCTCCCTCCCTCCTGTCTTCTCTCTCTCTGAAAGTAATAAAATACATACAAAGAATTGGCATAGTGGCTGGGCATCATGAGGTCAAGGGGCTTTAAAAAGCATTTAAGTTAGGAGATACTAAAGTATGTTTGCACAAAGATGGAAATGATCCGATAGAGAGAGACAACAGCCCAAATTAATGCAGGAGAGAGAAAGCTGAGGGAGAGAGGTCTTTGAGCTGAGATGGGTGTATGAGTTTTCATGCCTGCTCTAACAAACTACCACCAACTGTGGGACTTGAAACACTCATTTATTCTCTTCCAGTTCTGGAGGTCAGAAGTTCAAATACTAGTTTCACTGGACTACAGTCAAATTGTCAGTAGGGTCAAAAGCTCCTCTGGAGGCTCTAGGGAAGAATCTTTCTTCGCTTTTTCCAGCTTCTGAGTTGCATTCCCTGGTTCATTGTCCCTTCCTCTGTCTTCAGTAAGCAGTGAAGCATCTTCAAACCTCTCTGCTCTGGTCACACTGTCTGCTCATCCACAGTCAAATTTCCTCGGCCTCTTTATTATGAGGACGCTCGAGATTACACTTAGGGCCTATCCAGATACCCAGGATAATCTCCCCACCTCAAGATCGTTCCTCTTTAATGACCCTCAAAGTCTCCTTTGTCTTGTAAGGTCACACACAGAGGTTCCAGGGACTAGGACCTGGAATGGCTCTAAAACACCTCTGGAGGACTGGCCTCGCGAGGAGGAGGATAATTTCTATCTGTGTAACCAGAGGAAGAGGGGGAAGAGGCTCCTTCAGGGCTGTGCAGATTTGGTGGTGAAAGGATGAGGGAGGGCATGCTTTTAGGCTTCAATTTCTTAGAGAATTATGAGGTCATGTTGACAGCTGAGAGGGATGATGACTGAAGGAGGGTGGAGAGGGGATTGCATACAGTGGAAAAACTAACTTTTAGGCTTTTCAGCATCACTGCAGGAGAGGGTGGCAAGGTAGTCAGTATAAGGATGGGATATAATTTGATCAGGAGGCAAGGGATGGTGAGGAGACAGTGAGATGGTGGGATTGGGAGCTCACAGGTCACGATGAGGGGATTGTGAGCAAAGTGAACTGTAAGTGCAAGAGGTGTTGGGTAGAGTTGGATGCCTTTGGATTTTGGAGACAGTGCAGTTTCTGGTGATGCCAAGTTGTAGGGTTTCCGTTTTTGGAGGAAGTCCCTGAAGGACAAACAGATGACCATCCACCTAGAGGTTGAAGATACCAGGAATGCAGGCAGGAAAGGGGTGGCCTGGAAGCAAAGTCTTCAGTGAATGGGGTGAATGGGGTGCTGGTATGGGGAGTGACCTGGGAGAAGTTAGATGGAACCTCGAGAGATGACAGGAAGCAGCAGAGCAGTCAATGCCACACCTAATGACATCAATTACATGGGAGCTGAGGGTTGGCCAGCAGAGGGGGAAGGACTGGTTTGGGAGGAGCAGTGGGGAGCAGGAAAGCTACCTTCTGCATTTCCTGGCTCTGAGGCAGTGGTCGGCTAACTCATTAGTCACCAGAGCAGCAAACCGTGGCTCTCTGACAGGGCTCTTGTTTCTACACTTGTACTAAGAAGTGGTTGCAATAAGAATGTGTGCTAATCTTTTGTTGGAATTTCCCAACATCACAATGGAAGGGTTTGGGAAGTATGAGATTTGCAGGAGGACAGAGATGAGAGTCTGGCAATAGGTTATGGGAAAGGATCCCTGGATGTGTCATAGTGAGTTTTATGAGGACACCAAGCAGGTGGAATCACATCACAGAGGGCCTTGGGAATGTGTCTTACCTTGAGGCTGGGGTGTTGAGCAGCAAACTATCATGGTCAAAGGCAGGCTTTAGGAAAATCAATCCTGAAGAAAAGAGGTCCTTCCTTAGAAAGCTATTACAACAGGCCAGTATTAAGGGTTCAGGGTATAAATTCTGAGAATAGTGGAAGAAATAATAGCTCTAAGAAATGTGCTTGGTTTCAATTAGAGCAAAGGGAAATGAGAGATCGAGTGGGGAATGGTTCTCATGTTTCAGCTTCAGTGGGGAGAATAGGTTTTGAATGTAAATTAATGGTTTTGGTATTCGGTAAATCCTGGCTAAAGGTTCAGCCACTGCTGGAGCCTTGTCATGACAGGTGAATCAGTGGGCTGTTCCCCTGATGTCAGGCCTGGAGTCCCGGCCTTCAGTTTCCCAGAATGAGGATAATCAAGGACCAAGCAGGACCCGGGAAGCTAACCATGGATGATCCCTCATTTAGTTTCGGATCCCCAGGCACGATCTGAAGCTTCCATTGCCATAAGCAATAGGGCTGTGTGCAGTGTGAATTGTGAGGTGCCCAAGACCAGGGGATACCTTTCAGCCATCCACAGGGACAGGTTCAGCGGGAGAAGGGATGTTGTCATTCATCTTTCTAACTCTCATGCACCATGTCTTAGGGCACAGTCAGACACACCAGCTAGTCTTGTAAGGAGGAGGCCTGCAGGACTTGTCTACAAGAGGCTTCTCTGAGTTTCTTTCCTTATTCTCCCCCAAGTTAAGGCAGGGCAGGGATAACAGGCAAGGGTTCCATCACACCTTTGAGCTCAGACTCAGAATCACAGTTGATGTCTCGCCAAGAATTTGACTCATCCAGGTGCACACCCACCCACTTTTGCTCAATTTCCTACATTCTGCTGACAGCCATCTCTTTTCTTCCCTTTGCCCCAAAGGCCGGGTCTCTGTATGCCAAGATCACCCGAAGCTGGCATTCCCTTTGTGGCATTCCTGCCTGGTCTCCGCCCCTCCAACACTCATCCTTGCTCTGAGCTCAGGGGGCACTGCTTGGGTTTGAGGAAGCGCAGGGGCCCTGTGGGACTACCCCGAACTCCCGCCCCGCTCTCCGGCGCCGCGGGCGCGCGCACTCAGCCGGGCCGGGCGCGGGCGCGGGCGCCGAGCGGGGCGGGCGGGGCGGGGCGAGGAGGGGGCGCGGCCTCGGGGGGCGGCGCGGGGCGGGCGGCCGCGGGGGCGCCGCGGAAGGGACCGGCCGCCGGTAGGAACGCGCCAGCCCCGCCGCGATGCCCGCGCGCCCCGGACGCCTCCTCCCCGCGCGGCCCCGGCTGCTGGCGCCGGCCGCGCTGCTGCTGCTGCTGCTCGGCCCCGGCGGGCGCGGGCGCTGGGGCGCGGGGGCCCAGGTGCCGGGCGCGGCGGCGCCGGAGCCCCTCCCGGCGTTCGGCGGGGAGCCGGAGGACCCGCACACCAAGCACCTGTACACGGGCGACATGTTCACGCACGGGATCCGGAGCGCCGCGCACTTCGTCATGTTCTTCGCGCCCTGGTAACTGCACGCGCCGTCCCCTCTGGCCCCGCAGAATGCGCCCCCGGAGCGGCGCCGGGCCGGGGCCTGGGGTGTGGGACCCCGCGGGCCGCGGGGCGGGCTGGGGCGCTCGCGGCTGACGTGGCGTCGGGCGGCCGGGGCGGAGCAGGAGGGGGCGGTCCCGACCCGGGAGCCGGAATGGGCCGTCCCTTCCTCCCCTAGGCCCCCTCCCCCGAGTCCACGCACCCGACCAGGGGAAGGGCGCTCGCGGGGCTCTGGGGCTGCTGGAAACCTAGGGGCCACCCCTCGGTCCCCTCCCCAAACTTATGCGCGGCCGGAGGCCTGGCTGAGCGGCGGGGCCGGGCCGCGTGCGGCGGCCAGTGGGGACCGGGGGTCCTGCCGCGGAGTCTGTGCCGGGCTCACCGCCTGCCTGAAGGTTTAGTTGGAGAATAGGAACTCACAGAGGTGTGAATTCCCACTCTGGAAGGGTGGCCCAGGCGGAAGAGGGTTCCCGATCCGCGAGAGTAGTGCGAATTCTGGGGCCGCACACGCAGCTCCAGGGGACGGGGCTGCGCTCTTGGGGGCCGCAGCCCATGACCCTGAGCTCCCGGCTGGCTTCTGGCCCCTCCTCCCCTCCGCTCTCCCGGGCCTGCTCCTCTAGAAAGTGTGAGATGGCAGAACTCACCGCGGAGAAAGGACGGCACCTCCTGCCCTGATTCTGGGTAGGGCTAACCTCAGAGACCCCCACCCTGAGAATTGTCCTAGGAAGGACTTGCTGTCATTCACACCAGCACAGGTGGTGTTTTTCTTCCTAGGTGCCTCCGAGGTGAGCAGAAAGCTAGTGTTTGGGCTCAAGGCAGTTTGCAGGCTCATTGCAGAAGTTGGCCTCCTTCCCCACTGTGGGGGAGAAGCCCGTTGAGATGTGGGAAAGGGATGGAGAAGGAACAAAGAGAAGATGCCTAAGAAAAACAGCCTATTCAGAAAACGTGCTGGCAGAAGATGGAGGAACTTTGTTCCCTTTCTCCCCATATTCAAGTTATTACTGGATTGTATTCAGTTAATTTGAAGTTAAATCAACTTTCGGGGGCGGGTTTGAGTCACAGCTATCATGTATTAACAGTGTTTCAAGTTCTCAAGAACCAACTGACTTGGATTTTTATTTATTTATTTATTTATTTATTTAATTGATTTTTCACAGAGAGGAAGGGAGAGGGATAGAGAGCTAGAAACGTCGATGAGAGAGAAACATAGACCAGCTGCTTCCTGCACACCCCCTACTGGGGATGTGCCCACAACCAAATGTACATGCCCTTGACCAGAATCGAACCTTTCAGTCCACAGACCAATGCTCTATCCACTGAACCAAACCGGTTTCAGCTGACTTGGATTTTTAGACCCTGATATAGAAAAAGTGGTATAGAAAAGTACATAAAATAATTATTTTTATGTACTTTTCTATACATAAAAAGTACACTGGTATAGAAAAGTACATAAAATAATTATTCAGTATTAATAGTTACTTTGGGAAGGAATATTCTTAGAGTAACTATTTCAATTATGTACAGTACTTAATTGGAGCTAATTCCAGTGGAATAAATCTGTCTTTGTATTTTCTCTTTATTTTTAGAAGAAAAAAAAGGTATGTAGACATAATAAGTCCATGCATGGAATGGAGTATTAATTTTGGAGAATCTGTAATACCAGCTAGTCCTGGACTGAGTGAGGGAGAAGACTGGGAAATTTGAGCTCTTGGTATTAAGTAAATTCTTTTTTCATTTATTTAGGTGGATGCCCCCAGAAAAGTAACTTAAAGTTTTTATTTTGCTTCTGAATAGTCTACTATGAAATATTTAAACAGATATGTGGTAGTTTTCTATGACGACATTTAAAAGTTACACTTTAACAGCAGATTGGAACTCAGAATATGCAGTGGGTTCCCCCCAACCCCCCAACCCCCCATGTCATTCCGGTTTCAGTTTCTGTGGGATACTGGAAGCCCACATGTGGTTTGAGATCAGGGGTACCATGCAATGAAAACATTGACCCTTGTATTTTTGCCCTGAACTTGACAGATGTAGGATGGTCCCGCTGTGGGTTTTGTGCCAGTATCTTCTCTAGGACTAGTTTGCAGGTCACACTAAACCTGGTGGTGACAGTGAGGTGAAGGTTGGGGCCACCTCCTTGGCAGGACCAGGTAGCTTTGCTCTGCTCCATGGCAAAGACACCTTCTGAATCAGCTGTGTCTCAGGTTCACACTGCAGCCAGGGGGGCCCCAAACCAGAAGTGCTAACTACATGGCACCTGTGGATCTATCCCTGAGAAGTTACGTATACCACAAGCACGTGCTAGATGCAGAGAACACAGTTGTGAAAAGATAATGCTGTCGTCTTGGCCCTTTTACCACATATACATAGATATTACACTGGTTTTCCCCCACAATTATCTTTCAGAAAAGAGGGAGTCATATTGTTTTGGAATATCATAGAAAGCAGGGATTCTCTTAGCTTCCCAAGAAAGTGCTGATTAGGGAAGATACATTGGCTTAAAGCAAACTTTTTTTGTGCTACTTTTAGATGTGTATTATAGAGATATCTGTCAGAGAAGAAATTATTTAATTGAGAAATTACTTTGAGGATAAGCAAGCTATCCTCAAAGCATTAAAGGTCACTTTAGAAAGCAGCACAGCAAGCAGTTACATTGTAGACACCATGCAAACACACTTAGCCGGTGAATGGGGGAAAAGTACCCATGTGCCGTAATGATACATGATCGCTTGAAGCTTGATACAAAGTTTCTAGAATTCAATCATGGCACTGCAGACAGCAGACGATAAAGAAGATCAGCTATATGACAATAGATTTAGTTGATGGGGAAGATACTGATGCTGTTAAGAAGTGTAAAGAACAGCACGAACCAATAATTCCAAGTTAACATTAATTTAAATCACATGTGTCAAACACAAGGCCCGCGGGCCAAATCTGTCCCGCCAGGCCTTGCAATGTGGCCCGCACCGCATTGTCATCACTGCACTCCGCTGCGTTTCCATCACAATGACAGTTTATGACTGTTCAGTAAACCATTCGGCCCGCGATTTAGGCTGGATTTTAGATTTTGGCCCCTTCTCTGATTGAGTTCGACACCCCTAATTTAAATGATCGGCGATTTAAAAATATCTCTGTGTAGTTAAACTCATACAATGACCCTTATAAGCATACATTTGGTTATATCAAATTTAGAAGTGTGAGTGGACACAAACTTTTTTAAAGCTTCTCATTGTGGGGAGTGTGCAGAATTGATTTAATTTTGGGGTAGCCTTGCATTTGCAGATATTGGGTATGTAGTAGAGGAGACCTGACTAAATAATAAAGAGGCAATTACAGCAAAAAGTGCTAGGCTGCATCAGTAGAGAAAGAGAAGAGAATGGGCACCGAATAGCCTGAGAAGGCAGGGCTGGAGGAAGGGACACCTAAACTAAACCTGAAGGGCAAACAGCAGGTAGCTAGGAGGGTTTAGGGAGGAGGCACCAGAGCGCGTGTAGTGATGCAGCTCTGGCCCTTTCAGAAAGCTGCGGGTCCTGCAGTGGAGGACAGGGGGAGCCTGCAGGGGCAGGAGGCAGCTGGGGCACCGGGGTGAAGGGGGAGCCTGCAGGGGCACCTCGGGGAGGACCTAGCAGTCAGTACCTTGCGAAATTTGGATGTCATGGTAAGAACACTGCGGGGACTTTCAGGTGGGTGGGTTATAAGCAGGGGAGTGAGGTTTTGCACTGATGTGAGCTAACCCATCTCTGCTGAGGTGTGAGGAAGGAGTCAGAGAGCCCCATTGCCCATGGGAATGGCTGAAAGGGGGCAGGAGTTGGGCATCCTCTGACCCTGCACTCAGTATACTCGTTACTCCCACGTTGATACAGGTGTGGACACTGCCAGCGGCTGCAGCCTACTTGGAATGAACTGGGAGACAAGTACAACAACATGGAAGATGCCAAAATCTACGTGGCTAAAGTGGACTGCACGGCCAGCTCAGACGTGTGCTCCGAGCAGGGCGTGCGAGGATACCCCACGTAAGTAGGGAGGGCACGTGCTTCCCGTACCTTCCAGGTTTTCCACGTCTTCTGGCCAGCTGCCTTTGGCCAGAGAAAGCCCACCTCACATTTTGGTCCCTTCCTTTGTAGTTCTGAGGCGCGAGGGGCTGCTGAATTTAAGCAGGCCGTCCCTGTTGTTAAGAAAGATTATATTTAACACCAGGTCTATACTAGGTGTCTTTTTGTACCTTCTATGGAAAAAACCTTTCATTAATCAGTGTTGGGTTTTCCTGTTTATAGGAACATGTGTTTTCAAGGTAAAAATGATGGTCTCTATGAGGTCCTGTCAGGTTGGATGTTCATGAGGACATTACACAATTGAGTACAGATTTTGTCATCTATTCAGTATTGATTTTTTTTTCTTTTCTTTTTTAATATATTTTATTGATTTTTTACAGGGAGGAAGGGAGAGAGATAGAGAGCTAGAAACGTCGATGAGAGAGAAACATCGACCAGCTGCCTCTTGCACACCCCCTACTGGGGATGTGCCCGCAACCAACGTACATGCCCCTGACCGGAATCGAACCTGGGACCTTTCAGTCCGTAGACCGACGCTCTACCCCTGAACCAAACCAGTTTCAGCTTAGTATTGATTTTTGATCACTCTGTTATTCCTAAGCATCTTCCTAGAGTAATTCCCATGTGACTAGCACAAAGCTATTTCTTTTGGACAGAAAGGTAACAAAGTGGGATACAGTGGTTCTGACAAGTAACATGACTTCCTTACATGACAGTTAAAAGGGTTTTTGGTTTTAAGACATAGAAATGGAAACTGACTTAATAAACAAAGAAGGCTGTGAGGGGAGCTCTGAAACGCAGCTGCAGAGATTTGGGGGCCTGTTTTTCTGGGTCCCTCTTAAGATGCCTTTACCTTCTGGCTCTGGCTCTGATGCCAGGGTGGACTTGGGTCACTACTCACTGGCCCAGCATGGACGGGTGTTCATTCGGGAACAGAGAGGCTGGATCTCATAGGAAAACAGCCCCATTCAGGCCGCACAGGGAGGGCGGCGGAGGGGTTGGCTGCTGCAGCCACAGAAATACTTGTTCACATTGATAGACTAAGGAAAGTCTATCCAAAACCTGAGCTTACCTTCCAGCCTGGGAGTCAGGATGGAAAAGCGGAAGGAACTCTGGGCTGGAACCCAAAGGCCGGGGTTGAATCCCAGCCCCACCGTCTAGTTACCGTGTAACTCTGGCCACACGGGTTGACTTCTGAGTCTATAGTAGGACGCTGAGACTCACCCCACCCCCCTGGACATGGTTATGAAACAGAATGTGTGCAAACACCACTCTGAGCATACCCAGCAATGTTAGGTTTCCCCTGACATTTGGAAATTCAGCATTTCCACATAGGACTCTGGAATTCTTGGTCTTTGGTGAATGCTTGCTAATCTATGTGTCATAGTTAAAGTCTGCACCAAGTCAGATCACATAGAGATAAAATTTCCCACCGTGTGTCCCTTTCCTAAAGGCACCAGTGTCCTGGCGTCATCGCATTGCCTTTAAAGTAAACTCTGCTTGGACGGAGTGTCCCAAAGAAGCCGTCACTGAGTCGTAGGAGCAGGAGAGGAGATAGCTGCTCACCTATTGAGAGCCTGTGACCTCAAAGTGCAGGGGCCGTAGCAAGGGTTGACTGCAGTGGCCACTCTGAAACAGCTGGCCCACTGTGTGCACCACCAGCCCTGCAGAGGGAAGGCAGAGCAACAGGAGCTGTCACAGGGCTGAGGGCGCACGCACGGTAGGGGCAGCAGAGAGGGGAGGAGAGGTTCCACCTGGACTTGACTATGTGAGTCATCTGGCTGCAACTCCATAGACGTTCTTCGCAGACTTTAAAAGATCCATGTTGGGTCATGTGTCCTGATTTATATTAAGAAGACTAGAGGCCCGTTGCATGAAGAGATCCATGCAATAGGCCTTTCTTCCCTTGGCTTCCAGCACCGATTTTCCTCCGGCACCTGGGACCCAGGCCTTTGCTCCAGCTGGAGTCTGCCATCTTCTCTACAGACTGCCATCTTTGCTACAGACTGCCATCTTTGCTACAGACTGCCATCTTTGTCTGGCTGTGGGGGACTGCTGCTCCTATAGATCCCTTCGCCCCTCGCCCTCCCTGCCCTCCCTTTCATAGCAGGCGCCTGGAGAGCTGGGCAGCTACCATCTTTGTCCTAATTTGCATATTTACTCCTGATTGGCTGGTGGGCATAGCGGAGGTATGATCAATTTACATGTTTTTCTATTTAAGGTCTCCCAAATAAAACATTGGCTTTGTGTTTGAAAACAAAGTAAAATGAGCTTACACTATGCTGGATGTGATTTGGGAAGGACCCTGCATCCCCATGACACACAGGTGCCTGAGGAGAGATTTGTTTCATTGAAGGCAGGAGGCGGATGTGCTGAATAAAATGTAGTCACAGGAGGGTGTTCATAAGTTACCTGTTGAGTTTTTATTTGCAAGGCCTGAATCGATTAGCGGATGTCAATGCCTGAGCATGGGGTGTATGTGTCGCTATATGTGCCTTTGTGTCATTCTTCCTGGCCCCTGTAACTGGAGACGAGGATTGGAGAGGGAGGCATTGAGTTTCCGTGCCCCTGCAGGTGGCTGACTGCTCAGGAAAGTGTTGAGGTCTTCCTGTGGAGCCAGAAAATAACCTCAGTCCTGTAGGAGAACGTGAGCAGGGGCAGGGCTAAAAGAGGCTCGTAGGGCTGCCATAAGAGCACACAAACTGCTGGTTAAAAAGAATAGACATTTATTCTTAGTGCTGGAGGCCAGCAGCTCAAAATCAAGGCATCGGCAGGGCCATGCTCCCTCGAAACCTGTCAGGAAAGCCTCCTTGCCTCTTCCCTGCTTCTGGGGGTTTGCTAGCAGTCTTCAGTGTTGCTTGTGGTGTAGATGCACCCCTCCGGTCCTCCATCTTCATGTGGCCTTCTCTCCGTGTCCAAATTTCTCCTTCTCATAAGCACACAGTCATAGTAAATGAGAGCGCACCCTATTAACCTCAGTTTAACTTACCTCCGTAAATATACTCTTTCTACATAGGCCACATTCTCAGGTACATGGTCAGGACGGCAGCAGATCTGATTTGGGAGACACAGTTCGGTCCATAGCACTGTCTCATTGCTTGTAGCAGAACTTTCATCACATTGTTTTCCACAGTGACCCATACATTTGCTCCCAGGAGGTCTCCTTGAAAAAGAAATAAATGACCAAAAACTCCCAAATGCCAGCAGAACAGTTTGGCCTTGTATCCTGCAGCTATCTCTCCCTCCACAGTGAGAAGTGAAGTTAGACCAAAAAGCCTGTAGAGGAAGCTCTAATTTTATTTCTAGGCTCTATGAACTTCAGGAAGAATCTCAGACGTGGGCAAGCAGAGTAGTTTTCAGTTCATGAAAAAAAGATTTTTAAAAATTTTTGTTTTGTTTTTGCTCAAAGCACACCATGTTGGAAAAATAGCACAGGCTGGGTTTTACTAATTTTTAAAGTTAGCAAAGAAATGGGGAATGAGTTTGAGAACAACGCCTTTCTGATATTTGAGGATCCTGAAGCTCTTTGGAGAGAGATGCTTGGAAGGGAGAAAGCAGGTAGAGAGGACAGTAGCATCTTCTAGTTCTCTGGGCCAAGCACATGTTTCCAGAGCTTTCTACGGTCCTAGGGGTGGGTCTGGGCATTCTTCTTCTTTTTTTAAAATTATTTATTGTTTAAAGTATTACATGTAAGCATTACATATGTCTCTTTTTTTCCCCATTGGCCACCCCCAGCTCATGCCCTCACCCTCTGTGTCATTGGTTATGCTTATATGCATAAAATTCTTTTGGTTTATATCTTACCTCCCCTACCTTCCCTCTGAAGATTGGCAGACTGTTTGATGTTTCAGTGTCTCTGGATGTACTTTTGTTTACCAGTTTATGTTGTTCATTATATTCCACAAATGAGTGAGATCATTGAGTGATATTTATCTTTCTCTGACTGGCTTATTTTGCTTGGCATAATGCTTTCCAGGTCCATCCATGCTATTGCAAATGATAAGAGTTCTTTCCTTTTTCTTTTAAATATTTTTTAAAAAATTGATTTCAGAGAGGAAGGGAGAGGGAGAGAGAGATAGAAACATCAGCGATGAGAGAGAATCATTGATCTGCTACCTTGTGCATGCATGTGCCCTTGGCTGGAATCGAATCCGGGACCCTTCAGTCCGCAGGTCGACACTCTATCCACGGAGCCAAACTGACTAGGGCTAAGAGTTCTTTATTTTTTTACAGCAGCGTATTCTTAATTGTGAAATCATACTTTGGAGTTGCTTACAATATTAAACTTCAGGAAGTCGGGCATTCTTGCCAAATCTAGTTAGCTTTTGGCTTTTTGTTACGCTTGTAAAAGTGTAGGCTGCTGAGGAAGTGGCATGAATATTCTTTGTTGGAGGCACATTAGGAAAGTCACCTAATAAGCCCATCGCAGGATCTTGCTTCTGGGTGAGGCCAGTAAGCCTGCTTTAATGCAAAGACCTTCTGCAGCCAATGTGTGGTTTTCTGGTGTAGCTGTGAGACTTCATTTTAAGTCATGTGGGGAGTTAGCTAGTCAAACCCACAGTTCTGATTGCGGCACATTTACATTCTGACACTGAATTTTGGGCATCTGCCAGCAGACTCCAGGTGCGTGCTGTAGATTGTCAGGGGTGTTTCAGATGAGCGGGGTTGCCAAAAAAAGCCTGTCTGTGTGTTTTTCTGTCAGTAGCCACATTTCCCCCTCCGTCCTTGACATCTTCTACTAATTCTGTCAATAGAAGAATTAATCCTGCCCCCTGTTCCTTGACACCTTCTACCAAGTTTTGTCACGAGCATGTTTTTACGTGACCGGTGGCGTGATACAGGGTCTGGAAACATTAACTTGAGCCTCTGATGATGTCTTTTGCTCACCTCTAAAGGAATGCTAAATACTCTGCAGATCTCTTCAGGGGCTAATATGTGTAGAAAAAGAAAAGATTCCTTCTCTGTGGGGAAGTGAGTAACCTTTAGCCATTGTCAAGGTTCTTCTTATACCTGGATGCTCGTGCTTTGTAAGTCAAGGAGTTGTCATGGCAGCCTGGAAATACAGTGTTGTTTCTATCACAGTTCTCATTTAAAAAATATAAAAAAGCGGAACACAAACTACTAAAGCTAGGAAGGAGGGCAGACCCCTGGCAGGGAAAGCTTGAGAGTTCTGCACATGTGAACACCTGCAGCCTGGGCTGTAATGCACAGCTTTGGGCTTGATGTGTCCACCTTGGCTTTATTTTTCTTGAATAAAATATAAAACTTTAAAGACTATAGGATTAAATGAATATATCATCTATATTATTATTATTATTATTGATATTATTATTTTTGCAATTTTCATCCAAGAGTGGCAGATACTGCCTGGCTGCAGCCCACTGGTCACTCACTCCTGGCTGCCTCACTAAACCAGCTTGCTCCCTGATATGATGGTGCTCTTTGCTCCAAGCAGTTTGGAGCGCTTTAAAAATCTGCTCTGTCTAATCCTTTGTTCCCCTTTCAGCCTGAAGCTGTTCAAGCCTGGCCAGGAAGGTGTGAAATACCAAGGTCCCCGGGACTTCCAGGCGCTGGAAAACTGGATGCTGCAGACACTGAACGAGGAGCCTGCCGTGAGTGCACTGAGCGCCCTCCCTCCCTCTCTTCCTACATTTTGGGGTAATGCAGAGGCCAGTTTAGGTGAAGAGTTAAGGATACTATTTTCAGTCTACTTTTTACTTTTTTAGGATTCATTGATATAAGATTAACTTTTTTTTCCTTCTCAGTTTTTTTATTGTGTTAAAAAAAACACAACAGAAAACATACTATCTTCACTGTTTTAAATGTACAGTTTAATGGCATTAAATACATGCATAATGTTGTGCAAAAATAACCACCCTTCGTCTCCTGAACTCTCTTCATCTCTAAGACAGAAACACTGTACAATTAAACACTAACTCCCGAGCTCTCTTCCCTCCAGCCCCTGGCAACCACCATTCTCCTTTTTGTCTCTATGATTTTAACTCTCTCTCTTTTTTAAAATATATTTTATTGTTTTTTTACAGAGAGGAAGGGAGAGGGATAGAAAGTTAGAAACATCGATGAGAGAGGGACATCGATCAGCTGCCTCCTGTACGCCCCCCACTGGGGATGTGTCCGCAACCAAAGTACATGCCCTTGACTGGAATTGAACCCTGGACCCTTCAGCCACAGGCAGACGCTCTATCCACTGAGCCAAACCGGTCTTGGCTCTATGATTTTAACTCTTAAGTACCTTATGTAAGTGAAAAAGATTAGCTTTTTAAAAACTATTTTTAAAAATATATTTTTTTGATTTTTCACAGAGAGGAAGAGAGAGGGATAGAGAGTTAGAAACATCGATGAGATGAGAGAGAATCATCAATCAGCTGTCTCTTGCACACCCCCTACTGGGGATGTGCCTGCAATCAAGGTACATGCCCTTGACCAGAATCGAACCTGGGACCTTTCAGTCTGCAGGCCAACGCTCTATCCACTGAGCCAAACCGGTTTCAGCTTAAAAACTTTTTATTGTGGAAATATCCAAACTTGTACAAAAGTAGAAAGAAGAGTCTAGTGCCATGATGTCCATCCCGTGTGCCACAAGAATCTTTAAAACATGCAACACTTAACTTTCCAGTAGTTAGCTCTGTGTGCCACAAGTTGAAAAAGGCTGAAAACCGCTGGCCCAGTGAACGATGTCTGAGTGAGGAGGAGGTTAATGAAGATGGTCCCTGTGTCCATCCCCCACTTCAACAAGTATCCCAGAGTGTGAATCCTTCTTTTCTTCTCAACCCTCAGTCTGTAAGACCCTACTGGCTTTGCTGATAACATAACGTAATACTCTTAAAACTTTCAGTGTCTTAATTTCCTCTGTACACTAAGGATGATACCAGGAAGTCATGTAAACTGGATGATTTCTGGGATTATTTTTTAAAGACATCGCTGTGTGTAGAATGTTCCTTACTACAAAAAAAAATTACAATCCTCTCCTCTTTGACATTGGGAGTCTTAATTTTTTTTATGAGTCATTGTGATTGTAAGTCATTCTTTACGTGTCCCTTCTAGTGTGGTGCTGACTGTCAGTCTTCAGAGGCGTGGAGGGCTTTGGTGGTCTGTGATGTTGAATTGGTGAGGGGCTGGGAAGGTGGCCAGTATTCCCGTGCTGGATGTTTCTGGCGAAACTTTTTAAGAGCAGTTGAAGTCTTTGAATGTAATTTCAATTTAAACCCTTAACTTAGACTACTTTATTGTATCAGATAGGTGTTCACAGATTTAAAGGTTGGTTGTGCTCATGTGCAATTCCAGTCTTTGGGGGGCTCAACTGCTACTGCTGTCATTTTCCAGAGTGTCTGTGTGGTCCTTCATGATGTGTCCCTTGGAGTGTGGTGCCGACTGTCAGTCCCCAGAGGCTCCGGGACTTTGATGCTTCCTTTGTGCACCTGTATCTCACACCTCATAGACTATGAGTATATGGGGAACAATGCTGGGATGTGGCATTGAATAAGTTGACCAGAGGCTTGTCTAACTTAAGTAACATGGGAAACCACAAACCTCACAGAGAGTAATTTGCATCTCCATCTTGGCAAGAGAACTGGGTGAGCCAGGTGCAACTTTCATGTAGATTTTAGCTTCAGATTGTTTTCTTTTGTGAAAATATTCTGTGATGGAAGGAAGCTAATTTTAAAGAGGAGCAAATAGTTTCGAAAAACTTTTAAAATAAACTTTTCACACAAACCCCCCCCCACAGTCTTCTACGTTGACGTTATTTAAGAAACCTGCAGCCAGTATCAGGATGGCAGAGAGGCTCACCTGTGGGCCAGAGAGCGCCCCGTTCATGGGGACAGCCATGTGCAGGCTGGGAGGCCCGTGCGTGGGGCCAGGGCCAGGTTCAGCGTAGATGTCCTGAGAAGCAGCGTCTTGTCTCTGTGAGGGAGGGCACGGTGCATGGAATCCACCCATCACCACCCTAGAACCACAGTTAACCCAATGGCCATATCTTAGTACCTCAGAGCAATGGGGATCTCAGCCAATTGCTAGAAACAATGACTGAGCCTTACTGTAGAAAAGCTCATATATTCAGACTTTATATTGCAATCCGAAAACCTTTCAATTTGAACTTTGCTGTTTCTTATAAACAAAAACTTAAAACGTTATCTACATTTATATCTATGTAACTAGATATATATACATTTTTATATTTAGACAGGATAAATTTAGATCCCCCCTCCCCCGTGAGTGAATGGCAATATTAAAGAAACTCAAAGAGAAGAAACCTACCATTTCTTAAAGTCTACCCCAATTTTTACATTTCCATGTTTACTTCTGTATTAAACAGTTATAGTCATATGAACATAGTTCATTTCATGAATGATCTTATATAGTGATATTGTCTTTATACTGATCACATATCATGACAATGGATATTCAGTTATTTATAATTTTCTGTTATCAGAAATGCTCTAAGGAACCTATTTATAAAGGATTTTTTTTTCTACCTCTCAAGGATGTGTTTAGAATATATTCCCAGACGTAAAATAGTAATAAATAAATAAATGCAAGACCACTTTTATTGCTCTTGATCAATATTGGCAGATTGCTTTCTTAAGAATCTAGAGTGGGAAAATAGATGGTGTCTGGCAGGACCTAGAGGGTGTGAGTGAGTGAGCTCCCAGGTGCCTCTGTGAAACACTGCAAGGCATGAGTGGTTCAACTAAGGGCACAGGGCTCCTGCAGCAGAAGCTGGATCTTGCACCTTCTCGCTACCAGCATCTGGTCTCCACGGTCTCACTGCTCCAGCACGCAGGCCCTCTGAGCCTACCGCCCCAGTGGACATTTCCTGGGTGGCATGTAAGCCGCTGGTGGGCATGTGCGTACCCAATCAAGGGTTCATGAAGCAGAAACTGTGATGTTCCCTTTCCCAGCAGCCAGCATCTGGACACCACAATACACCACAATCGCACCGCTCTAGACAGCTCCTAGGCCCCTCTGTGAGCTGCCACTGGGTGCATGCCTCCGCAACCAAGGGCCCACAGCCTTCTCGGAAGGATCCACGACTTCCCCCTCCCAACTGCCTGCTTCGGAACACCTTGGTGAGTTACTGAGGATTTGCCTCCCCGGACAAGGTCACACAGTTTTAATCCATAGACACTGAGACTCCCACATCCCCAGCTGCTGGCTCCTGGACTCCCCTTGGCAATTTTCAGAAAGAAAATCACTTGGGCCAGAGTCCCACTGCCTCAGCTGCAGACTATGGGACAGTTGCTCCCTATGGTCACGGGTTCCAGGACCTCATAGTGAATTGGAGATTGACACTACCTTCAGCAAGAGTCACACAACACTGGCCAAAGTCACAGTACCTGAGCCTCAGGCCCCAATATCTCTTCCCAGGCCATGGACTCCAGGAAATCACAGTGAACATAGACCAGTGGGACCTCAGGCAACCCTTTTCACAAGAGCCAGAACCATGATCACATCCACAGCAGCTTGCACAATGAAACCAGGGATGAGTCACATTTCCTGACAATCCATGGCGAGACTTCATCCACAAATGAGAAATCAACATTCAAAGCCCAAATAGATCGGAAGAACCCAAATAGCACAAGTAGGGGGCTCCACGAGATCACCAAGCTCAAGGGATCTGAGAGACTGCACCACTGGGTCCCAAAAATCATCAACTACATGGAACCACTCCCACAAGAATCTGGATTGCAAAGCAGTTAGATCTAAGACATAGAAACAATTAAAACAATACAGCAATAAATAAATAAATAAATAAATAAATAAATAAAAATGGAAAGACAAAAACAAACAAATAACAAAAACAATCCCAAAGGTGGGGCGGGGGGGAAATCACCAGAAAAAGAATTAAATGAAATGGAGTCAAGTAATTGGACAGAGAAAGAATTCAGATTAATGGTTATAAGGGTGCTTACATGTCTGGAAGACAAATACACACAAATCTATGAGAACTATAAGGAGTTGAATTAGAATGTCACCAACATGAAAAGGAATCAAGAGGAGATGAAGAATGATATAGCCGCAATAATAAATACAATGGAAGGCTTTCATGGTAGAGTAATAAAAGCTGAGGACTGCATCAGCAAGCTAGAAGACAGGCAGAAAAAACACACACACAAACACAGCAGCAACTAGAAAGAAAACAACAAACAGGAGGAGAGCCTACGAGAGATTTGGGACAACATGAAATGAACCAACATCTGCATAATAGGGGTTCCAGAAGGAGAGGAAGCGAAGCAAGGACTAGAAAACTTATTTGAAGAAATAATAACAGAAAATTTCTCTGATCTTTGGAAGAAAAAAGCCACACAAGTCCAAGAAGCACATAGAGTCCCAAATAAGATGAACCCAAAAAAGACCGACATCAAGACACATCATAATTAAATTGGCAAACATCAAAAACAAAGAAAGAATCTTAAAGGCTGCCAGAGAGAGACAGAAAGTTATGTACAAGGGATCTCCCATTAGACTGTCAAATGCTTTATCAACAGAAACTCATCAGGCCAGAGGGAATGAAATGAAATAACAAAGTGATGCAAAGCAAGGGAATGAATCCAAGAATACTATACTTAGCAAGGCTCTCATTCAAAATTGAAGGTGAAATCAGGAGCTTCACAGACAAGGGTTAAGGGAGTTTATCCAAACCAGCAATGCAAGAAATGCTGAAGGGACTGATGTAAATAGAAGAAACAAAAAGGGAAGAAGGAACACAGGCAGAAAGAATAAAAATGGTGACTAACAAGTGCCTATCAATAATAACATTAAAGGTAAATGGATTAAATGCTCCAATCAAAAGACATTGGATAGCTGAATGGATAAGAAGACATGACCCATATATTTGCTGTCTACAAGATACCCACCTCAGAACAAAGGACTCACACAGACTGATAGTGAAGGGATGGAAAATAATTTTTCAGGTAAATGGAAATGAAAAAAAAAAAAGCTGGAGTAGTAATATTTATATCTGGCAACATAGACCTCAAAGTGAAGTCCAGAACAGGAGATAAAGAGGGCCACTTCATAATACTAAAGGGAGCAATTAAACAAGATGGTATAACTCTGGTAAATATATATGCAGCTAATATAGGAGTACCCAAATACATAAAAAAAAAAAAACAAAAAAAAAAAAAAAAAAAAAAAAAAAAAAAAAAAACTTCTGGAAGATATCAAGGGAGAGATCAACAGCAGTACAATCATAGTAGGGGACTTTAATACCCCATTGACACCACTGGATAAATCCTCTAACCCAGTGGTTGGCAGAGTCCCACTGCCTCAACTGCAGGCTACGGGACAGTTGCTCCCTATGGTCACGGGTTTCAGGACCTCATAGTGAATTGGAGATTGACACTACCTTCAGTAAGAGTCACTTGGCCCCTTGAGTGCGGCTCTTCCACAAAATACCACAGCCTGGGTGAGTCTATTTTGAAGAAGTGATGTTAGAAGAAGTTTAAGTTTTAAAAATTTGGCTCTCACCAAAACCAGTTTGGCTCAGTGGATAGAGCGTCGGCCTGTGGACTGAAAGGTCCCAGGTTCGATTCTGGTCAAGGGCACCTTGGTTGTGGGCACATCCACAGTAGGGGGTGTGCAAGAGGCAGCTGATCAATGATTCTCTCTCATTGATGTTTCTAACTCTCTATCCCTCTCTCTTTCTCTCTGTAAAAAATCAATAAAATATATATTTTTTAAAACTTGGCTCTTGCCGAAACCAGTTTGGCCAATATCCCTGATGAACAAAATGCTAAAATCCTTAACAAAATTCTAGCAAATCAGATCCAGCATTACATTAGAAATCTCATAGACCATGACTAAGTGGGATTTCCAGGGATGCTAGGCTGGTACAATATCCCCAATCAATGAACGTGATACATCACATAAACAAATTCAAAGACAGAAATCACATAATCATATCAATTGATGCAGAAAATGAATTTGACAAAATCCAATACCCTTTCCAGATTAAAAACTCACAGCAAATTGGGAGTAGAGGGATCATACCTCAACATAACAAAAGCAATATATGACAAACCTACAGCCAACACCATACTCAAAGGGCAAAAACTTAACCCATTTCCCATAAGAACAGGAACAAGACAAGGATGCTCACAATGACCACTCCTGTTTGACATAGTACTAGAAGTACTAGCCATAGCAATCAGACAAGAAGAAGAAATAAAAGGCATTCAAATTGGAAAAGAAGTAGTAAAACTGTCTTTATTCATAGATGACACGATACTATACATAGAAAACTCCAAAAACTCCATCAAAAAAACTATTAGACATAATAAATGAATTTGGCAATGTAGCAGTATACAAAATTAACACCCAGAAATCAATGGCCAATTTAACACCCAGAAATCAATGGCCTTTTTATATACCAATAATGAACTCACAGAAAGAATAATTAAAAAAAAAAAAATCCTATTTACAACTGCAACAACAACAACAACAACAAAATTAAGATACCTAAGAATAAATTTAACCAAGGAGGTAAAGAATCTGTACTCAGAAAATTACAGGACACTGAAAAAAGTGATAGCGGAAGACATAAACAAATGGAAAATATATCATGTTCATGGATTGGTAGAATCAACATCATTAAAATGTCCATACTACCCAAAGCAATCTATATATTCAATGCAATCCCCATTAAAATACCAACAGCGTATTTCAAAGACTTAGAACAAACTCCAAAAGTTCATCTGGAATAATAAAAAAAAAAAAAAAACCTGAAAAACTGCAGAAATCTTGAGAAAGAGGAACAATGTTGGAGGAGTCACAATACCAGATATTAAGCTATACTATAATGCCACTGTTCTCAAAACTGCCTGGTACTGGCACAAGAATAGACCTATAGACCAATGGAGAAGAACAGAGAACCCAGAAATTGACCCAAGCCACTATGCTCAATATTTGACAAAGAAGGCAAGAGCATACAACGGAGTGAAGACAGTCTTTAATAAATGGTGCTGGGAAAATTGGACAGATCCATGCAAAAAAATGAAACTAGATGACCAACTTACACCAAACACAAAAATAAACTCAAAATAGATAAAGGACTTAAACGTAAGATGAGAAACTATAAAAATCTTAGAAGAATCCATAGGCAGCAAAATAGCAGACATATGTTGTAGCAATATTTTTATTAATACAGTTCCTAGGGCAATGGAAACTAAGGAGAAAATAAACAAATGAGATTACATAAAAATAAAAATATTCTGATTAGCAAAAGAAACCATCAACAAAACAATTAAGAAAGCCCAGGGAGAACATATTTGCCAATGTTATATCCGATAAGGGTTTAATCTATAGGGAACTCATACAACTTAACAAAAGAAAGATAAACAATCCAGTCTAATAATGGGCAAAGGACCTAAATAGACACTTCGAAAGAGGACATACAGAAGGTCAAGAGACATGAAAACATGCTTTAAGTCACTAATCATCCAAAAGCTACAAATCAAAACAACAACGAGGTACCACCTCACACCTGTCAGAATGGCTATCATCAACAAATCAACAAATAACCAGTGCTGGCAAGGATGCAGAGAAAAGAACCCTCGTTCACTGCTGGTGGGAATACAGACTGGTGCAGCCACTGTGGAGAACAGTATGGAGTTTCCTCAAAATATTAAAAATGGAATTTTCATTTGACCCAGTAATCTCATTTCTAGGAATATATCCCAAGAAATCAGAAACACCAGTCAGAAAGGATATTTGCACTTCTATGTTCATAGCAGCACAATTCACCATAGCTAAGATTTGGAAACAGCCAAAGTGCCCATCAGCAGATGAATGGATTAGAATAGCAGATGCCAACTTTTTGGACCTCAAGGACCACCAGTGGTCCTCAGACCACTGGTTGGTAACTGCTGGATTAGAATATTGTGGTACATCTATGCAATGGAATACTATGCTGCTGTAAAAAAGAAGGAATTCTTACCATTTTAAACAGCATGGAAGGAACAGGAGAGCATTATGCTAAGCTAAATAAGCCAGTCAGAGAAAGATAAACATCACTTGATCTCACTCATTTGTGGAATATAATGAACATCATAAACTGATGAACAAAAATAGATACAGAGACAAAGAAGCATCGAACAGACTGTCACACTTCAATAGGAAGGCATGGGAGGGTTGGGGTTAGGTAAGAGATCAACCAAATGATTTGTATGCGTCCATATAAGCATAATGAATGGACACAGACACTAGGAGGGTGAGGGCATGTGCTGGGGGGTCGGGGAGGCTAGGGAGAGGTGAATAGGAGAAAATGGAGACATATACTTTACTATCTGTAACACCCTGTTTCCCCGAAAATAAGACAGTGTCTTACATTAATTTTTTCTCCCAAAGTTGCGCTACGTCTTATTTTCAGGGGATGTCTTATCTTTCCATGCGCTAGGTCTTATTTTCGGAGGAAGTCTTATTTTCGGGGAAACACGGTACTTTAAACAATAAAATAAAGACTAAAATAAAAATTTTAAAAAAGAACCTGTGACCTACTGTGGGGTTCTTCTGTAGGAGGACTGGGCTGGGACTGCCCCAGCGCAGGAAAGGGTGGTGTCCTCTAGCGCCATCAATAGCATTCTGATACTGGCAGCCCTTTGAACATTGTATAGCAGCATACGGAGTGTTTCGTTTTTCCTGTTGGACTCACTGACTGTTCAGTGGGCCGTCGTTCTCGTGGGCTCCTCTGTGCGGGTACTTAGCACTTGGAAGTTTTGACAAACCAGCAGCAGAAAGGAAAACGTCATGAGGTTTATGATTACAGCTCCGGACATCTTTGAGCTGTCAGCACCTTTAAAGCTTTCAGTGACTTAACTTGGGTATTCTTTTTAATAGAAATATGAACTGCTATATACAATAACAATTGAGTAGTGCCCCGATGTCTGCAGCAAAATGGTATTTCAGTGATCTTTTCTTCATTGCAGCTATACTGGCCTCAAAAATGGACAAATTTAAAATTGTGTAGTAAGTACTAGAGTAAATGCATAGCTGTACACCTTTGTGTCTGCTCAGGTACTGGCAGAAGTGTCTTTTTTTTTTTTTTAAATGTCATTGATTGATTTTAGAGGGAGAGAAACATCCATTTGTTGTTCCACTTTATGTATTCATTGATTGATTCTTGTATGTGCCCTGACCAGGGATTGAACCCCCTAACTTGGCATATCAGGACTATGCTCTAACCCAGTGGTCGGCAAACTCATTCGTCAACAGAGCCAAATATCAACAGTACAATGATTGAAATTTCTTTTTAGAGCCAAATTTTTCACACTTAAACTTCTTCTAACTCCACTTCTTCAAAATAGACTCGCCCAGGCCCAAGGGGCCAAAGAGCCACATGTGGCTTGTGAGCCTCGGTTTGCCGACTACTGCTCTAACCAACTGAGCTACCAGCCAGGGCAGGCACATCTTTCTTAGAAACTTACTTCTTGATGGGAGAAGGTTTGACTTTGGGTGGTAGGCATACATGCAGTACACAGATAGAAACCCATGCCTGAAATTTGTATGATCAATGTCACCCCAATACGTAAGTTTACTTTAAAAGGGGGGAGGGGAAGCCATTTATTGTATCGTTGTTGTGTTTCTGTCCCAAACTTAGTCATGTGAGTTAAAAGTACAGCTTATGTTTGCCCTGTGGTTTTCTCTTTGTTGCTTTGATTCATCTCAATTTACCTTCTCATCATCTACTTTTCTCTTTTACGAGTCCTTCAGAGTTTTATCTTCTTCCCAGTTCTTGTTGTTTTTATTATTTTTTTACTGTTTGTGCGAATCAGTGTCCATTCTTTCCTCGTGGTTTTTCATTCTCAGTTTTGTCCATTTTGTTCTCTTTGTGCCTGTAGTTACCCTTTCCTTCAGATCAGCCAGTCAGAAATGTCTTTTGTATTCTGTGTGAAATCTTACATCCCATTTCAAAGAACAGAGCAGAGTCCTTCAGGCTGTCTGCTCTGTTTGCTTGAGTTTGGGAAAGCAAAGGACAGGTTGGAGTGGGTTTGGCTGTCACCTGCTTCCCGAGGGGCTTCTGACAGAAGATCTGACAGTCGAGTCCTGCGCTGGCCTCCCTCCACACAGCAGCACCCCATACAGGCTTAGGGTGGCCAGGTGAGGAGGGAGACCTGCAGCACGCTCTAGACCACATGTGTCAAACACAAGGCCCGCGGGCCAAATCCGTCCCGCCAGGCCTTGCAATGTGGCCCGCACCGCGCTGTCATCACTGCACTCCGCTGCGTTTCCATCACAATGACAGTTTATGACTGTTCAGTAAACCATTCGGCCCGCGATTTAGGCTGGATTTTAGATTTTGGCCCCTTCTCTGATTGAGTTTGACACCCCTACTCTAGACACACAAGTCACCTCCTCAATGGCTCGCACGAAGTCTTCACAGACAACTCAGTGATTATATCTTTGTTTCTTCCTATTAGACACCGGAGCCAGAACCAGAACCTCCCAGGGCCCCTGAGCTCAAGCAGGGACTGTATGAGCTCTCTGCAAACAACTTTGAGCAGCACGTCGCACAAGGTATGGCGGGCGGATCGCGTGGTGGGCGTTCACGGTGGGAGGCACACCTCTCTTGTCCTTGCCACCGGAGGCCTCATAGGAAGCAGCATCTGGGACACTAACCAGTGAACTGCCACGCGTCCAAAACGGAAGCCATCCCCATTTCTTCCGTGTGCGCTGGAATAGTTATGAATTTAAGTTACCATAATTTTCTTTACAAACCCAGAGATGTCACTCATAAGTCTGATTTTAAAATTGGGCGACCAGAGTTGATATGCGAGGTTTGCGGCTGTAGGTGTGCATGGCGTGTGGGGAAAGTGTGCCGCTTGTGTCTATAGACACCTATGGTGTACACAGGGCTCAGAAAGGATTTCTCTCTCCAGGGACCAGTAACATCATTGTTTAATGCTCTTCCCCTGGGAAATTCCTCCTTTGGTCTCTGTTCGTAAACCAGAGTTTTAATGCTAAGCTAAAAGCCTTAGGTGAGGGAATTTGGAGTGCACAGACTGAGTGACAGTTCCTACACTAGCTGGACAGTGCATCCTTGGACAAGAAGGTGTGTTTATATTCACGTTAATCATATATTATTGACCTGAGCCAGAAATAAAACTTTCTCTTATCTGCCCTGACGAGGTGGCTCACTTAGTTGGAGCATCGCCCCTGAACTGGAAGGTTGGGTTCGATCCCTGGTCAGGGCGCATACCTACGTTGTGGGTTCGATCCCCAATTGGAGTGTGTACAGAAGGCAACTGATCGATGTATCTCTCTCACTTTGGTGTTTCTCTCTCCCTTTCTAAAATCAGTTGTTTTTTTAAAAAAACACAACTTTTTCTTATCTGTTTAAACTAGAATTTAGTTTATTTAGTGGAACTATTATAACATGTGAATCAGAGTTCTTCACACTTAAAATCTTTTCTTAGACATATCTTGTTTTTGAAAGTGGTCTCCTAAATATGGAAATGGTCTGTGTACAGTTTCTGATGTTAATAATATAAGTCCTCCTTTCTTCACACATTTCGGAAGAGCTAGCTCAGCAGTGAATGACTGGCCCACTC
This sequence comes from Pipistrellus kuhlii, assembly GCF_014108245.1. Taxonomy (NCBI): domain Eukaryota; kingdom Metazoa; phylum Chordata; class Mammalia; order Chiroptera; family Vespertilionidae; genus Pipistrellus; species Pipistrellus kuhlii. Next base: position 112,902,120 of record NW_023425515.1, on the reverse strand, counting down.
CATTCTCAAATGCTGCCACGGAGAGAAATCCTCCCCTAAGCCTGGGTTGGAAATGTTGTGACAGGGGCTTAAAATCGCATCTGGCCTTGTGACCTCATGCTGCGGGGAGTCAGCCTCCGAATCAGTGCTAAATAAGTTCCCCCCAACCCACTGACGGTCAGAAGTAACTGGTGCCTTCAGTTGTGCCCCTTTCCTTGGAGGTGGCTGTTTGTGCCAGCCTTCTGACAGTGCAGCTTCGAGGGGTTTCCCTGCAGGGGGTTCCCTTTAACCTGAGACCAGCTTGGGCTCCCTGCAGGATGTGCTTCCCAAGTCACCTTGTGGGAGACCCTTCCCCGCAGCCACCCTGGTGCCTCCCTCTGATTCCGGCGCTGAAGGCGGCCTTTGGGAATGCCGCCTGTGCTGCTGGCCTGAGGATCTCCAGCCTCCGGCCTTGCACCTTCCCAGGGACACTCCGATGGGTCCCTGGACGTCCTCTCCCCCTCACCACACAGTGTTATCACCAAAGCTGTCTGGAGAGATGGGTCAGTCTGGAAGCTCATTTGCTAATCTATTGAGGCCAGTTTTTCACCATTTCCTTCAAACACATCATTGCCATAGTGATGAGGCCAGGCCACAGTTTAGCATTCATTGGCTCCTTTTCTCTCTGGCCGCAGCCTGATTTCAGTTTGATCTCAGCCTGACCTCTTTAGGCCCCAGGATGGTCAAGGTAGAACAGCCTAGAAAAAAATCTTCCCTGTCTAAATAATGATGTTTGAGGATCTGTTTTTTTCTTCCAGTCAGGAGAGTAATATTCATTTTTTTTAAACCTACTTTATTGTGAAATAAAACACAGATACAGGAAACAAACGTAAGGCTTAGTGAATTGTTATAAAATGGTCACCCTGCAACCATTGTTCAGTTCAAGATAAGCCTCGCTGTCCCCATCCCAGTTACAGCCCTCTGACTGACACATTAAGCCCCTGATCTCTCTGTTCCCTGTGAACTGCTGCTGGGATCAGGAGGCATTAGCAGTTCCTGTTTGATGTTCTTGGGTGGTTGGACAAGACTTCATAGCTGCTGAGTCTCTGTGATTCCAGCAGCCTAACAGTCACTGCCTAGAGATGCTCATTTATTCTGGATAGCAAATGCTGCTGCTCTAATTCAAGAATCCTGTCTCCACTTTGTTGTTAATCCTCACTGGAGGATGTTTTTCCATTGATTGTTTGTTTGTTTATTTATTTATTTATTTATTTATTTTAGAAAGAGTGGAAGGGAGGGGGAGAAATATATATAAAGAAACATTGATGTGAGAGAGACACATCAATTGCTTGTCTCCCATATACATCCCAACTAGGGCCTGGGATTGAGCTTGCAACCGAGGTACATGCCCTTGCTGGAATCGAACCTGAGACCCTCCGCCTGAGGGCCGATGCTCTAACCACTGAGCAACTGGCTAGGGCTAGCCTTTACTTTTTTTATCAAGAGAAACTTGCCTGGCTTATCAGTTGGTTATGCACAATAGGGTAAATCCTGATTCTTTCCCCTTTATTTCCAGTTTTTCAAATAATAAGTTGGTTCCCTATTGTCTTCCAAACATGACAGATCAGGTTTTGCTTTGAGAGCGTTATGAACTCGTGGGTAGAGACATTTTGGATGGAGAGTCACTTTTTACAAGTTAAACGGTTCATCCTGGACTGAGCTAGGCAAGAGGACAAAGATGAGAGGCTTCCGCTCCATCGCTGGCTAGGTGTCATTTAATCTCACTCCCTCTCTCTCTCTGCCCCGGCTCCACGGAAGGCGACCACTTCATCAAGTTCTTTGCTCCGTGGTGCGGTCACTGCAAAGCGCTGGCCCCGACCTGGGAGCAGCTGGCCCTGGGCCTCGAACATTCCGAAGCTGTCAAGATTGGCAAGGTAAGCGCAGCCCTTATTACGCTGGAAAGAGACGGCTTCGGCTGGATTAATTAGCAGAGGAGCCCATTATTCACTCTGTGTGTGGAGCCGCAGACTTGATTTATTATTTCCATTCGGTGTGCCACTTGATAATTCATTTCACCTTCACAGATGGCAGCCTGGTGTCGAGTGTGCTGGCTTTTCCACAGCCCAGAGATAAATTACGGCTTTGGCTCCTTTGTGTATTTTGAAGCGATGGCCAATTCAGAATTGGCAGCCCCCGAGCCCTTTCTGCACAGATAGGGGCAGCGCCTCCGAGAATGTTCCCTGGACGTCGTCCACGTTTGATCTCACCCAAGAGCTCTTTCCTGAAGGACCCTCTGAGCTCGCACAGGCACCCAGGGAGCCCCCGCGGGGCCCAGCTGCTCTGCTGCCTGAACTCTTTCCAGCTTTTCCCACTTTACGCAGAGAAGCCAGCAGTGGTGTCTGACAACTTCTGTGTAACTGGATTTTCTCGAAATATTAGCCACTTCTGCGCCATCAAGCACTTTTAATCTTATCGGTCCTCTGGCACCCAGCAGACCATCCCTGCCTGGGTTTCTGCTAATAACAATCTCATTGTCTACATCGCGAGGGGCCAGTCTGTGTACAGAAGTAACGCTGTGTCCAGGAACTATAGTTAATAAGATAGTCTGCTCGACATGGGGAGATGTCAAAAGCGTAAATTTGGATGTCAGACAGACCTGGCTGGCCAGCCGGGGCAACCTGACACCTCGCCCTTCCTCTCGGTGAAACTGAGATGAGGTCTAACCGATAGTCCTGAGGATGGAAGCGAAGAGCTTGGCACGGTGCTTGGCACGGAGCAGTGGCTAGTAAATTGTGGTAGTTGCTGTTAGTTCAATGGGTTTTTCAGTGTTGCCCGCAACACTTTTAATACCATGTCCTCGCATATATGGATGTGATTGAAATTTTATATTTATTGAACATTTAATGGAAGTCACTGTAAAGCAGTCTTCTTGTCCGCTGTCTTCCTGCGCCTTGTCTCCTGACTTTGTCTTTTGGACTTTGATGAGAGATTATTTTGTTTTCAGTTTATGCTACTAGTCCAGACACAGTTTAAGTGACTGTGCTGTAGTCCTTCATCCCTGGACGTACGTGTGCCTGGGTGAGACTGGGCTCAGCGCATGCACCCACCCGATTTCAGTCTGCGGCGTCCAGCACTTGTAACTGCTCTCTGATTTCCGTTCTCTGTTAACGTAGCACTTCCAGCTGCCTTTCTTGACACAGCGAAGAGCAGCTTGGACCCACAAGCTGGTTTTAATGCCAGTAGAAATGAAAGAAGTGACTTAGGATAAAATGTTTCATGAAAATGTTGAAAAGGAGAATCTTATGAACATTTATTTATTTATTTATTTATTTATTAAAATATATTTTACTGATTTCTTACAGAGAGGAAGGCAGAGGGATAGAGAGTTAGAGACATTGATGAGAGAGAAACATCGGTCAGCTGCCTCCTGCACACCTCCCACTGGGGATGTGCCCGCAACCAAGTTACATGTCCTTGACCGGAATCGAACCTGGGACCTTTCAGTCTGCAGACCGACGCTCTATCCACTGAGCCAAACGGTTTTGACATGAACATTTAAATGAAATAAAAAATCTGAAGAGCTGTGATGGTTGGTAAATTGAGTTTGTAGAATTAGGGACATAGTCTAAACTTAATTGGACATCTTTTCAGTTTCATCTTTATCATATACCAAGGATTTCTGTTTGCAATTGACTGCCTGTTCCTTCTTAATTTTAAAACTCCGTAAGTTTGAAGTGAGGATGAATATAGGAGCTGGCTGGTGTTGTGACTGGTGGGTGTCCGTCACCGACACCAGGCCTGCCCCTCCGCGGGGTCAGGCCAGGCTGCCCCTCTCGGCTGATTAGCCTGCTCCAGGCATGGCTTTCTGAAAGTGCCACTTTCAGTGAGCAACGTCACTCACGCCTCCAAAGTGATCGTCTCCCGTCTCCTGCTCCCTGGGCTCGGGCGGCTTTGGGCCGCGTCTGCAGGGAAGGTCGCAGACACCACAGCCTGCTGGCCCAGGCGCTGCAGGTCAGGGTTAGAAGTTTTCTTTGTAAAGAAACTCCCCGGTGCCACCGTCCTTCTTGCCAGGCGGGCTCCCAGGTGCTGACTGGACGGCGGTCTTGCCTTGCAGGTGGACTGCACGCAGCACCACGCGCTGTGCTCCGGCAACCAGGTCCGAGGCTATCCCACGCTCCTCTGGTTCCGGGACGGCAAAAAGGTGCGTCTTCGGGTCTTAGCCACGGTGGGCTGGGCTGTCGGGTGCCTAACAGGCGCGCAAATTCCCAGAATGGACGGTTTGGGCACCAGTTTAAAGGATACGTGTAATGGAACAAAAATGCCTTTTTCTTAACGGATGAGATTTGGGTAGTGGAGAAGCACTGCCGGTTGTTATACTATTTTGAAGCCTTTCGTTACGGTTCTGGGTAACCGAGCTCTGGCTGTGACCTCTGAGCAGGGTTCACGCGGCCTCTGGTAATGTTCCCGTTCCCGCTCCTGCTGATGGGCAGCCGCTCGGAGTGCCTGCGGGGCTGCCGGGCTGTGCTCCGTAGCTCTGCAGAGGAAAGGGCCGTAAAGCTCTCCCCGGAGCCAACCCCTCCCAGTATAATCCGTGCTCTCCCAGTTAGATCCGGGCCCGCGGGCACCGCACAGCTCACACAGCCAGGGGAAGGCGTCTGCCGGCCGGGTTCAGGCGGGCGAGCGGTGGCAGGAGGTTCGAGTGGTTCGGGCACTTGGGTGTACTAACTCGGCCGTGTTTCCGTGTGGCCCTTCCCTGGACAGGTGGACCAGTACAAGGGAAAGCGGGACCTGGACTCGCTGAGAGAGTATGTGGAACAGCAGCTGCAGGGTGCAGACCGCGGCGCCCCAGAGACCACCCCACCCACGGAGGCCCCGGTGGGTGCTGCAGAGCCCGAGGCCGACAAGGTGGGTGCCCGCCCAGCACCGCCCGCAGAGGGCTTTCTCCTCTGGCGCTGGGGACACGGGACATTGGAGGACAGTACTGAGCCATTCAGGTGGTTGGTTACAGCTGACTTTTCAACACGGAACATTTTCTTTGACTGTGTTTGTAAGGGGCAAACAGCAACATGGGTGTGAGGGAAATCCTGAGATGGAGCTGAGGTCTCTGGGAACTTCCTCCCCTCGATTCAGTTACCACTGTACCCGAGGGTATTCGCTCTGAAAGCTTGTCTGCTGCCTCGCACGCCCACTGTCTGTTCATTTCCACCACGGGCTGCAGGCACTTCACCATAGCCTGTGGCTTATAAAGACTGGGAACGCTGGGGAGCGGGAGAGCTGTGTGCTGGGATTGAAGGCAGGGGGCTGGAGGACATTTAATTTCCTTAGGCCACATGTGTCAAACACAAGGCCCGCGGGCCAAATCCGTCCCGCCAGGCCTTGCAATGTGGCCCGCACCGCGCTGTCATCACTGCACTCCGCTGCGTTTCCATCACAATGACAGTTTATGACTGTTCAGTAAACCATTTGGCCCGCGGTTTAGGCTGGATTTTAGATTTTGGCCCCTTCTCTGATTGAGTTCGACACCCCTACCTTAGGCAGTCTCTGACTCACTGAGGGCATCTTCATTCTCAGTGAGCTTGAATTTAACTCTAGCATTTGTTCTGTGATTATCAAGCCCTTGTTAGGTTTCAGGCACTGTCCTGGGCCACCAGGAGGCAAACACAGACCATGCTGCTGCCTATGCCGGCCCTGGGTCTACTGGGGGCTGCGTGAGAGCACATGCATGCTGGTGTTGCAGGGCTCAGTGTGTGCAGGCTGGCCGGTCACTGTGTGAGAGAAGGAGCCGAAAGGCAGACATGTCCCTGGAGAGGTGGCAGGTGAAGGGTGTTTGCTGGAGAGGCGGGGGAAGGCATGCCTAGTGGAGGAGGAGTGTGAGCAGCAGCACTGACACGGGGCAGGGCCTGCTTCAGCTGGAGGGCGGGGTGAAGAGGGGGACAGGATGCAGGGGCAGGATGCAGAGGGAAAGAGGGGATGGGGAGAGCTGGGTTGCAGAGGACTTTGCTGGCCAGCCAAGGATTTTGAGCTTTATTAATAGGGATCCAATGGAAGGCTTGAGTTTTAGAAAGATGACTGGCAACAGCGTGTATGAAGGAGATGGAAAACTGGTGTATTAGGTCATAAAAGATGAGGAGACCCCAAACTGAGGCCGAGAGTGGAATGGAGGGCAGGAGTGCCGCCAGCACAAGGACTCCAGTTCTGAGCAGTTAGGGCGGTGGGGTCTGTGCTGCTGCCAGGTAGCTGGTGGAGGAGGGCACCGAGCACACGCAAGGGGCTTTGTGGGGGAGGGGAGGATGGAGATGCCATCAGTTTTCAAGGTGTTGATTTTCAAGGCCGTGAGGTGATAACTGTGTACAGTGTATCAGCCTGCAGCTAAAGCAGGCTGTCTACGCTACGTGTATATGGAGCTTTAGGTAGAAGCTATTGCTGCATTCATGGGTTAGAATGAGATTTAAGGGGACCTCAAAATAATGTTTTTTCAGGAAAACAATGCTTGGATTTCCTAGCTAAGAGCCTTAAGGCCTGTCTGTCAACATATTTCCGAAGCAGAACACTTAATGTTGCTCCTTCAGTTCACACGACTGTACTTCATAGCATGCCAGGACTTACCTGGGACGCTGGGGCAAGGGAAAGGGCGGAGTGCCCGCGATTCCGGGGAGGGGGCAGCGAGCCAGGTGTGCCCGACCGCCCTCAGCATTCACAGCAGAGGTCCCGGCGCGCTGGAGCATCTGTCCTTGGGCCCCAGCTGGATGAAATTGGAAAAACCAGTGGAAACCCCAACCATCCTCTCAGGGCTGGGGAGCAGGGCCTCTTCGTCCCCACAGCCCATCCCTTGTTGGACTCTTGCAGGTTGGGCGTGAGTTAAAAGTTGAAGTTTTGGTTTAAGAAGTAAACACATGATTTTGTCGTCGTTATGACCACATACGTTAGAGGAGTGTGTGTGTCATGGTGGTTAGAAAGGTCATCCCAAATGGAGTATAATTACATGCTATGGATGTTTTCATCAAACACAGAGCGGCTTCTGTTTGTAATGAAGTTTCCCGTGAAGCGGGCCTCTCGGGGAGTGTGGCGTCCTGTTTCGGGACAGAGAGATGGCAGTGCTCCACAGCGCCTCCCACCACCGACAGACTCGCTTGATGCGGGACTCGGGCGGCGCAGCCCTGGTACCTTTAGCCACGTGATAGATCACCCATGTTCTTGCTCTCCTGAGAGAATCGCAGATGTATTTTTGGAGAAACACGAGACGCGGTCCTCTAAAGAGCTGTCACGGTAGAGTCACTTTGGAGCGGACGACACCAGGCAGCCAGAGCTCAGAGGAGCCGCTTTTACATTTACTTCGAATTTAAAAATGGAAAGAAGCCTGTCACATGAAAAACACATCATTGCCTGTGCTTTTGTAACTTTTTGTAAGGTCCCTCTATGACAGAGAAAGTCACGTGTGTGCATCCCTGTGATAGAGAGCGTTGAGTCAGCAAGAGGGGCCACGGGTACAGACCTCAGGAGGCCCGGGAAGGGGGTGTCTGTGCTCTGGTCAGCGTGGGAGACTCCGAGGCAGGGAGGTCTGATTCAGGCCCTGTCCGCCTAGAGCTAACTGGTCCACACTCCCAGCCCCGGGGGCAGCAGCTGTCCCTCCCCCGCCCTGGGCTGGGGCTGGGGCAGGAGCAGAGGCGGGCGGGGAGGGCGGGGCTGTGCGAGGAGCGCTGCACTGTCCTGCCACCTCCCCGAAGCAGGGCCCCCGGGACCCGTGTTGTCCCTCTGCCCTTCAGAGGCCACTGCTCTGCCCTTGTGTGCCGTTGGTGAAATGCAAGTCGTGTAGGCAGTTTTGTGTGACCGTGGACTACGCATAGCAGCATTCAGAATCATTGCTTTGTCTTCCTGCAATCCCAAAGCATTATCCCGTGTGCTGTGAGTGATGTGTTTCACTGTGGCTTTCCCTCCCCTGAAGGGCACTGTGCTGGCACTCACAGAAAACAACTTCGATGACACCGTAGCAGAAGGAATCACCTTCATCAAGTTTTACGCTCCATGGTAAGTGGCTCCCTCATTAGAAACCACATTTCCTCATGCACTTCCGTCCCTTTGCATTTTCCAGCTCCTCAGCCCACCCTCCAGGCCCATCCTGGGGCTCTGTCGTAGGAAATAAGGAAAGTGATCTTTATGCTCCTGTGTTCAGGTGTGTTCCAGGTGGGAGGTATTCATAAACATGTATGGAAAATTAGGTTAGTATATTTTATAGTTCGGTCTGCTTTGCAGAAAACATAATAATGGCGGAGAACTCTGGTGGTTGTACAGGACTTACGTTATGGTATCTGTGCGCTTCGCCAAATAGATAGCTTGTTTTGGTTATATAACCCATGAACAGCTTGATGCACTTCTGCTCCATAGTCTATGTATTTATTTATTCATTCATTCATTCATTCATTTTAAATTCTTTGTTGTTCAAAGTTTTACATATGTCTCCTCCCCTCCTCCCCCCATTGACCTTTCCCCGCCCCCACTCCCGATAGTTGGTGTCCATTGGTCATTCATGCTCATGTGCATGGATACCAGTCCTCTCCTATGGAGATCATGGAGAAACCCAGCAGCTGAAGTCAGTCAGAGCCATTCCTGCCACACGGCGCTCAGGGAGCGTTTGCACGGGGTTGGGACCAAGGCATCTGCGTGGTGGGGAGACGAGAGGTCCAGAACTTCCCCGAACTGCTGTGACTCTGGGTGGCCTTTAATTCCCTGAAACTTAGCAGTAAAACTGAAGGATGTCTGCACAAATGAAACACTGCATTTGGGAACGCAGGGTGCTGGGAGAGTCAGTTCCGTATTTAAAAGTGGACAGGTAAGGTCACCACATGCCATTTTTGCTCTTTATAGAGCAAAATACCATTTCAGATATTCATGAAAAACCATCATAGCAGAGATAAAAGTTAATGAGTCCTGGCTGGTTTGCTCCGGTGGTTGAAGTATCGTACAGGAACTGAAGGGTCTCAAGTTCACATAATTAGGTTGAGGGTTCGATTCCCAGTTGGGTAGATATGGGAGACAACAGATTAATGTTTCTCTCTGACATCCATGTTTCTCTCTCTCTCTCTCTCTCCCTCTCTCTCTCTCTCTCTCCCCCCCCCTCTCTTTTTCTCTCTAAAATCAGTAAAAAGATATATATCCTCTGCCGCAGCGTTGGTGGTATAGTGGTGAGCATAGCTGCCTTCCAAAGATATATATCCTCAAATGAGGATTAAAAAAAGATTTGAGCACATGACTTGTATGAGTTGTGCTGTTTTAATTTTTTAAAAATAGAAACACTGGCCCAAGCCAGTTCGTCTCAGTGGATAGAGAATCAGCTTTTGGACTGAAGGGTCCCCGGCTCATTCCGGTCAGGAGCACATGCCCAGATTGTGGGCTCGATCCCCTGTCGGGGGCACGCAGAAGGCAGCCGATCAATGATTCTCTCTCATTGATGTTTCTATGTTTCTCTCCCTCTCCTTTCATCTCTGAAATAAATAAAAATACGTTATATATATAAAGAAATACTAGTAGCCGAAACTGGTTTGGCTCAGTGGATAGAGTGTCGGCCTGCGGACTAAAGGGTCCCGGGTTCGATTCTGGTTAAGGGCATGTACCTTGGTTGCGGGCACATCCCCAGTAGGGGGTGTGCACGAGGCAGCTGATCTGATGTTTCTCTCTCATCAATGTTTCTAACTCTCTATCCCTCTCTTCCTCTCTGGTAAAAATCAAGAAAATAAAAAAAAAAAGAAACACTAGTAAATAATGCCTTTAAAAAACAACAAAAAAGCTATATAGATCAAGTTTGAAGACAGCAGATCCCCTTTTATTGCAGGGGAGCAGTTCTTGGAGTCAGAAAAGGGACACAGAGTTTTGAATGATTTGGTGCTCACACCACATCACCAAAGCTTGAGGGGAGCTGTGAGGTTGTTTTGAAATGTTGAGACCATAAGCAGTCAAAGCTAAAATGTTTTTAGCCTTCAAGTGATTAGAAACAACAACAACGTTTGGAGTCCATTTTGTTTCCTGTTTGTTTCCTCCTGTTCGTGATGCATTCATAAACCAGTTAGCCGAATTTACGGGTCACTGAGATGGTTTCAAAACCCAGACTTGTTTTCAGACCAGCTTGTTTCCATCAGGTTACCCAGAAGTCTGCTTCAGGTAGACTTTGCCGTCTTTGTTTTGGAGGAGGAGGAAGACAATGGGAGAATTTGGTGTTTTCTAAACTTCTAGGCAATTGTTGCCAGCCTCATAGAAACACAAGGCTTGGCAGCGGAATGTAGGCGAGTGACCTCGACCTGGGACTTGAACAAAGCGGTCATTCTTCCATTTCTAGGTGTGGCCACTGTAAGAACCTGGCTCCTACCTGGGAAGAACTCTCTAAAAAGGAATTCCCTGGCTTGGCAGAGGTCAAGGTCGCCGAAGTGGACTGTACTGCTGAGCGCAACATCTGCAGCAAGTACTCGGTGGGTACCGTGGATGGAGACACTTCTGGGAATGCCGAGTATCAGAGCTGATCCAGGTGGAGCTGGAATGTGGTATCGTTGTCTCAACCAAGATAACTCGCTGCCCTCCTCCCTCAACAAAGCGCTGTTTGTGTCCTTTGGAGGTGTTTTGTTTTTTCACTTTGAAAAGGAAGAGATGCTCTGAAAGAAAGGCTCTCTCCCTCTGCCACACACATGTTCAGAGGGGTCTCGGTCTTGCTTCTGGGCAGAGGCTGCTGGCCAGTATCTGAGATCCACCCTGGGGAGCGAGGCCCCCTCCGAATGCACATTCTCACTGACAGTCGGCTGGCCCGTAGCCTTCATCCGAGATACCAAAGTGGCCTTATTTTTATTTTTTTACATACGACAGCGTTCTGGAGTCGATGGCTGAATAAGGCAACATTAGAACATAGACTTCCTCCTGAGAGGGCCTCCCCACCAGCCAGACTTGCATTGGATTGTCCTTCAGCTGTTGCCTCCTTCCTAGCCATTAGCACCATCTAATAGCCTACAAGATTTGTGATTTGTACTGTTCTTTTGCTTGCTTTCCTAAAAGACTTTTGAGGCTTCTGATATTTATCATATTTATCATCTCATCAGATTGAGAATAGATGACTTTTTTTTTTTTTTTTTACTTATCATTGGGAGATGCCAGGCATTTTTTGTGTGTGTATGTGTGCCTTAAAATTCTCAAAAGAGGAAAGATGTGAGTTGCAGCTGAAAAATATATCTCCTCGAGGGCCTCGCTGCTCCTCAGTACGGCCTGGGCACCACGGGAAGCTGGTCATGAATGCAGCCTCAGGCCCCACGCTGACTCCACCCGACCCGGGGGGCGTGCACGGCAGGGACTCGGGGACTCCACTCCGGGGGAGGCATCCCTTTGGCACTAATCGTGGACGTAATTTTGGGTTAGAAACTGAATAAATAGTCCAGTGGCTTTGCTTGCTGAACTAGCTGGTACTTTTTAAATGGAAATTTAACCATAGACTTTCCCGGCCACAACAGGTGTTTTTTTCTGGCTTTAGTTAAGTAATCTGTGTATGATTCAGGCCAGTTTTCAAACTGCGTTTTCTCGTTACAGGTACGAGGCTATCCCACATTGCTGCTTTTCCGCGGGGGGAAGAGAGTTAGTGAGCACAACGGCGGCAGGGACCTTGACTCGTTGCACCACTTTGTTCTGCGCCAGGCGAAGGATGAGCTATAACAGCGCAGGGAAGTCGCCCTCCCGCCGGCCTCCTGGACTGAGAGGAGGAGCAAGTCATGCGGACCTTGGGAGGTTCAGGTGGTGGTTTCTCAGAAAGCTGTCTGTACCGAACTTGGGGTATCTTCTGTGTGTGTATGTAAAGCCAACACATTCTACAGGATTTTTTTTATTAAGTTTCCCTAAGTAAATAATGATCCCTTTGCAAACTAAGTATTTTCAGTGGCAATCTATCATCCCTTTTAACCTTCTCTTGATGGAATCTAAATGGTTTCCTTTTGAAACTAAAACAGAGTTGAGGAAAAGCAAATCGCTGGACTATTTTTGGCTCCTGAGTGGTTTTGGTGAAAGCATCGTCCAACACACAGTTTTGAACTGCCCACGAGTCTGGAAAGGTAGTCTCATGGCGTGTTGTCATTCCTCTGATCTCAAGGTCACAGCTAATTATGTGATTGGAGCAGATTTAAAAACAAACCCCCACAACTCTGGAAGGCACCTTCCCAGCCACTCCTGGATTTTGTTTCTGTTAATACTTCTCTCATCGTGAGAGGTCTGCCATAATGAAAGCAATGGTACTTTTGACATGTGCCTGAGAAAGGTAATGCTGATGTGTGTCGATATTTGTCAGATCAGTTATTACTGTTCAAAAGATACTTCTGTTTGTTTCTCCTGGGTGAAAGATTTCATTAGTTATGTTAACATTAAGTCAGGATCCATGAGGATATTTTAAGTCCATGTTTAAGATTTGCTATCTCCCCGGGGAAAATGTGGGCATGGAAAGTTCCACCAGGCTTGTCCTGACTGTTTTGTTAACTCATAGAAAGATCCTGGTGTTATCTGTCACCTGGGGAAAAGGACTAGGTGAGCGGGTCCGGGTGTCAGGGACCAGGGGACTTGGGCAGCCCGGCCCCAACAGAGCAGTTTTAGTTCTGCTCCTCGGTAGTCCTAGCCACCAGGGGTGGGGAATGTCTGGCCCGAGGGCTGTATAGAGGCCTGAGGAATCATTTCATCTGGCCCTACCAAGGCATTAGGGGTGAATTAATTTAATGTTTGATCAGATATAGCAGGCTAATATTTCAGTTGATAATTTTGTGTGGCCTGTGAATGATGTTATAAATAACCAAATGGCCCTTGGCACAAAAAAGGTTTGCCATCCCTGTTAAAAGGCTCTCTGTACATCATCATCTGCCTTCACGGAGATTGAATGGTATTAACTTTACCTAAAGACCAAAGAATGAGTAGGCGGGGCTGTGTCAGAGCTGAAGTAGGCTGTGCTACCATCAGTGCTGATGCTCTTATAATTCATGCCTCCCTAGTTGTTAAACATTTTTACCATCACCCTTGGAAGTAACCATAGGACCAGGCTCCCTGTATGTTCTTTGCCCTCAAGTTACCTTTCCAAATTACCCTTCTGTCTGCCACTCTCACCCGCCTCCCGTGCTTGGGGGAGCCAGTCCCCTGGCACACAGTAACTGCTGGTAAGAATCTCAGACACAGGACGCATCTGCTGTCTGCGGCAGATGACAACAGAGCAGGATCTCGACCAGCCTCTGCCTTAAGGAAATCTTTATTAATTGTGTGTGGGTCACAGATGTTCTTGTTAAAAAAAAACCAGCTTTTCAGGAGAAGCACAATCCTCATGAGTGGCTTCCGCTTTGCATCATGAGTCTTGTATTGAAAGAAAATCAAAGTGGTACAATTTGTTTACACTCGGATACTTTCTAAATAAACTCTTTTTTTAAAAAAAAAAAAGAAGTCTAGTCTTTCCTTAAATGTTACAGCAAAACAGATATAAAATAGACAATAAATTATAGTTTATATTTACACAAAAGCTGTAAGTGCAAACAGTTATAGATCATAAATGTATTATTTAATCAGTTTAATATGAAATTGGTTTCCTACTATATGATTGTGAGAAAGACATTTAAAAAATACTCTAAGATTTAATCTGAGTCTTACTTTCTACAAGAGAAAACTGATTTTGATTCATAAACAGCATGGCCTTCCAAACCCATTCCTACAGGCCAGCGCCCCTTGCTCAGTTTATGTCCTGTGTTGGTTCTCGCCTGTGACACGGAAGGCTGTACAGTAAGAGGGAAAGAACTGTTTCACTGAAGTAGATGGGATATGAGAGCCAGCCTTTCTGAAGTCCCTCCTGCAAACAGCAGGAGGTCAGCACTGCTTGTATCTGTCACCTGGGTGCCTTGGGGGCCGCTGAAGACTCTCCACCCTGTGGCTCCCCACACAGCACCAACGTTCTGCTGATGGTACTCGCAAGGAAAACAGCAAATGGGGGAGGAATGGCGTGTGGAAATCACGTGGTTTGTTTTAACTGAAATAATTCTTTTTTCACACCAACAGAACGCCAGCACAAACACTGGACAGCAGTTACCAAACAAAAGGCACTTCCACGTGGCCCTGATTATGGCTTGGGCTGTTGATCTTATATGAAATTGACCTTCCCAGGAACAAAATCCTTGAATAGAGGCATTCCCCCCACCCCCAATTTCTGTTAACTGTAAAATCTGTTTTTGAGAAACATTCTAAATTGGCTGATACTTCAGCCAAGGATACTTTTACTTCTTTAAAATTATTTTCCCTGTTCACTCAGTAATACCACAAATAGCTTGATATAAAGCTAACTCTAATTTTGGTGGGCTTTTATGGGGGAAGAGGAACCCTTCAAAGTTATATTTCTGCAATGTCCAGACTCCATACTACAGCCATTCAAATAGCCGCCTACAGACCAACTACTCACGTTCTTTACTACACGGGCAAGACATTACTGAGGCCCTTCAAAGTCTTCCTTGGGCAATAAGGCACCAACCGGCAAGAGAGGGTTTCAAAGTCATCGTCCCACTGTCACATCCCACACACGTCAGTGCTGTTTAAGGCAGGGCTAAGCTAGGAATCCAAGGCAGGACCTCTGACCCCAACAGGCAGTTTCAAGTTAGTGGCATCCACAAGCTCTCACAACCATATTCCTGTATTTCTTCAAGATAACATTGGAGTTGTCATCAAAGTAAAGAACCGAGATGGCATTTAGTTTAGTTGGCGCACAGCACGGTTTAGGGACGTACTCGGGATTCATAAGGTGAACCTGTTTTAAAACAGAAGGAGGAAAAGGTTCCATCAGAAATGACCCGGCCTTGGCTTACACCCACCCACACAGTGATGGAGGGCTCTGAGCTCACCAGTGTCTGCACGATCGCATGGTTTGTTGCATTCATATGTGCGTTGAGTGGGAAGGAGCATTCTCCATCACAGTAATTGGCAGCATAGCCCTTGGGTGCAATGATCCAGTCCTTAGTTTAAAAAAGCAAAAGCAAGCAACAGAGAGATAATTAACATACACTCCTTACATCTGTGCTCTCAGTAATCCTGTGAGGAAAATCACTCCCGTGGACAGCTCAGTAGACAGATGCAGGAAGGTCAGTTTCACATTCAGGTGGCAAAGCTGGGTGTGACCCTGTTGGGCGTGACCGCAGAGCCCTTGCTCTTTCCACAGCCCAAACGACATTTAGCTGCTACCTGCCTGCTGAGCCCGGAAGCACATGGGGCTGGCTTTGTGAACTTGACCCGAGGGAGCCTCTCCAGGAGCCCAGGGTATTCCCTGTCATGCCACCTGCATATGGAAACTACCTTCTGCCACTTGTCACCTATGATTTGCTGCTTATAAACTGTGGTGACTCAGGTGTGGGTCAGAACCTTTGTTCTCTTCTAGTAGTTTAGTTTTAGCCATTGCAGTTTTAACGGTTGACCCATTTTTCCAACCCTTTCTCAAAATAAAATTTGTTTAATTGGTAAATGTAAATACCTACCCTGTGGACTTTGAGAGAATGAGGAAAGATTATTGAAAAAAGGTGGCTATTGATTTTGAGGTACGCAGAGCTGGGGAACCTGGGCTCCCTGGAAAGGTGCCAGTAAGGGCCGTGTGCACACGTAGGCCAGGCCTTCACCCTCCTCACTCCAAGAGCCTGGCATTTGGGAGAACTCCTATGTACCTTCCTGGGGAGAACCACCTCAGTTCTAAAGCTCAAGATCTTTGATGATGGCTGCCGCCATGAGGATGAGAAGGGCCTGCTGAGAAAGGATCATGGTCCCCTTGTTCTGAGAACTCACCTGCCATCCCAGGTCTTGGAAGCTCACATAAAGCTCATGCTTCCTGCAGGCTGTTTTTAGCTCACTGCTGTTGTAATCTGTTAGAAGAGATAAAAAGGTAAAGGCATTAACTCATTCATTCCCTCGCCCGGCACTGTATTAGGCTCAGGATAGCAGTGCACAAGGCCTCTGTGAGACAAATTTGGTCACCAAACAGCTCAATGAAGTTCCCGGTAGTGTGGGTGTTTTACACACTCTGTCTTGTCCACTCTGGGTTTAGTGCTGGGTACACTTGCAAATGATGCATAATACTGACTTGACTGGAATCTCTTAAGCAACCAGTGTTTGTTGTGAGCCTCTGTTGTGTGCAAGGTCTATGGAGAGGGTGTTCCAAGATGCCCAAACACTCTGGACGTCTGACTTGGAAGACATCATATTTGCAGTAAAAGACGACTATCCTCGGCAGGATTTGCTGTATTTCTAACAGGCACGGTCTTGAAGCTGTACAGGGTTTTTTTGGTTTTGTTTTGTTTTGTACAGGGGTTTTAAAGCTAGCTGCCGGGCTAGGGAAGTATCCAGGAGGCCCAGGAGTGGGGAAGAGAGGGAGACGGTGCTGCAGCAGAGGCCATCCTCATCGGCACTGTCCTCCGGCCTCTCTGCCTTATTTAACCATTTTTTGGTTAAATTGGTTAAATCTATTGATATTTAACCATAAATAGATTGATGATCTATTTAAATGCTTTAACCTGCATTTAAGCAACAACTTCTAAGCCAGGAGTGCCAGAGATCCGATGTGTATATGCCCCCTGTGTGCCATTCCGGAGCCACCAGCCTGCTTATCCTAGTCATCGGCAAGAGGAATGGCCGTGCCCCGATTCACTGGCAAACTGCGGCTCACGAGCCACATGCGGCTCTTTGGCCCCTTGAGTGTGGTTCGTCCACAAAATACCACGTGCGGGCACGCACGTATAGTGTGATTGAACCTTCATGGCCGGTGCACGGAAGTCGGTTTTCGGCTCTCAAAAGAAATTTCCATCGTTGAACTGTTGGTGTTGGGCTCTGTTGACTAATGAGTTTGCTGACCACTATCCTAAGGGAAGGCCTTTCAGCAGAGGTTCCTCGCTCCATGGCAGGAAAGGCACAGGGACTGCCACGCAGCCCGCCGGTCCCTCTCGGGAGGAAGGAAGTAAAAGAGAGTTGGGAGAGAGGGCCAGGCTGCAGAGCCCCGCGGGTGTCTTCATTAAGTCTGTATTCTTCCAGGACTTTGCCAAGGGGTTGCATCTCCTCCAGCCTGCTGAACGATTAAACCGGTGGTTCCGATACACAGAAGTACTGTGTCCATTGCTAAAGGTCAACCAGTGGCTTCCATTCCCACCGTGGCATCCGCTGCCTCAGTGGCTGTGCCATCCTCCTCCCCAGCCTCGCCCGTGTCCTTATGATTGGTGACGCTGGGTTCCCTGGGGCCGAGAACACCGGAGGTGCTGGGCGGTCAGCACCAAAGGAGCTGCTCGCCAATGCGTCTTCCTGGCGTCCGGCTGATGGCAGGAGGGTGATGTTGTCCTTGTACCGCAGACACCCGAGCGCCCACATCTGACAATCCTGCTCAGAGGGTGGGGACAGGGATCAGTCACAGCTGGGTGGGCCCAGAGGCCGATGCTGCGGCTGCCAGCACACAGAGCTTGGCATGAATCCCTGTGTTCATCCTCATTCCCATCTTCCGGCCCCTCCTAGACCACCTTGTCCCCTGTTTCATTTGTACGTCCACGCAGGTTATGGCTGAGAGACGGTCTTGGTTCTGGCTGGGAGCTCTTTCTTCTCGGCTGCTGGGTCACGGCCCTGACACTCACCTCCGCTGGTGACAGCCTCTACTCCCTGGCCCTATAGCTGTTCTTCCCTATGATGGCTGGGACCACTTGACAAAAAGGCCACTCCACCAGCCCCACTCAGCTCAGGCAAGCGGACACTGCAGGGGAGCATTTCTCTAATTCCATGCGGGAGGGCAGGGTGCTCTGACTGCTGCGGCACCATGGCCTGCCACCTCCTCACAGCATCTCTGTTCCCAGGCAGCGGCCACGGACACTGCATGTTTGCTCCACCCAAACACGAGGGGCACATCCCACAGCCCGAAGAGGCCTTTGGGGTCAGTTCCTCCCGCACTCCCTGTACCTGGCCCTGGAGACCACGCTTGCAGGAGCCAGTGCTAGGAGAGCCTGGGTGCACAGCTGGTTTATTTCTGTGGCACAATCGCTCAGTGCACTGCACAGCAGGTTTCCCTTGAACGGAACACAATGAGCCCCGGATGCGAAGGGCAGGGCCCTGCGATGATCCTGACGTGCAGGGCAGGCGACGTGCAGGGAAGCTGTGCGGCCAGCGTGAGGGGCACCATCGCAGCGGAGTCTGGGCCACACAGCCACCACCTGAGGACCCCAGGGTGGTGACTGCACCTGAGCCACAGCGCTCAAGCCCAGCCCAGCCCAGGCTCCGGGGATCCAGGCAGCCCGCCCACTTTCCTTTCCAACCCCAGCAGGGGAGGATGAGAGAGAAGCTACAGGAGGAGAGGGAAACAATAAGGAAGACATGGAGAGGGGAAAGGCAGAAGAGAGACAAAGGCAGGGCAAGCATCCAAAATTAGGTGAGAGGGAACAAGGACGAGGCGAGGACAGGTGGCGCCTCCAGCCGGGGCTCCTGCAGAGTGGGCTCCTGCCTGGTGGGCTGACCTCAGGTTGGCCGCTGAGGCCACTGTCCCTGCTCAGCGAGACGCACGCTCAGCCAGGGCGATGCTGGCAGGGCGGGCGCTGGGGACAAAGTGGCAGGTCCACATTGTCTTTCCTGAGCTCAGGCTAACATCTTCCCAGAGGAACTTGTTTTTCAGAGTGAGCAACTCACTCCCACTTCCCCTCTCTCCCAGGATGCCGAGGGGCAGAACAACAGCGGCTGTTAAAATGGCACCTCTGTCTTCAATGGCCTGGCCGCTCTTCCCTTATCCCGGCCTTATCTGCCCGTCTTATCCAAACAAGTCTCTGGCTCCCACAGACTCCATTGAGAACACGCTGGAAGGAGCCCAGCTCCTGAGCTCAGGCACAGCAGGCTGCAGGGTGATCGCCAGAGTCTCAATTTCCAATGTCTGTAATCTCATGAAGTGTGGGGCGGGGTTGGGGGGGGGGGTTATTTTCAGAATCTAGATTTTGTTTACAGGCTGGATGGTAGCAGGGGACCCCAGCGCGACCCTATTCTTCTGCTGCTCAGCACCCCAAGGTCTCAGGAGATCCCATTCCGCGGGGCCACCTGGGCCTCCCCTTAGGCTCTGTCTTGAGTGCAAAAGAATACGGAGCTAAGTTTTGTGAAAATAGATAAACACTCCCCTTGAACACGAAGCTTTAAAACCCCTTGTGCCTGGAGCACCTCTGTTCCCGTCAGTTCCTAGACTGAGTCTCAGGCCCCCAGTTTCCTCAGGAGCAGCGACTGCTGGTGAATTACTCGGCAAGCACCTGTCCACACCGTGTTATTACACCTTTCAGCATCGCTGCCACCAGGGATGGGACACCCTTCCAGGCGGTTTCGCTCCCTGATAACTAATATCCTCAAGCACGTCATGGCCAAGGAGAGTCAGTATTATATACTTGGCATCTGGAATTATTCCAACGTTCAGACCACCAATGCCATACCTGTGCTCCATAGCAGTGGAAATTTGATTTCGTTTAGAAAACTCTTAACAAGCCTCTCCTTTTTGCCTGGTACAGTTGGAAGCCTAGCTGTAGGGCCTAAAATTTTAATTTAAGATCAAAATGATATATTAAAATGCCCCCTCCTTTGAAGAATTATAAACAGTATGTTCCTCCTCGGCTTTGGCGGCCATCCCACAGAAGCAAGGAGAACCTCGTGGGGACACCTGCTTGGGAACTAAAAGGCCACATACGCGCTGACCTGTAAGAATGAGACTCCCTCGTCTGTGGGCTGGAGTGCCCTGAAATGCACAGCAAAAAATTTCAGAGTCATATAAAATGCCCAAGCTGTTGCTCAGCAAGCCAGGAACTCTGGTTACCTGTCTTATCTGGAAGCAACTGAAACCGCTCAGTTGGAAAGTTCAAGGGAATAGAAGATATGAACTATCAACAAGGTCAAATAAGTATATCTAAATGCACCAGAGCCACATGTCCCCCAGGACCTTACAGACACATGCTGGAAAGAGATGGAAGGAGACTGACTGTAAGAAATGCGAACAGGGAGCTTTTGAAGAACTCATTCCAAAGGACAGGCAGGGTTTTGAGAGGTTGCTGGTTCATAGATGTGGCAGAGATCTGGGTGGTGACAACATAAACATCAAGGATGAAAGAGGCCTACAACTCATCTAATTCAGTTTTACATGAATTGTTAAAAGTGGCAGAAAAAGTTTGCAAACTACTGTTGCCAAAAGAAAGAACAGTTGTGAGGCGCACTGTTGGCAGCCAGCTGGTTGACCTGGCAGAAAACCTCACACTCACCAGCTGACTTGAAACCCCATTACCCACCCACTCCCCAAAGATATCTTGAAAAGATCCTGGAAAATAAGCTAGATCAGTATCTAGAATCAAGGCCTTTTGTTCACAGCCCTCATGATGGATTGCCCAGTCCCCAGAAGACAAAATAGTGAACCCCAAGAGAAAGAGACTATAGAAGAGGGGGAAGGCAGCAAGTAGAGATATCAAACGAAGCCAAAGAGTGTGAAGCACCTGAGACCAGCAGGCTGGCAGACATGGAGGCCGGAAAGGAATTGCCAGATTCACCAGAATCCCCAGTGGGCTTCCCAGCCTGGCACAGACCAGGAGAGTGAAAACGATAGATGACACTGTCCAGATGATATCTGAGACTGCCGCAGACATGCAGCACAGCAAACACCCATCTCCCGCTTGGAGCCGACAGCTACGGAGCAGACCCACTGCTTGGTGCATGTGTTTGGGAAGTCCAGCTTAAAGGCCGAGTACAGATGTGAGAGCAGATGTTGGTGGGCAGTACGTAGGGAGGAGGCGGATGGGGCTCCTGGCCTTTCCCTTGTGGTGGACTGGTCTTGCCATCGCAGACACCTGCAAAAACAGGTGCTTTCTTCCTCCAGGAGACTGTTTTCAAAACAGACACGTATTTCCCTGCCATGTTTCACTCCGAAAACGGGCAATTCTGTGAATTCTGTTAACTCCTTTATCCCATGCAGGATGTTCTCTAGTGGGCTTCTCCTGCTGGTGGTGGTTGAAGTGGAGAAATGTGAATTCCCTGGGAGCACTCTGTGGAAGACGGGGGGCAGCAGAGGCAAAGCAATCTCTCCCTTCGACCTCCTGAAAGATTTACAAGAGGAAAGGCCTGCTGGGAGTCACACCAGAAGCCACAGTTTTTTGTCTCTGCAGCAGCTGCCTTGGTCAGGAAGGCCCAGCAACATCTGGCCCCACCGCGGCCTGGAAAGGAAGCCACGCTGGTTGGCCCATCTCTCAGGGTAGCAGGCCACCTTCCTGGAATCCCCTTCTCCAAGAGCAGCCTCCTCTTCTGCATGTCCACTCGGATACATGAGAAAGAATGAGCCAAATACGGCCTCACATGAGGAATTTCTCACACCAGCTTGAGAGGGTCTTTGAAGATAGTGAGATGCAAACAGGATCCTTTGTAGGAATACTTTCTGGTGGGGGGTGTCTGGCCTTTTGCACAGCGGAGGCCAGAGGTATCTGTAATGAGCTCTTTGCCTTAGGACTGCTGGAAGGAGCAGAGCAAATTGGAAAGTACCGGGCTGGGAGGTGGGGGGTGGGGTAGGAAGACCAAGAAGAAAACCGGATATACTTGTATCTTATTGTAAAATAGAAAAGGTTTAACATTCATATTTAACTTGAAGTCATCACATTGAAAGAAAAGAAAGTTGAAAGGAACTTTGGAAAAAAAAAATTGGGTGACACTGCTAAAACCAAAATCTAAGACATGTTTTCTCAATTTAAAAAAAAAAAAATTCCAATGTGTACTGGGGCGTGGAAAGGATGTTGAATAAATCAAGTGAAATTTTAATTTTAAAAGCAATCAACATTTCAAGAGCTGCCTTCATGTCTGAGGTCCCAGCACCATTAATGAGCCTGGCTGCGCTCATTAATGAACAGAAGCAGCCTCGTGCCCAGAGGAAAACCGAGATTTTCCTTCCATTCGGCAGGGGAAAGACCCCTTTCTTCTTCTTCTTTTACAAACCCCAACCCCGACTGTTTCTAGTGGTAAACACAGGAACACCCATGCTGTGCAACGCTTCCAAGAAACACCAGGATGACAAGAGGCAAAATGTCACATCACACTGGGTGGTGGATCCTCAAGTTCCACGTCCAAGACGCTGGTGAGGGAAATGGCTGATGAAGTCAGAATGTACGCTGCAGACACTTCCTTCCGACGGGGACTTGGGGAAGCTGCACAAACTCTTTCTGGCCACTGAAGATGGCATTTTTAAACAGTCCCCTGGGAGAAGGAAAGCATCTTCCAGAAGTATTTTACGTGCTTTCGGAAGGTCCTAACCTAGGTCCTGACAACCTGCTTCCTACAACTGCATGCAACCCATCTCGGAGCGCTATTAGGAACCAGATCAAATGCTCCTCATTTAGTCCCAGCCAGTCTGCCGAGCAGCAGCCATCCTGCTGCACAGAGGAGTAACTGCAGAGGAAAGGGATGAAGCTTGTCCAATGTCACAGAGTCGTAACAAGGGAAGCAGGTTCTCGGACTGGAAAGCCCACAGTCCTCTTCAACTTCCTGCTGCTGCATTCTTGCATGGTTTAAACAGCTGAACGAAACCCAGACCTTGCAGCCTTGGCTGTAGAGTGAGATGCATCTGCGTTGGAATTGAACAGTCACTCACTCTCTGAGGCACCACACCTGTGCCCCCTCCATCAGGTCCTGATGCGTGGACTTCCGTGCCACTTCCTAACAAAGCACCGCATGGAAGGACGTCTCTGAAGAGCCAGGGAATGGATGCGCACGCAGAGGGAGCTGCTTCCTCTCGCGTGACCCTTCGAACTTCCCCGCTGAGGGCAGGATGGGGTTGGCCCCATTACCTCCTGGGGTGAACACATGGCCCCAGACAGGCTTTCTGCTGGCGCCACCACGAAAGAGATGATCTTGGAACTACTGGCTGCCTTTCTTACCACCACGGAGAGAGAGCCTCTCGGAGAATGCTGCCAACACAGCAGAGACAGAGAGATTCTTTTGAGCCCCTGGAGGCAGCCATGCCCGAGGCTAGAAGCCCTGAACGTCCGAGTTAAATGAACCAATCAACTCTGGCGCATGGGGCAGCTGAGGGCACTGCCAAATACAAGTCTATCTTATACAAATGTATGAAGCTTGTTTCTATCCCACAACCTCTCAGGTTTAATGCAACTGGGAGAAAACCTGGGATCTTTCTGTGAGTGAAAAAGGAGCTGGAGAAATCTTACCAAACAGAAGGATGCTTCTCTGGACAAACACACACCCGAATGCCTGCTGGCTGCAGACTCCATCTTTGGGAATAAGTGTTCCCCTCTGTGGCCCTGCATCGTCGGCGACAATGAGAGGCACCTGCAGGCCTTTGTATTTGCCGCGCAGAAGCAGAGCAGATATGAAACGATCGCACGGCCTTGCTCTCACTGAGGCCCGAGGGCCAACAGAGAACGAGACTCCACCCTCACCTACCTGAAGCGCTGGAGGCCCGGGACACGTCCTGGGCCTGGGTGGAGCGGTTGCGACTCTGCTGGCGACGCCGACCGCTGGCTGACCTCGTGGTGCGCACGTGGACCTCGCTCACTTTGAAGAAGGCCACCATGAAGGGCTGCTTGTCGTACGGGCCGTCTCTGCCCACCAGGCCCGCAGCTCGGGGGTTGATGCTGAGTCCTTGAATGCAAACCAAAGCACGCCCCTCTTTATTCCATGTAAACTTACTCCTGCAGCTGCATGACGGGTCCTTCCCGGCCTCCCGGGACTGATCACAAAGAATGCGGGTGAGGGGAAAGCATGGTACTCTCGGATCTCTGGTGGCACCCTCGGATGGACAACATCAACACCCTCCTTCCAGCCCTAGCTGGCATTGCTCAGTGGTTAGAGCATCAGCCCTCACACCAAAGGGTTGTGGTTTAATTCCCGGTCAAGGGCACAAACCTGGGCTACAGCTTCAATCCCTAGCCCAGGTCAGGGTGTGTGTATATCGATCGATCTGTCTCTCTCACATCTCGGTCTCATTTCTGCTAGTCCTTTTCCTTCATATTCATTCTTTCTTTTTGATCATATTCATCCCAGCCAGTGAGGTGACTCAACCCACGGAGCATGCCCACTCTGAAGGCCGTTAGGGGCCCTGGATCTGCTGGATTCGGATGCTGCAGGAGAGGGGGTGCTGGGAGGGGTAGACTAAGGTCAGGATTTATCCTATGCTCCCATCTTTCTTCTTCTCCACGCCATCCACCTGCCTTGCCTCTGCGTGCTCGCCTCCCATGTTTCTCTCGGAACCTGGACCACCTGACCGTCTCCGAGTCCTTCCAGGGGAAGGTTTTGCTTTCAACAGCAGTTATGAGGAAACAGTAAAGGAAGTCATTGTGAACTGAGGACTGGGCTGTGAACCACGGCTCTCTCATGACTGCTGGAGAGGAAATGAGTGACAGCGACTGCTGGGCCTGGTCTTGGCAGACTTACCATCCCAAGTCACCACGCTCAGCTGAAGCCCCATGTTGTGCTGTGGGGTCACGACCCACAGATTGCTGGTGGCTGTGATGTCAAACTCCAGCCAGCCTTCTTCTGAGGCCCATACCACGCGGGTGTCCAGCAAGAAGAGGTCGGAGTCTCTGAAAGAAAGAAGAGGTGGTGAAGTGAACAGCAGGCTGTCCCCTCCGCCCACTCTCGCTCTGTCCTGCTGGTGTCACAGTAAAAGATGCCCAAGTCAGGTCAGGTCCCGTGTAGGGCAACGTGTCCAGCGACCCGCTGCAGCTCTGGCGGGCATGGCACACAGAGGGCAGGGCTGACACGCAGGGAGAGGAACGGTGCCAGGGGCTGCACAGAAACGGGCTTTCTCTGACGATGGCAGGGCCCCTCCACTTCACTTACTACCTCGCTATGATGCTTATACAAATCCCTTGTGGAATTAGGATAAATGGTAGATAGGTAGATAGAGTCATACTGTTCCTTATTTTATGGCTAATGAACTGTAGAAAGAAAGAAAGTGGGAGGCCAATGAGGAAAGGGGTTAAGAAAATACTAAATTCAGCCGAAACCGGTTTGGCTCAGTGGTAGAGCGTCGGTCTGCGGACTGAAAGGTCCCAGGTTCGATTCCGGTCAAGGGCATGTACGTTGGTTGCGGCCACATCCCCGGTAGAGGGTGTGCAAGAGGCAGCTGGTCGATGTTTCTCTCTCATCAACGTTTCTAGCTCTCTATCTCTCTCCCTTCCTCCCTGTAAAAAAATCAATAAAATATATTAAAAAAAATAAAATACTAAATTTGAGATCAATATGAGCTTTCACAAAGTTGTGTTTTGCACATTTTCTCTTTAACATTAACATGTGACAATCTTCATGTTGAAATAAGGAGAAACAAGAAGCCACTTAATATTCCTGAGTAATCGCTGGTTCTTTTCTTTTAATTAAAGTATCTGAGTGGCCTATGGTGAGTGTCAGGTCCTCTCACCTGGACTGTGTGCCGTGGGTGTGTGTTGAGTGATTTTAAAGTTTATCCCAGAGCAGCTGTGGGCCAGCCTGGGATTCTCTGAGGCAAACTTGTCAAGTCCATTCCTTCCATTGGGCTCCACGGGGAATATTTTTATATTTTTTACAGTTTTCAACCAACATAATCCTAGGGGTTGTGGGAAGATGGAGGGGGGGCTTCTCCCTGCTCGCCCACACATGCTGGGAGAGCGGTGCCAGGGCATGGCCCCTTCCTGTGTGCGGACACTGAGCCTGAGCCTGGAGGCCCGAGATGGGGAAGAGGCGTGTTTCGGTCATGGAACGATATAAATTCCCTGGTGCTGGCGATACTTTCCAAAATACCTTAGAGGATAGAAAATTACTGGAATTAAGTACTATAAATTTAAGATTATCATGTCAATACTAATGAAGTACATTTAAATCAGTGATAAAGCATTTCCATATACTTTACTTTCCTCAGTCGTTAGGACAATCCCAAAAGCTCTGGAGAACATTGCTATCCCATTTTACAGCTGGGGAAAGTGAGCCTTAGATATGAGGTGAGGATCATGAGGCCAACATCAAAAACTGATAAGCGAAAGAACTAGCCAATGACAAGAACGTGCACTCAGTTTCCCATCATGACATCCTGCCTTCTGAGGTTACGCAAGACAACCTGGGACAAGTGAACACAATCTATCGCTATTCTTTCGAATATCTGTGAGGCCCGTGAAACATCCGAGTTAACAGTTTTAGATTTCTCAGAGGGGAAACAATTTTTCCTGTTTACATGGCTTAGAGTTAGAAGAAAACTCTTCTGTCATCCTCTTCAAGCTTAAAACAGTAGGTAGAGCTAAAAGCAGTTTACTCAGCTGCTGAACGGAGTCTGCAGGGGGCACAACCAGGCCTGCCATCTTTAAAGCGCTCTCCTACCCGCATGTGTCTCACCCCCTGTTGACAAGTCACCCCACCTTCCCTGTTGCTGAGGTTACAGTGAGCAGGGAGATGGCGTGTCCATGGAAAACAGCAAGAGGGGATAGCAAGTCCAAAGCTTTGAAGTTCAGATGCAAGAAGACATAAATCCTGCTCTGGAAGGTCTGAGACCTTGTCCAGCAATAACAGCCCTATGGACAGTCTATGGGAGGGGCAGCCTGGGCCAGAGGAAGCACCCCCGAACGAAGATGCTGTGGGAATTTCGGGCGTGAGGCTGCCCCCGAGGCAAAGAGGATCAGCGCATGGGCTATTGCCACAGATCGCTTGTTGCTATTGACAGAGCTTCAATGATACACACCGTGTTTAAGGTCTTGTAACAAAGACGGAGAAATATACAAGAGAAAGTGGGGGGTGGGATAGAAGGCCAGCTTCCAAAAACAGGTGAGAGAAAGCAGAGAAAAGCACAAAGAGAAGGGCATGGGTTAAAGAGGGCGAACATGAGCCAAAAGCTAAACGTGGGAAGCGTGCTGCTAAGAAGAAGGATAACAATCACGATGTGTAAGCAATGAAAGGCAGGATGAGTGGGGGAGAGTGGGCGTGGAGAGCCCCAGTGTCTATCTTTTCTCTGCTCCTAAGCTCAGGGCCCAGAATTCCTGTTTGTGCCACTCCCCTGGCCGCACAGTAAGGACAATGCCAACCTCACTGCGTAAGAGCCCTGTGGGGTGCAGGGGTTCAGGACCCGGTCCCGCACTGAGGGCAGGAAGAAAACCTGCTCACCTGCAGGCAGACAGTTTCAGATTTAGAGGATGAAATCCTGGGCACTGAGGTCCTGAGGAAGGGAGTGAGGTAGAGGCTGGGCTTAAGATAACTGGACTAAGTGGAGAGAGAAACAATAGATATTTACTGTGCTTTCTATGCACACGTCTGCGCCAAGAGCCTCTCAGTTCCTGGGAAGCCTGGAGAGGCGGGTCCTGTGGCTGCAGGCTCAGAGCCTAGAGAGGGTAAGTGTATCAAGGTCACAGGTGGTAAGTGGGCTGGCCAGAACCGAAAGTCAGAGCCCGGACTCTTAGCCACCACATTTCTCAAAAGCAGTCAAGAAAAGTCCAAGGCACAGGTTGAAATGACTGAGCAAAGGCTCAGAGTAAGGTAAGGGATCACAATCTACTGCACGTAAATGCCAAAGTCAGGTGGATACAGAAAACACATGAGTGTACTCAGGGCTGGCACAGGATCCGAAATCATGAGCAGGCTCTCCTATCAGGGTACAGAGAGGAAGGGGAGGGGAGAGAGTGTGTGAGAGGGATCCGAGAGGGACCGCCCAGCCTTGCCCTATCCCTGCTCCTAGGCAGGACACTCTCCGTCGTCGTCGAGACTGAGCCCAACCCTGACACGCAGTCACACAGCCATGGTGAGGAACTCTCAGAATCACAGCTCTCAGAAACAACTGTGCTGGCTCACCCTCAATGCTTCCAATAGCTCAGGTATTTAAGAGACACAATTTATGGCAAGCCAATGAAACGGTTCTGGTCTGACCCACACCTATTTACTTTTCTTCAGTGACACATGGCTTTCTTAGTCTACCACTTCTGTAAAAGTGTAGCGTCGAGCAATATGCCCCTGATTGCCTGTTTGAAAAACAAGGATGCCCCTCTACATCTCGCTGCAGCAGGGTTGAGGTCTGTCATTCCCATCTAAAATAGGAGTTGTCTCCCAACAGAGCCCTAGGGTCTGGCCGATCTGACCTGACCACAGCGGGATTATGTGGACCCTCCCACTGAAATGATAGACACTCAATTGAGAATACGATAAAAGGAAATGCTGAAACAAGATAGAGATACAATTTTGAATGAATTTATTGCCTATTTTGTTCTCAAGCAACTCATAGACCCATGTTTCATGATGAATATGCATTCTATATTCAAGGATACAGCATTATTATTCTCAATGTGATCCCAACTTAAGGACATGAGTTTCCTCATATTGTGATCATCCTGGACAAATGAAACTCTCAACAATTAATAAGCCTAACAAGAGAATTCTAGAAATTTAAAAATTCATCCCAGTGCTAGAGGTGCCTGACCAGCAAGCCACTCTTAAGACTTTCAGAATTAGTGTTTGTGGACAAGGTCAACCATGTGTGGTCCATCCTATTGCACAGCCTCCAGGGTACCTGTCCTTGTCAGTGATATTCCTTCAGGCCGAGGAGCATACAGCACTAGGGGCAAACACAGTGGGTTTCTCTCCTTTGCCCTTGAAGAAGGTCGGGAGGCATCTCAGTTCCTGATTTTGACCTTTCCTGACGAATGTTACCCATCAAAGTCACACTGCCCTGGATAAAGCACAACTATGCTTACTACTAACCATTTCAGTAGGAAAATGTTCTTCATAAATGGAATTTATAGGTTTGAAGCAAGCAAATTTTTGAAATATTTGATGAGTATGTGGTTTGTTCCTTTACTTCTTCATAGTCCTTTGCCATATATGGGTCTGGACTTAATGGTAAATTAAGATATAAAACAACATTCATACATTGGTGAATCAACTTTATGCAATAATGAAAATTCAATTTTCGAATTGGATGAAAGTCAAAGGAGTCAATCATTTTAGAAAATTAGATAGTAAAACAAAGATTTGTATTTTTTAATATATAATATGCATAGGATTATGTTTAAAATTTTACCACTAAAAAGACAGAAAAGAAGTAGGATTTGGAAAGATAACACTACAAATCAGGATAAACTATTACTACTACTACTACACACACACAGATTTGAGTAACATAGGTGAATAGACATTATCTATAATAATCTATAATAAAAGCATAATATGCTAATTAGACCGGACAGCTGAATGACCTTTTGGATGTCCTTCTGGATGAAGCCGGGGCTGTGATGAATTTCATGCATTGGGCTTCAAGTTACTATATAATTAGATAAGTTCTCATTGATTTTATGCCACTTGATATTACCCAAATTTCATTTCAAGAGCTAGCATGGCATGAAAAGAAGGTTCAAATATCAAAGGGACATTTTATCTTCAACAAAGCAAAAAAAAAATAAAAAAAAAAAAAAAATCACTTGCTGTCAGAATATTAACATAGCAAACCCTTACATGGTGTTTGCTACATTACTGTACTAAGTGTTCTCACATACGGTAACTCCTCACAACCACCATAAGAGGTAAATCATATTAGCAGCACCACAGGTTGGCAGATAAGGAAACTGAGGAACGGAGTGGTTAAGTAGTTCACTCATAGTCACAAAACCAGTAAGTACAGAGCTGGGATTTGAAACCAATCAATTTGGCTGAAATGTTACATATGTTCTTAGCTGTCATAGCAGCCATTCCCCAGTTTAGCCCTCATTGGAACCCCCTGGAAGCCTGTCAACACAGAGACTGCTAGACCCACCCCAGAGTTCCTGGGGTGGCGGACTTGAGAATTTGCATTTCTCACAGGTTCCCAGGTGATGCTGATGTTGCTGGTCTGAGGACCACATTTTGCAAGCCTCTGACCTACAGTACACCCCTTCTCTCTTATACTTGTGTAGTATTATTTTTACATGCTTTTTAGACTTAAGGTTCAAAGCTATCTGCTCTTGAGATTCTTTTCTCCTCTCCTTCAACAGTGCAAAGTAAATGTGGACTGCTCTTCAAGTAACTATCTGATTGTCATATGGACTGACCTTACACTCAGGGAGTTATCAACATAGACTAATCATTGGAATCACAGGTAAGACCTAGTTTAAGGCAGCAGTATCATGATGAGGCTTGAGTCTATGTATCTAAGACAGGAAGAGAGCAGAAGGTAGAAGATTATTTTATACTAGGGGTCCAGTGCACAAATTCACACACCTTGAAAGGAACTGTGGGCAGTGAGGCTGTGGTAGGCACAGGGGAGGGTCTCAACCCATCCTCCATGCCTCCACCCAGACAATCCCACCTCAGCCCCCAGGCCCCTGTCTGCCAGCAGCCCTGGACCTGCTGATGGAGCAGAGAATTGGGGCCGGCACCAGCAATGGGTGTGAGCAGGGCTGTCACTGGCAGCAATTGCGAGAGGCAGCTGCCAGCCCTGATTTCCCCTCAGGAGCAGGAGGAAGTGGAAAAGCTCTGACGCCACTTGCATCTGCTGATGGTGCCAAGTGATTGGGGTCAGCACTGGGTGCTGGCAGTGTGTGCGAGTGGTGGCTCCAGCGCCAGCAGCAGGTGCAAGCGCCAGGTGGGACCACAGTGTGT
Source organism: Pipistrellus kuhlii (assembly GCF_014108245.1). NCBI lineage: Eukaryota > Metazoa > Chordata > Mammalia > Chiroptera > Vespertilionidae > Pipistrellus > Pipistrellus kuhlii. The sequence goes on along the minus strand of NW_023425515.1, from coordinate 112,871,595 downwards.
GAGAGCAAAGAATTTTCAGTAACCACCAGAAGCTCGCCCCGATGTCAGCAATCAGCACCCTGCCTGGTCTGGTGACCCCACTCACCTGCTCCACCATCCTGCTGTGGCTAATGCCTGCCATGTTCCACACACGCCCCCTGCTCGTCAACACATGTCATAGAGACCGGTTGTTTGGTTGTTCTGCTGTTTGGTCTATTTGCATATTAGCTTTTTATTATATAGGATAAATTCATGGCTACCTAACCTGTCTTCTTTGGCCACATAAACAAATGATGTTCCCAAAGACTGCGGTACACTTCAACATGCCCTGCTGACTACACACAGTTTAAACAAAGAGTTCTGCACCTTTTATACAAATCTTGTATGTTTTAGTTCTCATCACAATTTTGCATTTCCATATCCTTGTCCAATATGGGGAAATAAAGCAGTAATAATACTGTTAATTTGTGATTTTTTAAAAAGATGTTTCACAAAATAAGCTTAACTACCATGGCCTGCCTCCCACAGCCCTTGACCATCCTGGCAAGAAGGTGCTTACAATCAAAGCAATCCATTCCTGGGAGTGAATAATACAGAAGGCATAGTTTCCAGAAATAAAAACCTATTTCCTTTTCTCTTTCATGTTTACCAAGTGGATAAGCAGTTCCCAAACAAGAGTTTCCTCTGCCCACCACACCCTGACGTCTCCTCGCCCCCCAATTTAGCATTCTTTTGAGTATATGCAATTCTTTATGACAACTTTAATTCCTCTCTGTAGCATACTTGTCTGTGCCTTTACAAAGAACAGAACATACATAAGCTGAGGAACAAGGTTTGGCAGCTTCTTAAGCCTTTACTTGTTTAAATTCAGGCAGTCCATTCTAAGTATAAATAATATGTACTTCATTAAAAGGTAAAGCTAACTAGTTACATAACCCAAGCTGTGGGTCAGTTGTATTCTCCCTTTTTCAGGGGCAAAGGAACAAATACTGAAAAGTTCAATGCTTGCCTGAGGCCCACACTGAGTGTGCCAGAGATTATCAAGGCAGCTGTAAGATTTCAAGAATCCCTGAGGATCATACCTATGAAAGCCAGGTACAGAAAGAGAAACAGGTGTGGCTGCACACAGTGATAAAAGGCTTTGATTTTCTCCTACTCAACCACAATGGTGTTCTCCTATCCTGGCTTTCTCAAATTTGCCCTTCTCTTCAAAACAGAAAACAGTCTCAGATATCTCACTCTTATCTCAGTGATGATAAAAGTACACCCACTTCACTTCAGCAAGGTAGCAATGAACATCCACCAGAATTCATAGAGCAATCAGTCTATAAAAAAATGCTTTTCCAAGGGAACTATCCTCTGAGATCCTGGAACCAGATCAACTACTGGGTTCAGGTCTTGTTTTCAGAACTACACTATTTGGTTAATGAATCAAATATCAACATTTGTGAGGATTCATTATAAAGAATTCCAAGTAAAAATAGGATACTTCAGAGATGTATGCTTCTGGCTATGATGTATCAAACTAACATTCCCACTGAGAATAAGTTTTAAAAAATAAACCTGTTTGACGTTATCTTAGAGCAACTAACACAGTCAATACTTGATGAGTCAAGATCTTTGAAAGAAGGGAAATGCATGAAGGTAAGCCGTGTATTTGCTGTTGCCTTTTCATCCCAAAGCACTTGTTAATTCCTTGCAGGAGGCATAGATGGCAAACATAAAGGGACAGCAGCCTAGCGTTTGGAGCAATGTCACTGGCTGGGGACCATTGGAGTGTAAGGCAGCTAGGACTTGAAGGCTAAGGTCCCAAAGGAAAGGAGCTGCATAGAAGTGAGCTCATAAATGTGATCTCATAGAATTTTGGGTTCACTTCCTCTAGGACCTTGGCTCTTCAAGTTCTGGCTGAGTTGAACTCCAGTATTTTGCCAAATATTAGGCTGTGTATGCATGCAGTAAGAAGCTGAGAAAACAAGCAAAAAAAAAAAATTGCTTAGAGCATAAAAAGCAAAGCAGACTTTTTGGCAGAATTACAATGCCGGGGAGTTAAACATTAGAGTTCAGAGCCCACCAAGGAAGAGGGGCCTTGGTAAACAGCCTTGACCTTCAGCTGAGACCTCTCCAGGGCTAACTTCTAGGAGAAAGAGAAAACCTTAATACATCCTGAAACCCAGCCTCAACTTCAACAAAAAGAACAAACTAATCTGCTTGCATTGTGTCTACTTTCTGGAAGAAAATAAAATCCAGTCTGGAAGGTAACAGTATCTAGGACTATTTTTTATAAATAATGTCAGTAATTTAGTTTTAAAAATTATCAGATTTCTAGGAAATAAAACCAAATGAGGAAAAATCAAGGGAACAAACAGATAATAGAAATAGAGCCATAGGTGATCCAAATAATAGAGTTAATCAGACATAATTTTTGAATCTGCCTTATAAAAAGAGGATAATAAATTACAAGTTGGGTCTGTTTCAGGGATGTGAATTTGGTTAAACACCTGAAAGCCTTTAATGAAATATACCACATTAACACTAGCAAGGAGAAAAATAATATCATCATCTCCAAAATTTCAGGAAAATTTTTTGATAAAATTTTACACTAATTTCTAATTTTAAAGAAACCTCTTAACTAGGAAAAGAGAAGAATTTCCTCAATCTAATAAAGAATACCTAGAAGAATGTTTATAGAAAACATCATCCTTGATGATAAATTATTAAATCTTCCCTTCTCCACCCTAAGATTAGAAATCTAACAGGGATTTCCAATCTGAGGTTAGAAATCTCACAGAAATTTGAGTGGAATTCAGCATTGTACTGGATGTCCAGCTAACACAACAAAACAAGAAAAAACTACAAGAAATACAAAGGAAGAAATAAAACTGATACTTATAGATGACATGATTATCTCATATAATAAAAGCTTAATATGCAAAGTGCCTGACCCTTCATTCGACTATTTGACCAGTCACTATGATGCACACAGACCACTAGGGGACAGATGCTCTGACTTGTAGGTTAATTTGCTGCTGGGGTGTGGCTGATGGGGACTGACAGAGATGGGCCGGACATGCCCTGGAGCCCTCTTGCAGTCCCTCCCTGGCCCCCATCTTGCATCAGTGGGGTCCATTGGGCTGAGCTGTGCTCTCTTGCAATCCAGGACCCCTTTGGGGGAAGTCAGAGAGCCGGTTTAGGCCTGATCCCTGCAGGCCAGGCCAATGGACCTTACCAGTGCATGAATCAATGAACCAGGCCTCTAGTATTTATAGAATTTCTAAACTATTGCTCAGAAAAATTATTAGAATTTATATGTGAATTTGCAAGGTTGCTGAATAAAAGAACAATATACAAATTCAATTGTATTTCTAAATGTGAGCAAAAAATAATTAGACTGTGAACTTTTAAAAAGCTAATAATACCATTTATAATATCATATAAAACTTACATACTTAGAGTAATTTTAACAAAAAATACTCAAGAAACAAACAAACAAAAAAAACCACACCAAATATTGATAAGTTAAAGACAGTCTAAGTAAATACCATATTCTTGGATTAGAACACTCAATATGGTACAAGTCAATTTCTCCCAAATTAATTTCTGAATTTGATGAAATTCCAATCAGAAGCCCATCAATTTTATTTTCTGGAAATTGAAATGCCTATTTTACAATTTATATGGAAATAGAGGTCTATAAATAGCCAAAAAAATCTCAAGGAATAAAATTGGCGAACGTACATACCAAACATCAAGCTTTCTTTAAAAACTAAAAGAACTAAGAGTACAGTATTGGTAGAAGAGAAAAATTAACCAAAGAAACAGAATAAAGATCCCAGAAATAGTCCCACATGTATGTGATCACCTGATTCAGGACAAAGATATCACTGAAAACAAAAAGTATTTTCAATAAATGTGACTAGGTCAATTAGGTTCTTCTATTCTTATACAGGTGGTACATCTAATCAACTTCAATACCTCAGATATGATTTCAAATATCTGCTATGTAGTTTAGTTCACTCTGCTGAGCTAAGCACTCCCATATTCCATTGCCTCCTGGGCATCCCTACCATGACTCAACCATGTCCAAACCAGACCTCATCCCCATTCCTCTTCCTGACTTATTCTTGTGGTCCCTAGCTCTGTGAGTGGTTCAGAGCAGCATATCAATCTAACCGTTTGAGAAAATGCACATTTTCTCTCCTCGGACAATTATATTCTCTCTGGAAAATGGGTCAGAATTGGTTAATTTTGTCAGATATTTAGTTTAGGTAATAACTCAGTCTGGGCTTTTGTCCAGGACCCTGGGCTGGCTCTGGGCTGTCCTAAGAAAATCTTTCTCAGTTTGAAAACCAGCTCTCCAGCAGCACTGCCTTGTTTCCTAGACCCACAGATGCATTTCTTCATATCCCAAGGACTCTGAAATTAAGATAAAATATGCAGGTCTAGCAAAGTAGGTTTTCAGTTTTTCGTATGGAAAATAAAACAATAATTAATAAATAATAATACAAGAATCAACTCTGTGTTTCACATACTCACAACTGTAAACTTCTTTTGCCCCACGCTGTAGGAACCAAAGTTTAAAAAGTATATATGTAAAAAAAACACACTCTTCCTATTTGTAAACAGAGGAGTAAGTTGTGATACTACTTATACCAGAAATATTGAATTTTAAAGTTGGTAAGTATTTCTTACTTTAAATGAACCATAGATAGAACATGAAAAAGAAAAGTTATCAGCTCTAACCAGCTTGGCTCAGTGGATACATCATCAGCCCAAGGACTGAAGGGTCCTAGGTTAGATTCCAGTCAAGGACAGATACCTTGGTTACAACCCCAGTTGGGGCATATGCGGGAGGCAGCCGATCAATGTATCTCTCTCACATCGATGTTTCTCTCTCTCTCTGTCTCTCCCCTCCTCCCCCACCACTTTGTTTAAAAATCAATGGAAAAATATCAGAGGGTGAGGAGTAACAAAAAAAAGAAAGTGAAGTTATCAATATACACAAAAGCTAGACTATCACTGCTAAGCTAGACAATCACCAAAGTAAACAGAACAGAACATGGCATTTCAAAACTAGCAGAGGCAAATAAGGCCAATCCATGGACCCATAGGGCCCTCTTTCAGACACTGGACGTGATCCTTTGTTAAAATTTCTGGCTGGCTCTCAGGAGATGCTCTTTCACTTCTAAATACACAAAACCAATTAAAACCAGTAAATGTATGTCTCTTAGCCAAATAAGAAATGTACACAAACGTGATATTCTTTAAAGGTCTCAGAATTGTTGTATGAATCTAAAGGTGCCATAGAAGTAAAGATCATGATACATCTTATGACAAGCAACATGCTACCATGATGCTACTATACCTGAGTAGGAAAGGTCAACATTATTCAGAGTATCTAGGTATGAAGTCAGCTTAGTGTGTTGAGATGCAGAAGACAATGGTGAAATAAATGGACAAATGTATAATACTGTGAATAGGTACAAATACTTTTGTATACATTTATTCAAGTCTTTCTTCCTCTTCATACCCCTCCTCTAGAAAAGCTGCTAATAGATCAATGCTTGGTTAATAGATCAACAAAGGTTTGCAAAGGTTTTTCAAGGAAGGCCTTGAAAGTCAATGAATTCTAAGACACATTTTCACCTTCAAGAGAACTGTGTCGCTTGCTATCCAAACAGAAGCATCCTTGGATGTTCCCACCAAGACTAAGAAGATGCAGATGTGGAGCATGCCCGTAGGAGACTGCTTATCGCTCTCTGGCATTTTACCTTTTTCCTGACACTGTCCTCACATCATCAGACTAACTTTGGGAAGCATAGAAGACAAATTTAGGCTAATTTGGACTTGGCAAAATTCCTATGTACCACGTTTCATTCTCTAATAGGTAATATGCCTGTCCTGCTTAACTGATGGGCTCATGGCTAAATCCTAATGAGGGAATATATGAGAAGGTCTTTTCCAAACTCTAACTACTATGTGTCAATTTTACCAGTGTCATCATAAAAGTATAATGACTTATAACACCAGATGTTAACACCAAACTCATCTTAAAGTATAAACACCATACATACATAGCACAGGGCACATTTAAAAAGCCAAGTACAAAGGCACCCTGGACTCCTCTGGTTTAGCTGTCACACTCCTGGGGGGCTAATCCCACTCTGCTCTATGGGTTGCTCAGACACTTTCAGGACCAAGATTCCATCTCAGAGCTTATTCTCAGGTTTTGAATAAAGGATCACGTTTCCCTATTCTTACTCAAAGCACCATCTAGTCAAATAGTCCCTTTTTTAACTTACCTGGTCTAATGATTTCTCATCAGTCTGAGGAATATGTTTCTGAAGCGATCACAGCAATGATCTAGCTTCCAAGAATCTTCCCTAACCCTCCCTGGGTCGGGCCTCCTAGCTGCCCTTTATACCAGGAAGCCCAGCACATGGCTTATTCTGCCTCAACTGAGAATATGAGGGCATTGAACCACCTGCCCCCCACCCCCTTTTTTTTTCTTGCAAGGAGGCCAACTATTTTGCAACACACACATTTGTTAAAGTTAATCCATCAAATACTACAAATTTCACTGGACACAGATTAGACAAATAAGTTTCTTTACAAGCCTGGAGAATTGTTTTCAGCCAAGACACCCCAGTCACACACTTAACTCTGAGGCCCCTGCAAGAACATGAGGGACAGCAGGAGGCCTGGCCCCTGGCCCACCCACAAGAAAAGAAAATATCCTCCTGGCCAACCGGAACCCTTCAAAGGCATGAAATTCCCCCAATTTTCCCAGTATTTTCCCTTTTCCTATACATAAATATTAAACGCACCCAGTCACAAAATATCTCCATCCTAGAAGGCGGAGAAACTGCAGCTCCACTTTGACAGAGTCATCAAAGGTTGAGACAGTCGGAGATTTTGTTTTCCAACCTCACTGCTGGCCCCGAGGAGGTATGACACCACCAGCTGAAGCTCAAGGCAGCTGCTCATTTTTGGCTGAAGTTCAACATAAACCTTACAAATGGTCTGCTAGCTCTCTTTTTAAAAATAATAATGAAAAAGAATGTTATAGTCACAAAGCTCACAATCTAGTGTTTTCACTATAAAGCTTTTCCTGTAGGCCAGAGAAAGCCATGTATTCTGACAAAGTTCTGAGCCAAAAAGATACCAAGAGGTTATTTCCACCAGAAAAATATAATGGGACAGATAATGAGGCGGATTGAAAATCAATGTTTCAAGCAGTTCCAAAGACTCACTGAACACCAAATCTCCCTGAAATATCAAAAGATGAAAATCTAGCAACAAATACAATAGTTTACTTTTCAAAAGAGGCCCTTACTAGTTAGGTCATTGAGTATGCTTTTATTTAGGAGTGAAAATAAGCCATCAAAAAACTTCCCATTCATTCTGAAATTTTGGTTAGTTTTAAAGATACCACAGTGGCTATATTTTACTTATTATTTAACCATCCCAGCAAGAATTCACATACAACCATCAGTGTGTATGTTCTACTAGGGGTGTCGAACTCAATCAGAGAAGGGGCCAAAATCTAAAATCCACACGATGATGGTCCTCCAAACCTGGCGAGTGTCTTTCCTTTTTCCTTATTTATTTTCATCCTTAGAGATTTGACTATGCATTAGGGTCAAATGTTGAATGGTGTTCTCAAAACTAAGATAAACCTTTTATGGGGCAAGTTAACATTTGTTATTATTTTGGTGTGTGTATTTGTGATAGATCCACACACAGATTTATAATTTTAGAATAAATTAAGGTATTTTCCTAAACTTTTGGACATTTTTAGGAAGTCAATAGAGCTCCAAGAACTAGAGCAAGAATGTGCACTTGGTTTATAAAGCCAAAGCTGCAAGTCCCTTATGGAGCCTGTACATGTGGGGTTCCCTAACCATCTGCATTCTCTTCTTCCACTTTTATTTTCGTATCTGATTGCCAGGCTGTCACATGCTGGTCCCACCTCATGCACAGTGAGAAGTCTATAGCATTGCTAACCTACTGTGCACCAGCACTCCACCCTCCCCAAACTGCTAAACTGCCCCCTAAATACGAAGCAAAATTCAAGGTCGTTGACTTATTTTCTGTGTGCTATAGGTTTGAACTAACTGCTGAAATACTTTACTCTTCAGACCTTCCTCTAAATATCATGCCATGGAAGTCTTTTTATTTTTTATTTTCATTTTATTGCTAGGAAGGCAGTTATTTTATAGAATGACTTGGCCTAATTTCAGGAAATCACAGTAATGCAGACACAGGGGGGAAAAGCCCATGGTCTCCTATATCTAAATAATACATTTCACACACACTCATTTACTGAAAGACCTATCATGCATATGTATAATATAGGTGTATGCACAAAGAAAATATGTAGCCTTTTTTCCACTTGAATTAGTATCATTTGTAAGCATCCTTACATAATTTTCATGTGTGAATTTATTTTAGCCATCCTCTTCCATCATTCAAAGTAGGGACTAAACAATAGTGGGAAACATTTTATCCCCAAATAGTCATATATTTTCCAATCACAAAGGATGCTTAGTAAATACCATCTAGTGGCTTACTTGAGGAAAAAAAATCATTTGGAAATTCTTCAACTCAACAGCAAAAAACCTTCCTGCTGGCTAAACGTTGCCATTTAGGACACGCCCCTCATCATGCCCATGGACAAGCCCTGAACTCGGATGGCCTTCCGCAGACACGCTGGTCGTTGTATGTGACAGGGTGAGAAACGGGGCCAGCCCCACCCTTGGGCTTCCCTGAGCCTCCATACCTGTGCTGATGCTCCTGCAAGACTTGGTAAATGCTGATAAGAAAAGTTTGGTTTTTAAAACTCCCCACAACACAGTCCTTGTAGATTCGGAACTCTGCAGCCGTCACCGCCTCACCCTCAGGAATCTGGGATAAGTTGAACTTGAACTCTTTGTGGTGTCGCTGGCGAGGGGAGAACTCCTTGTCGTACTCCACTATAAGATTAAACAAGAGAGAGTGACAACTATTGTTACTTGACTAGGTGCCACAGGCTCAGCTCAAAAGAAAGCCTCCCATTTTAATTCATACATGGGTTACAGGTTACCAATGGCTCTTAGAGGACTGGGGCGATGGAGAGAACATTGGCTAGGCTGTCAGGCAGACGGGTTAAAATCCTTCATTTTACCTAAGTATTAAATAAAATTCTTACATTTAAATATTTAGTCTCACTAAGTTGCCTGAAAGCAAGTGATTTAAACTCTTCGCTTCTTCACAGGGATGTTGTGAGAATTAAGAAAACAACGCATCAGGTGATCCTGGCCCTGATCCCCGCCCAGCTCCCCTTCCCCTTCCTGCAGCTCAGCCCCTCAGACCGTCAGCAGCAGACAGGACAGGGATAGCCCTGACTCGCCTTAGGTAGCGATCCTGCTGCGGGAAGGACAGTGAGCAGCGCATTTGCCTGTGTCCTCAAGTTGTGCCTGCTGTTCAGTGGAAGTTTTTGCTGAAGGGTTTAGGATAAAGCTTCATGGAAAATGCTGTTCTGATCAAGTTCACTGCCCTCCCTGTGCGGGTGGACTCTGCACACTGTGAGCGGCTGGAGTCTCCGTTTGATCTGCACATAGAACCAAAGTATGAAAACAAAGATGAGGAAGCCAACCACTAATGGGGCAGCTTGCTATTTTCCGATGCTGTTTCTTCACATTGGGAAAGGAAGGAGTCTAAAACCTGTTTGTGTGTTTTTTAATGAAATATTTTCCCTGCTTGAAGAGAAGCCAAATTGTGAAAAACTGCAACTACTAATGATCATTTTCAGTCATCTTTCAGATGTCTGAGTGGAGTCTGCGTGAGAGAAATGGTATCAACCTCAGATGCTTAACCCACGATCCTTACAAAGGATCCCACCCTTGTAAAGCTTCCCACCGTGAGCCCTCACTCTTTCCCGAGCTCAGGACTCTGTCCTGCTGTTCCTGTGAGTTCTTTCCTGAATGGCAACACAGTAAAATCTCATGAGCAAAGTAATCCTTTATGAGGTTTTCCCAAGGGGTTGTGGGTAGAAAAAGAAAATCAAATCAAATCATTTGCCACCTTTAACTGCCCACTTTCTCCCACGTGTGTGGTTCTCCATAATCACCAGAGAAAAGCTTTGGAGATTTAGCTTCTTTAAAAAAAAAAAAAAAAAAAAGCCAATAACTCTTTGTAAGAACCTAAGACCTTGACGGCATTTGCAGAAGCTAAGGAAAGTTAAGCCATCTGTAGGTATGAGGTTTTAAGCAAAGAATTTCTGAAACTGCCCTGTGACTCTGCAACAAATCCTTTAGATTCTCTCTCTTTTTTTCTTTAATTTTTGGGGTTAATAAAAGGACAGGCGTTGGCTTAACTAAGAGCTTGAATATAAGTAAAAAAAGGTCTCACCAGAAAGTAAACCATAGTTTAGTCCCAATAAGAGAGCAGGTTTTCTAATTAGTGGCTGAGCATGAAAAGCAATATTGTTGGGGAGTTCAGCCGAGGCCACCCACACATGATGCTGTATCACTTTCCCTAAAACTGATCTGCCTTTTAAGTTTGATACGTTATCATCGGTGGCTAAAAAGGGAATCAAATCTGATTTCCCAAAGAGACTTTCTGAAAAATAGTGGCACAGCTTTTCTAAGGGCCTTTTGGGAGCTTAAACTTTAATGTCACTTAATGAAAAAATATGTCTAAGATTCACTTGAGAGAGAATGCTTAAGAATTCCTAAAAGAAGTCTTTCAATTGCTCTTAATATAAACAACTAGAAAGAAAAACATAGATAGTAAAGCAAGATATAAGATAGTAACAAGGTATTTCAGTTAAGGAGGAGAGAAAGGGACAGAAATGTCAATAAATGAGAAACGTGGTAGCTAGTCTTTGGGGAGATGCACCACCTCCCTGTATTCATAGCCTTGGGTGGTCTCACCCCCCTGGGCTGGCTCTGGGCTGGCCCTCTGACCATCTTTGGACCAACAAAATGCTGCAACAGTGGTGCTGAGCGACTTTCTATGCTAGGACGCAAGTTTTAAACTTTCTTCCATTTATGTTTCTTGGAATGCTTCGGTGAGGAGAGAGAGCCACAATGTAGAAAGTCCAGCTACTCTGGAACTTCCATGCTGTGATGAAGCCCAAGCTAACTATGCAGAGAAGCTATGTGGTGCATGGAGAGACAAAGGAAAGGAGAGAGGGGAGGAAGGGAAAAGCCCAGTCAGTCTAGAAAGCCTTAGCTGAGGCATCACACATGTTGTAAAGATGCCATCTTAGAGGTCCAATCCAGTGGAACCTTTGGATGACTCATACCCCAGCCACCCGCTGACTACAGCTGCATGAGAGACCTCAAGAGAGAACCACCCAGTCGAACTCAGTCATTTCATAAGACTGTGATAATAAAGCGTTATTGCTTTATGCCGCTCTGTCTTGGGTGACTTGTTATACAAGAAGGAAGGGAAGACAGGAAAGAATGAGAGAAGATGAAAAGGGATATCTGACCTTGCTAGAAAGGAGATAAATTGTATGATATTCTTAAGAATAAGGATTTTGAAATGCTAGGAGGTTTTATATATATATATATATATATATATATATATATATATATATATATATATATATATAAAAGCCTAAGCCACTGGTCAACTGGTAGCTATGAGATGCACTGACCACCAGGGGGAAGATGCTCAACACAGGAGCTGCCCCCTGGTGGTAGTGCACTCCCACAGTGGGAGCATTGCTCAGCTGACCAACGGGTGCCAGACTGGTGAGCGCACCTGCTGCAGTGCAAGCCTCTCCCGCCTCCGCAGCAGCACTACTGAGCAGGCACCGCAGCATAGGGATGAGCAGGGCCTAGGCTCGGGCTCCTCCCCAGCTGTCTATGTTTCCTGTACTCCTACATCCCCCGAGTGGTCTCAGATTGCAGGTCTGGCTGAGGAACGAATCCATGCACTGGGCCTTTATCTCTCCCTTCACACGTGTCTATAAGCATTTGCCAGGATTCCTTCTTATCCTGGCAAATGCTTATAGACACGTGTGAAGGGAGAGATAAAGAATCTAAAAATGAGAAAACAGAAAAATAGTAGCTCAAAGCCTTCATTTTATTACAATGTGAATTAGAACTCATTGCTTATATATGCATTTTCTCATTTCTCCTCTACCAAGACATTATCTTGAAGCACTCTGAACTTTTCTTCTGCTTTTTCTTTATCCTTCTCTGGCCCATGAGTCTCTGGTTGCTACCCACCTATTTTTATGTTCTTTCACCCAAACCCTTCACTCTGCTGTTTTCTGGTGCCTCTCCTCTCCTCATGCCTTTTAGCTAGAAGTAGTACCACCTCCTCACTTGACTCAAGATACCTCAGCCACCAGTCACTGGAGTTTGCTTGAAATTCCTGTTTTCTCCCCCAGTTTTTTTTTTTTTTTTTTTTTTTGCCTCCACTTGAATTTACATAATGTATTTTCTTAATGTCTCATAGTTATAACACAAAAAACTGGGCACAATTAGGTTACTTACCCGCCCACGCATCTGAAGACCACAATGGTGAAATAGTAATATTTCAAGTGAGCTTAGCATTTCCCCTTCAAGTTGTATGATTCCAAACTCCTTAAATTTCAGAGTTCAAAAAGTATGAGAGAGGGCTGAGCACTGAATTCAGCACTCACTACCTATTTTGCAGCCTCTAGCATTTGGCTTTCCAACAGTGCTGCCACCTGTGGTAAACCATTAAGTAGTAGCGAACGCGAAGAGTGTGGATGAAGTGTCAAACTGCCAAGCTGGTTTGGATTCCAGCTCCCTTTCCTCTTACTTAATGTGATGCTGAGTAAGATACTAGTCAAACTTCCAGTTATCAGTTAAATGGGAATAATAACATTTCTGAAGATTATGAATGGCAATCCATACAAAATAGTCAGTGGTAGAGGAAGTGCTCAGTAAATGTTACTTGTAATTATCATTAGCTGATATTTGAGAATCTGGTTCCTTTGAGCTTAGATTATGTTGCTGCTGACTAATTCAAATTTATTCATGAGTCTGTAATAGGGCTGATTAACTTCTGCTAAATTAGCTTTTTTAATTAGAGATTTGTTCTGTGAAAAGGGCAGTAAGTGAAATCACCATATTGAGTATCAGCCCTGGTGTTTGGCTAATGGATATAATGCTGTGTTCTTCAAGGCAATAATTTCTATAATTTTTCATTTCAAGGGCTAGTGGCGGTGACCTTACACAAGGTCACCTACTTTCTCTGTTTACTATTTGTAAGTACAGTAAAACAAGATAGCAAACTATGCTCTTTAACTCTATGATTTGATTCGTAAAGGTCTTCCTAACATCAAATTTTTTAAAAAAGAACATAATTGAAGAATACATGCAATCCTTGAAATTTTAATCTAGCTTTTTAAAACTCACCCTATTCTTTATTTTTACCTCAAACTATATCATTTGACATTTCAGACCAGGCCAGACCTTTGGCCAACATGGAGGGCCACATTACTATGGAATAAAAGTTAAGATTTAAAATGTAAATTACATAATATACATACAAAAATATAGGTGATTTATGGAGGTAACAAAGCACAACAATAAAGCACCAAGAGAACCAGCTCTCAACTTGAAAACTGGAACCTGACCAATACCAAGGTAATCCTCCCTGATACCACATCAGCCCAAATGGTACCTCATATCAGAATAGTGTCTATCATTCCCTTGCCTTTTAAAAACTAACACTTTTACTATTTATACGTGTCACTAAATCATAGAGTGTTTAGTTTTTCTTTTATCCCTTAAAGCCATCTCTGAGCCATGATGGAAGTTTTATGTGGAAAATATAGGCATGGTCACAGCTAAGAGTGAAGGCAGACTAGGTGGATGGACGACCACACTCTCTTCTGTGGGTAAGACATGGCTGCTCTGCAGGCAATGGGTGACAAGTGCTCTCCTTCCGCTCTACCTTACATAGACCTAATAAAAACATGGGCACTTTCTCAACAAGTGCTGGTAAAGATGTGGAGAAAGTGCATTGCTGGTGGAAATGTAAAATGGTGCAGCTGCTGTGGAAACAGTGTGGCGATTCCTCAAAAAATTAAACATACAATTACCGTATGATTCTGCCATTCCACTTGTGGGTATTTATCCCCAAAAAGTGAAAGTAGAGACTCAGACAGATATTTCACACCCATGTTCATAACAGCATTGTTTACCAAAGCCAGAAAGGGTGGAGGCAACTCAGGTACTCATTGAAAGATGAATGGATAAACATGAAACAGATACCTACAATGTAATATTATTTAGCTGTAAAGAAGAAAGGAATTTCTAACACATGCCAAAACATGGGTATTATGTTAAATGAAAAAAGCCACAAAGGCAGAGTGTAGAATTGTGGTTGCCAGGGGAGTACTTGGTTAGTAGGTGCAGAGTTTCAGTTTGGGAAGATGAAACAGTTCTGGGGATGGGTGGTGGTAATGATTTCACAAGAATGTGAATACATTTAATGCCATAGAATTGTACACTTAAAAATTGCTAAAGCGGTAAATTTTGTTATGCATATTATACCAGAATAAAAATAAAAAAACTAACCAAAACCCAGACATTTTCTTACTCAATCACAATGCATGATCACACCTAAGTCAAAATAATTCTTCATTATCCTCTAATACCCAATTGATAACAAATTTCCTCAAATACCTACAAAACTCTTTCCATATTTGGTTTATTGGAATCAAGAACCAAATGGAGTTCACTCATTACACTTGACTGTTCTGTCTCTAAAGTTTTTTCTAAACTAGCAAAGCAAAAATAGAAAAAACTCCATTAACCTCATAATGAATCTATAAAATAACCCTTAGAGCTAGTAATATTCTTAATGGTGATATATTTGAACCACTTCCTTTAAAACCAGGAAAAGATGAGATGCTTATTTTCAGTCTCATAATTGAGTCCAGCTCAGCACCACTAAGATGAAATAACAGAAAAAGAAGAGACACATTACAAAGTGTGGGACCTAACAAGAAAGCTTAGCAGGTTGCCTCTTTGACAGTCTCATTGAGTTCAGGCTGCTGTAACAAAAATACCACAGACTGGATGCTTAAACAACAAAAAATTACTCCTCAATGATTTCTGGAGGCTGGAAGGCCGGTGGGATCAGGGAGCCAGCACAGCCAGGTTCTTGGCGAGGCCCTCTTCCTTGTTATGTCCTCTCAGCCTTCCTTGCTGATTTCACAACGGAGTGTGAGCTCCACTCTCTTTCTCATCCTTTAAGGACACTCATTCCATCATGGAGCCTTACCCTCATTAAGTCATCGGGACCTTATCACCTTCCAAAGGCCCTACCTCCAAATACCATCGCATTGGGGATTAAAGTTCCAACACTATGAATTGTGGGGGGACACAAATACACGGTGCATAACATTGATCTTAAAGTGTCACATCATTTGTTCTGCTGCATTTTCATTTCATGGTTTGGAATTTTTGTGTTTTGTGTTCAAAAGTGACAATGGTGATGGTCTCATCTCATACAGTGTTATTAATTTTAAGTTATACTTCTTGCTTTTGGAATAAGTTCCTTTGGAGAAAATTTTTAATTACCCATTCATTCATTTTCCTGTAAACAAATAAAGATATTCAAGCTATCTATTTTCCCTCCTTCCTTTTTTCCCTCCCTCCCTCCCTCCTTCCTTTCTTCTTTCTTTCTCTTTCTTTCCTTTGTTGACACTCTTACAGATGTCCCCCTCCTCTTCTCCCCTTCCTTTGTCTACCTCCACCCAGGTCCTGCCCCCCCACTGGCCTTCACCACATTGTCATCTGTGTCCATGAATTATGCATATAAGTCAGTGTGCATTTTCTAAGAGTTTGTCAATTTGGTTAAATTTTTCAAATTTATTACCATAAACTTTTTCAGAGTATTCTATTTTTCGAATCTCTGTTCTACCTATAGTTTTACTATTCTAATATTTGTTGTTGTTATTGTTTTATTAATCCTCAGCTAATGATATTTTCTCCATTGCTTTTCAGAGAAAGTGGAAGAAAGGGAAGGAGGGAGGGAGGGGGGGGGGGAGGGGGGAGAGAGAGAGAGAGAGAGAGAGAGAGAGAGAGAGAGAGAGAGAATGAACACCGAACATCAGACTGGGGACAGGGAAGGAACCTGCAACCCAGGTACATGCCCTTGACTGGGAATCGAACTCATGATTCCCAGTGTGCAGGCCAACCCTCTAACCACTGAGAAACACAGGCCAGGGCTAATTCTAATATCTTTACTTGTGATTCATCTTATTGGAGGTAATTTTGTTTTTTTCTCTTTTTCACTACTGTTTAATTTTATTGTAATAAAGATATTTTAAAAAAATCTTTATTGTTGAAAGTATTATACATGCCCTCTTTTTTCCCCCCATTGACTGCCTCCAGCCCGCCGCTGCCCCCAACCCCAGGCCTTTACCACCCTAATTTTATTGTCTGTGTACATGGCAATAAAGATATTTTAATAGAGGTATTTTCTGAATATCCCACAAAGTCTGAATTATTCCAATTACAGTTGTCTAGAGAAAAATAAAGATACCATCTATTTTAACTGAAAATATAAAATAGAAAAGAAAGAGGAGATAGGGAAGAAAAATAATAGAATAATCTCTCTATTTAATACATTTAAGAGTAATCACATATTTATTAGTTTTCACTAATTGGACTCACTCAATAGCTAATTCAAATTCTACATTTTTCAAATGCTGCATGCTTCTCCTTATAGTTACACATCCAAGTTGAAAAACTTGAAACTCTTTATTTTAATTGCCATTCCATCAGCTACTGTAAACAAGTTCATGCCATGGTACACGTTTATTTAATTGGGGCAACAAGAAGAGTTCTGGCCAGCCTTCCAGGGTCTGTACCACGGCAGCCTCCTGACTTCATGCTGCAAGCACACACCACTCACCCACATGGGAGACACTCAACTGACCTCCCCAACTCACGTTTTAACCACAGTGAGAAGGCAGGCTGCCCTCCAGGAGTCACCAGATATTTCTAAATACTTGTATTCGTGTCCTAGAAAAATCACAAATACCAAGAAGAATCTATTTTCCTGGTTGCCATGCTCCAAGTGACATTTTTCTAAACTTTATTTTTTATTTAAAATAATTATACAGTCCCACAGGTGGCTTCAAAACATAGTAAAATGGATTTTAAAAAAAATAGAGAGATCCCATGTAACATATTTTATAACCGAAGAACACTGGCATTATACTTTAACCACGCACCATACTCTGCTTTCACCATTTTTTTACATGATTTTTGCTATGTGTGTAAATAATTCTATGACATTTTATCACATGTATAGATTCCTATAACCTCCACCACAATTCAGATACACTGTGCAAAGCCACTCCTTGGGCCTACCTCTTTATCCAAATGGCTTTTCAAACTAGACCCAGCTCCTACCTTATAAAGAGCTTTAAGATAATAGTAAGTGACTATCTCATGAATACTAAGGGTTAATCAAATCATTTAAAAAATGCATTTTAGAAGCATTCTGATACCCGAACACAGGTGTTAACATCAGTCAGGTTGGGAAGAAGTGCAATAGTTCCAACCATACATGTTTGACAATGGAAATAAGTCACAGGCCTCAGCTGACGAGAGGATACACTCAGGACCTTAATAAACGTGTCTTGAGGAAAGACTGAAACAGAAGCCTTGACAGAGTTCCATTATCATTAAATAACCACATTTGTGCCTAACTAAACAACTGTTACAAAGAAGCAATCAGACCACATATAGTGAAAATCAGTATATATAATATGCAATGAAGAAAAAGTTTAGCACAGGACAGCCCAAAGAGAGAAATATAGACTCACCTACGTAGTATGATTCCAATGGGAGAGCAATAGCGGGCAGAATATCCTCCCTGACTGAGAGAATATATTCATTATCCCAGAATACCCATTTCTTTGTAGATGACCCAGTGCCTCTCATTGATTATATAATGACTTGGTCCTCGGTGTGCTGGAGTTTCCTTGTGGGCTTTTTATTTAGTTTGCCCAGATTACACAGTACTTCATGAATCTGTGGATTCCTATCTTTCATCAGTTCTGGAAAATTCTGAGTCATAAGTTCAACAGTGAGGGCCTCTTCTTCATTCTCTTTAGTGTCTCCTTCAAGAATGACAACTAGATGAGTATTAGACTTTCTTGTTCTAATTTCCATGTCTCTTAACTGCTCTTTTATATCATTGATCTCCTTGTCTCTTGGCTGGGCAGTTTATTTAGGTCTATGGACAAGTTCACCAATTCCTTCTTCAGCTGGAAGGTATATTTTAAAAGCCATCTATTAGTTTGCCATTTGGTGACTTAAAAAAAAAAAATTCCAATAGCTCCATTTGTTGTTGCTTTGTGGTCACTTGGTCACTTTCCTTTGTGCATTTCCTATGTAGTTGTCTTATATTTTCTCTTACTTGGTGTCTGTTTCCTAATATGTAAAATGCTTGGGGAACTTAATCTGCATAATTTCCATCCCATCTCTCTGATGGCTTTCATCTTGGAGGTTTACTTATTTCCTTGTGGGTTTGGAGATTTTAATTTTTGATTGAAAATAATCTTGGATGTTTAAATTGGTGTTGCTTTTCTCCCCTCAAAAGATGTATGTTTCCTTTTGTGAGGAACACGACCAGCCTGGAACCACTTAAGTCCCGTTGAGGACCCTGGCTTAATTTGGGAACCTCTGGAGCAGCTTGCCCACAGGCCTGGACCTGGAGCTGGTCTCGTGATCTGCCGTCGTGTTGGTATTTGCACTCACAGAAACCGGGCTTTTCTGTTTGTTTGCTCGTAGTCACACGCCCAGAGGAGTCCTCAAAGATGGCCCTGAGTCCCTGACATTCATGCTGTAGACATTCTTGCTCCTGTTTATCCTGGATCTAGTCATATGTCAGCAGGAAGGCCTTACAGATTATCTGGTCTACAATCCTTCCAGAATTTGAAGGATTTATTTTATCATGTGTTTAGAAAATAACATTTGGAGCACGTACCTCTTAATTCCTAAAAACATTATAAAACCAGCCTAATGTTTGAAGCGTTTACATTCTCATCTGTTTCTCAGAGTAGGCCCAGAAGATAGGTAAAGCAAATATTACCATTCTCATATCAATAGGAATTTGAGTCTAAAAGCAGTTAAGGGGCTTTCCTTGCCACTCACTTTTATGATTACAACTATTATTTTTATGCATCAGCCTTTCACAATTCCACATCCAGCTCACTACTCTCCTTAGGGGATGTGTTTCTCTTACTGCTGGGTAGAGCGCTTCATCCAGAAGCCGCTCATGTTCTTGAAGCCACATGTACAAAATGGAACTCACCACCTCCCCCTTAACTACTTGCCCAATAGCCACAACTCTGCCCATCTGGTCACTCCAGACTGGACAATTAATCGCCAACTCCTGTTGACTGTACCTTCCAGAACTGCACTGTCCAACACAAGAGCCACTAGCCACGTGCAATTATTTAAATGTAAACTGATTAAACACAAAAGTTCAGCTCCTTGGCTCACTAGCCACATTTGAAGTATTCAGGAGCCACATGACTGGTGGGTACTACAGAGACACATCATTGTAGATTTCCATCATTAGAGAACATTCTGTTGGATAGCACAGTTCTAAAAAGTTCCCTAACCCACCAGGTCCTGCCCTTCTGAGACCACTGCCCTGATGCAGAGCCTAGTCCTGCTGCTCCAGTTTTGCCTCTTGTCCATCCATTCTCCATTCTGCAGCGAGTAGCACGGTTATAAATCTGATCTTGTAGCTTGTCTGAGAGCCTCCAATCTTCTTCCCCCAATTGTCTTCCAGCCTCATTCCTCACCTTTCCCCACCTTGAATGATACTCTTGGGAGACATTAAATAGCTGTTTTTCCAACCACACTCCCCTGGACCACAGGCCTTTGTCTTACTGATACACTCTCCCTGCCCTTTAAAAGGTGTTTCCCTCCTTCACCTCCAGGACGAAGCACACGTACAGACCCCAGTTCTGAAGCAGCAGCACTACAGGCCCAGAATACCAATTACAAGTGGCTTTGCACTGAGTTCAGGATGCAGACTCCAAGCATGCTAAATTTTAAAAAGCCAAGTAAAGAAATTAATCCTCTCAAATGACTTCAATTATACTCAAGCCATAGCACAAGGTCATCACATACAAGAAAGATGGAATAAATTTTTAAATTCCATCTTTAATTTAGAGGAACAGTCCTCTGATTCTCTCTTTTATTCTTTTTTATTAAAGTGAAGTGACATTTACATATTAAAATTCATCATTTTATAGTAAACAATTTAGTGGTATTTAGTACATACACCTCTATCAGGTTCCAAAATATTTCCATCATTTGAAAAAGAAAACCCCACACCCATTAAGCAGTAGTTTCCTATTCTCTCATCCCTCAGGTCCTAGAAACCCACAATCCATCTTTACGGATTTGCATATTGAGGATCTCTCATATGAATGGAATCATACAATCCTTTGTAGCTCGTTTTGTTCACTTAGCATGTTTTCAAGGTTCGTCATCAGTGCTAGCATGTATCAGTACTTGATATATATTTGTGGCCAGGTGACATTTATTGTATGTACATACCACATTCTGTTTATCCATTCACCCACTGACAGACTGTTTCCACCATTTGGCTATTGTGAATAGTGCTTCTATCAATATGCATGCACAGGTATTCAAATGCTTGTTTTCAATTTATCTGAGTATACAGGTGGGGCAAAAGTTTTTACACTTGCTCATATGAAAAATCTGTAATAATAAAAGCACAATATGCTAATTAAACCAGATGTCCTTTCAGACGACCTTCCGGACGAAGCCGGGGCTGCGCGTGTAGCCGGGGTCCTGGATGCCAAAGGGAAGCCAGTGCCGGCAGCCAGGGGAAGGAAGGTCTGCTCTTGCATGAATTTCGTGTATTGGGCCTCTAGTAATATCATAATTAATAAATAATAATACAATAATAAACTCTGTTTCACATAGTCACAACTGTAAACCTATTTTTGCTCCACCCTGTATATCTCTTTCACTCTCTTTCGTTTTTCTTTGTCTCTCCTTCTCAGCCTCTGATTCCCCAGAGTTACTGTGAGAAGGAATGATAATTATCCATCAGAGTTTAATCGTAGCCTGATTAACACAGGGGCGATCAGCGAAGCACCCTCCTCAAGGCCAGGCTACGCAAGACATCTGAACACAAAGAGGCTGGAGAATGAATGAGTGTTGAATGTGCCCAGGACAGTCTCTGGCACATAGTGGGTTTGCAATAAATGTTTGCTGAGTCTGATTATAAACAAGGTTGATCCAGGGGAATTGCAGCAGAGACCTCCAGAAGGAGAAGTGGACAGATGCTGTAGACCAAAAGTCAAAAGGGGTAAAGGATACCTCCGAGGTCGACACGGTGGGGCGGGTGACGAGAGAGAATGGAAATGAAGCACAGATGAGAGATAGCGTCTTGCCAGGAGAAATCCTGGGAAAGTTGAAGAGAGAGGAACCCTAATCAAATGGCTATTGTTCCCTCTTTTGAAAGTCAGGAGTCTAATAAGCAGGAAAGAGCGCAGGAGCAATAGGCTGAAGATGTGAGGTCATAGGCAGCAAGGGCTCTTTCAGCCCCGTCAAGTTACTTAACTGTTCTCGGTCTCTCACGTCATCCATAGAGTGCAAGAGCAGGCTTTCCTTCCACTGGCTGCTGGCACTGGCTTCCCTTTTTATTATTTTATCCTGTGTCATTTGTAATAGCAATAACTGCTTATTGTGGATTCTGCCTGTGCTTACTGACTTGGTGACCAGCCACACATAAAGGGCTCTGTGAACACCGCCAGGGCTACAAAGTGCTAGGCGATGCGTCTTTTTATTCAGAGCATTACTCGCAGGACCACTGTCATCAGGGATTTCCTTCATACACACCCTAACCTGCCAGTAAATTCTACTGCTTCCATCAAAACTTCTGCAGAGACACAGAGAGCATGAAAAAAAAACAACAACAACAACAACAACAACAAAAAACACAGACTGAAAAATCAATCCTTAAATAATTGGGGATTGAACTATGTTAGGCAACAGTTTCTCTCGTTGGGTGGCAGCTTAAATAAACACTAAATCCTGCCTTTCTCCACAGTGGTCTTTTAACCATGACAATGGAGCTATTTGGTTTAACAAAACATTCAGGTTCTAAAACTTAAAAGGAACTGACAGGCCAACTCCCTGCTTCGGTTCCCAGCGTTACCGGGGTTTCATATTCCTATCAAGTTGCACTGCATCAGATGACCTGTTATTATTTTCGGCACAGAAGTGAGCATGCCAAACACGGGACGTGGGGCCAGTCCTTTCTCATGATCTCTTCCAACCTCTCCTCCACGGGACTGGTCCAGGGGGGCCTGACCATCGGGAAGGCAGGGCCAGCACTCCTCCCGCCTCAGGGACATCTGCACCTGGCCCTCCCTCCTCAGCTCAGCTGCACACTGGTGGCCACAGAAAAAGAAAATGCAGGTGTGTTATCGCTGAGGAGGACAGATGCAGCACCAGGGCAGGCATTTTGTCGTTCCCTTATGCGCCACAAGTGCCTAAAACAGTGCCTGATAGGACGTGTTAGCTGAATGCGTAAGTGATGGGGCCACACTTTGCAAGCAGTGGCGGGCCCTGCCTGGCTTCAGCAAAGGAAAGACACGTGACCCTTTCTTGGGCAAACTGAGACCTGCAGCTCTAAACCAGGATGTGACCACAGCTGCGAGGCGTGGGCGGGACGTGAGCAGAAGCCCCGCAGTTCGAGACTGTACACCGCCTCCCCGGGCACGACTTCTCCGCAGCACAGCCGTGGGCCTGAGCACACAAACGTAGGAAAGGGCCATTCCTTTCCTTTAATAGGCAAAACTTGGATCCCCACATCCTTGCAAAAACACAACAAAATGCTTCTCTCTGGACTGTTCTTAAAGAATACCTTTCCTTTTCTGGGGCAACAAGCCCTCGTGGTCTCTTTGGGGCAATGACTCTACCAGTATATTTAGCCCTGCCTGGTTCGAGGTGTTTGCAGGCAGTGCTTCCTAAGTTAATAACACTCATCAAGAGGAAGCATGTGAGTGTATGAGTTGAAAAGCAAAAAAGAATAACAGCGAACTCCAAAAACCCAACAAAAAGCTTATGAGTGGGAAACATACTGCCTTATCCCTCCCATCTTCCTGCTCCTACTATCAAACAAATAAACAAATCACGTAACTTCTGAGTTAACTGAATAATCTCAGGCAAACAACATGTAATTCCTTGGGCGGTTAGTTTTATCCATCAGACTGAAATGCTTTGGGGTGCTCTTATGTCTGGATGATGACAACGGGCAGTATAGAGTGAGGAAGACAGAACTAGGCTGGGAAACAGGCAAGTGTGACAGATTTGTGACATGCACTTACTTGCATTTTTCATTTGGTTCTGATTTACTAATTAACAAACGGGGCAAGAAAAACACATTTGGGTTGAGTTGGAACCTTACGCTCTCACAACCCATCTCCACTTCCTGGAACCTTCAGTGAAGTAATGATTTTGGACGTGTTGCTCTGCAGTAATTTCCATGTCTAACAAGGCCTTGTCATTTCAGCGCAGGATGGAGTGCAGGAGGAACCAGGCTGGGAGAGAAAGCGCTCATCCAAGTACTCTGAGGGAAGGCAGGGGGGGCAAAGGAGCAACGAAGTGACCAGCCAAAGGTTTCTCAGTTACTCTCTCCCTCTTCTAACTCAAAACATTCGACTCTGTTATTGGTGCTGCACCAGAGAATACATTCTCTGCCCCGGTGATTCACTTCATTTTCCTGAGAACACAATGGAGAGAGTATCTCAGTGTAAAGTTACCGATTTGCCTCTAGATTAAGTCCAAGCTAAACTGCTCACTTCACATTTTGTTTTCCCTGAAGCGCAGCAGGTCCACATGGTGGGTGAGTCCGCGGGGCGGGTGGCTCTCCCTGCCAAGTCACAAGATCTTGGTTCTTTCAGGATCTCAAATCACAGATGGATGAGGCCAGCACACAGGCTTGGCAAAAACGGGCATAGGGAAAGAAGCGAGGAGAGCCATGCAGTTGGTGGGAAATCGCCAAGGACAGTTGCCTTTGGTTTTCAGATTCTCCCAGGGCTGTCATTTATTTGGACCAAGGTTGCAGCCTCATTAGGGCACTGAAATGAACAAAAGTCATGTTTCGCAGAACAAGAAGAGACAGGTGAGAGGAAATGCGTGGAAAGGGGCTGCCAGGGGATCCCATATAAGCCAGGGTGACAAGCCTAGTTCCCTCTTAAAGGGTAATTGTCCTAACGCTGTCCTCCCCGCACAGGTGGCTGTGTGGCCCGTGCACAGGTGGTAGTCGTACGCCCGCCTCGGATCTCCCACCCCAGCTTTCCCTGGACTCTCTCTTCCTGTCTGGTGTTGGCAATAATCAGTCAAATCGAGTCAAAAAGAGAGTCGGAATGAGAAAAATCAGGGGTGATTATTCAAACTACCTTTGATCACTAGTGCCTTCCCCACAAAACCTTCCACCAAAGCAATTAGCAATCAGTGCAGTTAATGGGCTGAATTTTAATCCTTCACTTTTAATAGCCTTCAAATGCCTAGAAGTTGGCAGTAAGGAGCCCTGTGCAAAACAAACCAGGAATGAAAGGACGGCCCTCAGGTGATTCTCACCCCAGGCTGGCAAAGGCATTTCCATGGACCCTTCCAGCCTCCTCAACTCGGCTGCACCCTGAAGCTTAGACAGCCACCTGGGAGACACGTGCACCAAAGGCTGCGCCACATGCAGAGTCAGACCGAGAGACAGCGAATGTGAGCGCTACGGCAGGAAGGAGGATGCGACTCTGCTGGAAGTGACCTCCGCATGACAGGAAAGGAAACTGTAGCCTCGGAGCCCTCGTAGACGCAGAAGGAAGTCCAGGCAACTGGACCTGGACACAGAGAGACACCAACATATAATAATACAGCACAGCCACTACCACCGGCCCCAAACCTCCCTCCATGTCCGGAAGGACCCAGATACCTGAGTCCACCCCATCTCTGAGCCCCTCCTCAGTCCTGTCCCAGCCGGAGAGCCAGGCAGAGCCAAGATGGGACAGGAAATGGGATTTGTCCCTGCCGAGTGTCAGAGCTACACAAGAGCTTGTGAGGGACCCTGCCTCAAACAAAATGCTGACAGGAAGAGAAAGGAGACGGGAGAATGCTGTCTGGGATAGGTGGCCACTGGATTATGGTAAGACTGAGTCTGTGATATAACCACATGGTTAGAAGCAGAGCTTGGGAGAACACTTTGTCTCCTAAAACCACGGAAGTTTTAAAAGCTACCAGTTAGCACAGACGGCCAGATCTTATCACGACCTGGCAATGTCAACAAACGCCAGCAAGAGAATCTAGAAGGCTGGACTGTGGGTTAAAGATGCACATTTTCAATGGTGCGACGGAGGTGTGGACCCCAGGCCAAATGTCTGGGGTTCACCGGGGCAAAGCAGAGTTAGTAACTCAGTCAGTACCACCGCCTACAATGAGCTGCAGGTCGTCAGCAACACGTCATGGTGGTGCCTGAAACTTAATTTTTTTTTTCCTATGGAAAATGAAAATTGGGGAGAATATAAGGTAAAATAACATAAGTTACTGAATGTCTTAGAGAATATTGAGCCTTCCTGCATTAATATGAAACTTAAAAATGAATCCAGGACAGAATGAAGGGGGAGGCCAACAGTGCTGACCCACTGTGTGCGGAGGCCCCGTGGGTTCCGGAGGCCGGAGGAACCGGGGCTGCAGTCTCCAGCACAGCAGAGACCTTCTGAATGCGGGCGCTGACGACTCTGGAACTCGGCTTTTGAAAGTCACACCACAACTTTGGTAATTTGTCCCATTTTGCTTCATTTTGTACAGCTGTTCCCAGAGGAGTGGTAACAGTCAGGAGGGAGAACCTAAAAGGTGGTGAGAAAAAGGAGTGTGCAGGGGTTGACAGCGCGGGAGGAAAAGGGAGGGAACCCCGTGACCTCAGAATGGGATGGCCTCAGGGATGCGAGAAGGGTGTTTCCACACGCTCCCAGGATGGAAACAAACCCACAGAAATAGGTCAGCTCGCAGCAGGGCCTCAGGCTGTGACCTGATGTGAGAAGAGGTGTGGTCAGGCTCCAGGGGTTGGGGGTAGTGGGGGAGAAGGAAAGCTTCCCAGCCAGCACTGCACAAGGCAGAGGGAAAGGCCCCTGTTCGGCAGATTGCCTCTTGTCAAAGGCCAGGACCCCCAAAGAGTCCTTTCTGCAGCCAGGCCCTGGGTGCAGAGGGTCTAGAGCACATGTGTCAAACACAAGGCCCGCGGGCCAAATCCGTCCCGCCAGGCCTTGCAATGTGGCCCGCACCGCGCTGTCATCACTGCACTCCGCTGCGTTTCCATCACAATGACAGTTTATGACTGTTCAGTAAACCATTCGGCCCGCGATTTAGGCTGGATTTTAGATTTTGGCCCCTTCTCTGATTAAGTTCGACACCCCTAGAGTGTGCAGCTAAAATCCATAACCTTAAGCCCTTTGTCAGGTTAAACCTCATTCTCTGCAACTCTTCCCCCTCACATTTCAAACAGCCAAAGCCCCCTTACAGATCCCTCTTTACTGTGCCTAGTTCAAAAAACGGCCTGTTTAAATGAGAATATACTGAACACTGATGGTGCCAGATAGTTCGCAATGGGATGCACATACACTGTCTTACTCAGTCTTCATAATCCCCACATGGGTAGTCACTGCTGCTGTGGCCATTGCATATGTGGGAAACAGGCTCTCAAAGAGGGAAGTAACCTGTTTAAGGTCATGCAACTGATCGGGTCAGAACTGGGTCTTGACTGCAAAACACATGCGATACTCATTGCCACAGTGCCTGCAGGCTGCCAGGGAAAGGCTCTGGGAACACACAGATGGCTGAAGAGCGGTGAAGAGCACAATGCAGGAACCCTAGACCCAACCTGAGTCCTTCCCCTCGGCTAGAAGCTGGCCCTCAGCTGGGACTGAGGTGGTCAGAGTCCCAAACCTCACAGATCCTGGCTCCAACGGGCAGATGTGGATGGAGGAGCAAGACAGAGACTTCCGGGAAGCCTGGGTGTTCTGTTCAGCTCAAGAAGGCAGAGGATTCCCTGGAAGAAAGGAGCCTCTGGAGCAACACCCCACAACAGCCAGGATTCTGTTCAATGGGACAAAGGTCCTGGGGAAAATTAAAGGTAAAGAATGAGCAAATTAGCCCGGCTGGAATGGCGCAGTGGTTGAGCATCAACCTATGAACCAAGAGCTCATGGTTGGATTCTTGGTCAGGGCTCATGCCTGAGTTGTGGGCTCCATCCCCAGTGGTGTGGGATGTATAGGAAGCAGCCAATCAATGATTCTCTCTCATCACTGATATTTCTATCTCTCTCCCTCTCCTTTCTTCTATGAAATCAATACAAAGATATTAAAATTTTTAAAAAAGTATTCCACTTAAGTGGACCACAAATGTCCCCAATTTCACCAACTCTTAATAAATTTCTCAAAGAAGTTGTTAAAATGCTCTCAGATAACTAGATACATAGTTGGAATGCCTCTTTTCATCTAATAAACATATTATTCTCTGTAGTCCAATTAATGGTAACTTTGCTACTGAAAAAAAATAAGTGCAGTTTCTGTTTCTGGTTGAAAATCACAGAATTACCTGAATCCCAGCTGAAAGATGGAAAAGCAACATTTAGGATCAAAAGACTGTCTTCATTTATATGCTGAGTATAGGAAGAATATTGTAATTATAAGAAAATACAAATAAAAAGGGTTTCTGGCACAGATCTTAATTCATTCCCATGAGTGGGCTCATTCCAATCTTGTAACATTGCTGAGACTTTCTCCATAGAGGTAGGCCCTTCACCCCTCTCTTTCTTCCTTTCTCTCACCTACTTTCCTCCTTTCACTTCTTTCTCTGCCTATTTATTTGTTTAAATTTGCCAACTTCAAATGTAAAGAACTGCTAAATCTTAAGATGTGATGTAAAAACTACTATTGTTAGGCATGCAATCACTAAAACATTAGCACATCTTAAAGATGAATCCTTTTTAGTTGTTGTTGTTTAGAAAGAGGGACAAAGGGAAGGGGAAGAGAGAGAGGGGGCATTATTATGAGAGAAACATAGACTGGCTGCCTCCAGTACATGCCCCAACCAGGGATAAAACCCTCAACCTTTCCGCACACAGGATGGTGCTCCAACCAACTGAGCCACACCTGCCAGGGCAAGATGAATCTCTAAATAAGATGTACAGTGACCATCATACTGGTTTCACAAGATTGAAGGATTTTCCAGAGCACAGGGAAAAACTGGATAGTCCCAGACAAACTAGGACAAACCCTACTGCCATACAATATCTATTTCAATAAAACCTCAGACTCTAGTAGATGTCAGATTCGAGATCACACATGTACACAAGTGTATGTCTGCATGCACGCACACACACGAGTCACACAGTCACTGGTACTCACACATACACGCACACAGAATTACATACACACGTGCCTACATATGGTCTTGGTCACAGCTGGTCCCATTCTTTCCCTTATTTTCCTCTGCAGCCAGTTCTCACAATTCACTTGTCATCATGTTGCTCCCTCTAATTGTGCATGTTCTTATGTCTCTCATCTGGCTGAACATGGACAACGAACATCCTTCTCTGAAATCTGAGAAGACCAGCTTGTCGATTTCATGTTTAAGTTTTTAGAAGATGCAATCATCAGTTCATTAAGAGGTTCTCCTTCCCCAGATCCTGGTGGCCTTTCCCCTGCTTTGGAGATTCACACATCTACAAATGACCCTCACCCAGCAGACCCTGGCAGTTGTATGTGCTGAAGGTCCTGCAGGTCGCGAGCGGCTGCATCCTGTTCATTATGGGGACCCACAATGTGGGGCGGGGCTCTGGGACCCCAAGCCCTGATGAGGTACCCTCCTGTGAGGAGGAGTCGGAGTTCTGGCTTCGGGAACCCAGCCCAGCTAGCAAGAGCACTTCCTATGAATGGAAGCCTCTTCAAGCACCAGGGACAGTGAAGAACTAAAGAACCCAATCCAGTGTGTATGTTGACAAGAGCAACTGACACAAAGATGTCAGTTATTGCCTCCAGCCGCAAGCGCGTTGGGGGAAAATCACAATGACAAGTGCTGAAATGTTCCACAAGTGGTGGTACTGAGTTAAGTAACAGGGTTCTATAGGGAGTATTACAGATTCCAAAATCTCTTCTGTTTATTCCCCACATGCCCTTCAGCCAAATATAAAATGTCCTGAGAGCATAAAGCGAACACAATGTTGTCACTCTTGACTTACGTAAAGAAGTGTTTAGGAACCCTATTTTGTTCTTCTGTGGCAGTGAGATTATGAAATCCCAGAAGTTGCCTTGGCTCTAATTTGTATGTATTTGCTTAATTTTGATCTACTATAATTTTTGTGTTTTGGAAATTCTGAGAAAAATCAGCAGAACAAAACCGTCTAAGCCATGGATTTGGTCTATTTAATGCTTTTTCTAAAATTTTCAAGGAAACAGTCCAGTTATTAATGTGTGGAAAACTCACCAAAGAAACCAAACACCAAGGTGCGGGCATGGAGATGTGATCTAAAGGCATTATCTGCTGGACCCCGATGTGACTGCCCACAACAGGCGGGACTAGCTGGCCGAGTAGCGTGAGGCAGGCGCTGGGCATTCTGGACCTGATTTCCTCTCTTTGAGATGGGAGGTGTCTGGACGAGATGATTCCCACGCCCATGCACCCCAACACTGCATTCCTGTCATTACAGGAGGTGTTTGGGATAATCTGATATTCTAGTCAGCTGAAGGTTACATAAAATTTTAAAAACACTTCTAATTCAGCCTTAAAGCATGGGCAGCTTCCTGCCTTAATAAATATATGATAACACATCATTCCCAAAAGCCCAGGCTCCTGCAGAATGCCAACACTGGTGGCCACTGAGAAAGGCGGGTGAGAAGGACATTTAGTGTCTTCCAGCTGAAAGAATCCTGAAGGTCAAAGCAGGTGCCTAGCTCCCTTTTCTTACCAGAAAAAGAAAGAAAGAAAAAAAAGGGTAAGAATCAAATCAGTTCATTGACATATCCAGAAGCCCTTTACAAAGTTCAAAGGCCAGGCCTTCTTTTCAAACTAGAGGAAGTCCCGGCCAAGGACCACCTAAATGTTTTCTCCGGAGTGAGAGCTGGTTTCTCCAGAGTGAACATGGTAGTGGGGAAGGGGGGCCTAAATCTTGGATTGCCTTTGTTTTCGAGGTTGTCTGTTTCTGCTCTAAGAACAGTGCAGAATAGTAGACAATCCTGATTAACGGAAGGATCTGATCTCAGTAATTGAAGCATTGCTGAAATAAAAAGGCCAATCAGCTAATAACTAGTAATAGACATATTGGAGCACTAACTTTGTGCTTACATAACACTCCATAGTATTTTCCCGTAATGTTATAGTGAATTTTCTTTTTTAACCTAAGTTATCACCCCTGAGTAAAACCTGGTACTAATGGAACAAGTGAAACCAAAAACCGTCACTAGCAAAACAGATGAACTATACTATGATGTGCTAATGCTCTGTGATGGAATTGAACTAGTCAGTCTAAAAACAAGGGTCAGCACGAACAGAAAACATAATCATTGATGGGACTTTAACCTAGAGACATCCCACTGAGAAAGATTCTCTCACACCTGCTTTAATCTCATCTTTCTCCCCCCCCCACCCCCATCCCTGAGTTATCATGGCTGAATGTATTAATATTTTCCTACTTATGAATTATACTTTGGGCTAGAATCCAGTCACACCAGTAGAAAAAGCACATGGGTTTTGTGCTTAGATCTGGGTTTCAATTAAGTTCTATCACTTACCAATTAGTGTGCCATCTAGGAGCCATTTTACCTCTGAGTTTCTTACTTACCCTTAAGATGGGGAAACATCTATTCTGTGGGTTGTTGAGAGGATTGAAGGTAAAAAGACCCAGGCATTGCAGAAATGGAAACTTCATTCCCTTTCCCCAACTCTTCTAATTACCCTCATTTCCCACTCTTTCTTCTTCCTTTTTCAACATATTTGAAAACATACACACAAGCTTTCCTAGCAATCTTCCATCCTACTAGCTAATGGCTTTGCATCCTAGAGGACAGGATGTCCTTAGGATCTCACTGTGGGAAATATCCTATATAATAAAAACCTAATATGCAAATGGCCATCACACCCTCATGCCCTCACAGGAACTGCTCAGACACTCACTGGGGAGAGGGGAATGGGGACCAGCCATGCACAAATGAGAGAGAGAGAGAGAGAGAGAGAGAGAGAGAGAGAGAGAGAGAGAAATGGGGACCAGCCAGGCTCTGGCCCAGGAGAGGGACAAGCTGTCTACCCTGTGGTCCTGGGCACCTGTGGATGCAGCCTGGGCTAAGCCACCCTCCCACAGTCCCCTGTGGCTGTGGCCAGCCCAGGTGGAACTGGTCCGGGTCCTGGGTGTCTGCGACTGGCCAGAGAAGGGAATTCTGGGTCCCAAGTACAGGGCAAGACAGAGGTGGTTAGGGGCGATCAGGCAGGCAGGCAGGCAAGTGGTTAGGAGCCAGTGGTCCCAGATTGCCAGAGGCAATTGACATCCCCTGAGGGGTCCCTGATTGCAGAGGGGGAAGGCGAGGCTGAGGGACACCCCCCTCCCGTCACCCCATGCATGAATTTCATGCACAGGGCCTGTAGTTCTAACATAAAAGCATAACTCCATCCTGAAGTGTCACAGAGCAGACTAACCATTTGCCTGCAAGCACAGTTTAAACAATATCAATACACAAATGATTTATAAAATAGCCCTGCCAAGTACTTGGTTTCAGTCAGAACTACTATTTCCATACTACCGTGTTCTATTTCCTCTTGTTCTGTTTTTGTAGTAGGAAGTCCAGCAAGTGGAGACAAAGGAAACTGTTAATATTAAGCACATCTCTGGTCATTGTTAATTGTACCAGGAATGAAGTAAGCCATTTTCCTCCATTCTTAAAGGACCTATTATAGTGTTTAAACTCTATTTTTAAAAATGTAATGTTAATTTATGATTCAACTATATGACTCTTCCATGATCATTTAAAACTCTCAAGTGTTTTCATTAAATGTATTTTTAACCAAGACATTGGCATTGTTCTTGCCACCATTAATTCTTAACAGCAAAAGGAATAATAGCTACTACTTACTGAACACTTATTATGTGCCAAGCAGTGACAGGTTCTTTACAGACAACTAATTCATTTTTTTGCAATGCCCAATATTATCCAAATTTACTGATGAGAAACATGCCCTATTAACAGGGTCGAAGCCAGGATTGAAGCCTAGCAAGTGCTTTTAACTCCTCTGCTATTCTGCATGCAGACAGGTAGCAGCCATATACCCCAAATGCCTCCCCATTACTCAGTGTTTTGGTACCTCAGCACTTGGTGGACATCTGTTTAAGGAAGCGTTCTGAGTAAAGGCTCTAATTACTTGGCAAGAGAAAACCAGGAGTGATACCTTGATTAAACCCCAGGAGTTCTTGGGCTTATAGGGAGAGACAGAACCCCAGAACAGGAAGAACAGTCTTGCAACAGGTGACTTAGGAGCTTTAAATATTTTCTTTAAATTTTTTATAAGCGCATTACATACCCCAAACAGGCTAACAAAGACTGAGTTATTGCCAGTTGAAGAAACCAAGGTACTAAGAGATCAAGCCACATTCTCTCTTTAAGGACAGACCCTCAGACCTCTACCTTTCTCTTCCCATGGCCCGAAGAAAAAGTGAGATAGTGTGTGGGGAAGAGAAAGGTAAAGAGAGAGACCCTGTGGTTGCTAGTGAAGAATTCAAATATGGTGAAAAAGGATAAGGTTAAGAGGATATGTGCACTTTATGTCAAACAATAAAAAAAAAATCCTGAAATAAAATTAAAGACAGAAGCTAATGAACAACAGTAAGACAGAAATGGGCTGTGGGGGGAAGGGGGGCTAAATGCTACCTTAAGGATAAAAAAAAGTTAAGTTTTTGACATTTAGCTGTGGTAGGAAAATTCCTAAAATGATCCCTATGATTTCTCATCTTAATCCCAGGGACTGTAAGTAGGATGAGCTATCATGCCCTAATTATGCTATATTACATAGTAAAGGGGATTCTGCAGATGTCATTAAGGTTACTAATCAGTTGACTTTGAGATAATCAAGGGGGAGATCATCCATTTGGATGTGATCCAGGCCTAGGAGCCCTTCAAAAGCAGTTTTCAAAAGGAAATCCATGAGATTCCCAGCAGGAGATGCTGTTGCTGGCTCTGAAGATGGAGGGGAACCACCTGTGAGGAATGTCTATGGCTTCTAGAATACCTTGACTTCGGCCTCCTCGTGAGACCCTGAGCCAAGCCCCCCACACTTCTGATCTACAGATCCATGAGCTAACAAACGGACATTGGTTTAAGCCCTTTAAGTTTATGATAATTTGGTAGCACTGAAAAAATGAATACACTGGTGACCTGGATTCAAATCTTAGCTTTGTCCCATCATCAATTTGTGATCTTGGTTAAGTGACTTAATCTCTTTGCCTCCCCATCTGTAAATGGAGATAACGTACCCCACGAAGTCAGTGAGAGGACTGAATTAGCTGTGCTGGTCCTGGCACCTAGAAACTACCTGTTGCTTGTGCCGAAGAATCAAAATAGCTGGAGTCCCCTAGCTGGCCACCAGGTGGTGCCACCAAACAAGAACAGCTGGGTTTTCATTCTGAATCCCTGGGTAGAGTAGAGAAAAGGAAGCAACAGAGGGGCAGCAGGAGTAGAGTCATTGTCTAGCTGGCTGTGTACACAGCCACTGTTTATAACACAGGTGTTCGGAATCAAGGGAACTCCAAGGACAAATCACAGAGAGACGCGATGGAATACCTGTAGGTGTCTTAAAACATATTTTTACGTAATGATTTACTTAAAACCCACGAGGTAGTTTATATAATCAAACCATATGGCAGAATGAAAAGAAGTAACTGGGTTAGAGAAAAGAAAACAAACCAGGGACATACACACTGCCTGGCATTAAGGTCTTCTGGCCACGCGAAGGATGATTTCTGGCCTTTCCAGCAATCACAATGAACACAAGGCGGCATGGCCGGTGACGCCATTCCCTGGGAACAGCTGGTCAGCAGGAGCCTAGGAGCGAACCCTCAGGCAGGTCCGCACGGGTACATTGTGAAAAAAACGAGTTGTTAGAAACACACCACTGACACTTGCATTTCTTTCTCCATGTATTTCCCGTCTTTTGCATATTTTTAATTCATTTTAGTATTTTTCTTCATGATGTGCACAGTTCGTGAAGAATAGCTTTTTGTCTTATTTGTTCGTCTATCATATTTGCAACAATAACACCACAGGGCCAACATCATGAATGAATTAGTTTATATTTGTTTGTTTAATTTTATTTATGTTTTCACATACATTAGTTTAAAGTGTTTATGTCTAATACATAGGCATATATTTCCTTGCATATATGTGCAAAGAATATATACATGTACCATATGTTATAAAATTATCTATTACCTTATGGTTAGAATGCATTTTTCTATCTAGTGATGAGTTAAATAATCACATATTTTCTTCTAGTTGGTAATGGCTTAATTTTATAAATTTATCTGTTGCCTAAATACTACTACTACAATAATTTTTAAACTGCACCTGAGGTTCAGGCCATTGTTCGCAGGAACTGGAATGAATAGTGTTCTTTAAGCAAATAAAAGGGAACTTTTTCCTAGACTGTAAGTTTAAGATGGATACTTGCTGTCCGGAACGAATTCACTATCTGTCCTGAGAACAAGCTAACAGATTCAGTTATTTTCTTTCCCTAAAGTCCTTCCATTTTCTCAATCCAATTATAACACAGCTCTATCAAAGTATATAGAATGTACCAAGCCTTGATCTAACCCAACCCTATCCCAAAACAACTAAATCAATGTTGAGTTTGGAATGGCAGTCCTTGGTTCGCACCCTCCCCCACCTCCCAACCCCGCCCTGTTTCCTCCGCTGGAGCACCCGCCTGTGTTGACCCAGGCTCAGACCAGAGGCACTACCCTGATCTCTTAGAACCATTTGCAGAGCAGAACGTTTTATGTGTAGATGTTTCACTTAGTTCAGAATCCCAATTTAAAAACAAAAACATAAATATTTTCATCACCAGGGGCTTTTGCTGCCAAGAGAAAGAGGTGCTTCCATTACAGAGGTTACCCGTAGAGTCTCGGGGCTGTGAGAGCTGAGCGGAGAAAGTGACACCGAGGGACAGAGGACCCATGTGAAGCTAATAAAGAGAGAAACAATGTTAGTGAGACAATGATGAAGCCTGGAATCAATTAGGGCAAATTATATCCGTGTTCCATGTTTAAAACGCCTCCGATTACAGTCAAATGAAATAGCAGGGAAGGCTAGGAGCAGAACTGAGACCGGATTTCAGAACACAGAGTGCTTTACAAATGTCTCCCTAATCGCATGGCTGCAGTTACATGGTGGGTCAGGAACTGCCAGGTGAGAACGCTTCTCTCCAGGGGGACACACGTTGGCCCCAATAGGGCACCCATCCCTATGGCCACTAGTTAACAGGCCAACCGTTATCCTATAAATCAGACCTTCCTCCCAAATGTTCTCTTCCCCCTTCTCTCTCACTATTGATTTCTTCCTCCTGTCGTTTTATTCCTCAAGCAAACGTTTCCCCCTCCATGACCTGCTAAACACCCTGATTTTGGCCCCTGTGGTCCATACCCCTGAGACACTTGCTCCTGGAACTCAACCCTCAAGACCCCCACTGAGTGCCCCTACAGGAGCCAGGGGGGCTGAGCACCTAGAAGGGCGTGTTCCGGATGTCTGGGGACAAGTAACCTCTCATATTCTTTGAGATTTCCCTTCTCAAGAATAAACGCATTTTCACATTTTATAAACACTTTCAGTACAATGTAATGAGTACAACTATTTAAAAATATTTTTATTGATTTCAGAGAGGGAGAAAGAGATAGAAACATCAATGATGAGAGAGCATCATTAACCAACTGCCTCCTGCATGCCCCTACTGGGGATCAAGCCTGCAACCCAGGCATGTGCCCTGACTGTGCATCGAACTGTGACCTCCTGGTTCGTAGGTCGATGCTCGACCACGGAGACACACAGGCTGGGCTAATGAGTGCAACTATTAAGTGTGACGAGTCTTTTGGAAAATAATCTTCCTAACAGACCCTCTGCATATGTTCACGCTTCCTAAGCTTCCAGTTCGTAGCATTAGATCTAAGACAAATATCAACACTGAGCTACCCAAGAACAGGGACTTTATTATAGTTATTGTTTTAGTCATTAAATGCAGTTCCAGGGTCTGGAACCAAGTCTGTGGCCCCAGAAGATGGTGCAGTAGAGCCTTCATCCGAGGGAGGTGTGCCCTGCGCTGGGCTATGCCACCTGCTGTCTCTGCAGCCCCAGGCGCTGTACTGGCACCTAGCTTCCTGGGTCACGGTGTGCCCAGTGTAAACTGAGGATATTCTCTAGTATCCCTCGGAGCTTTATGAGTTCCACGATGCTGTTTTCTAAACTTTGGGTGTAACAACTTGAGTGGCACCATTTTGCTATGTATGGATAAGATGAACTACTCAGCATGGAGAAATGTTTCATTCTTATTCTTCAGTGAGCCAAACAAATGTACTGGATGGGACAGAAAACAGTTTATAGATGCTCATGTGGAAAATAACACAATAATTAATAAATAACAATACAAGTATAAGCTCTGAGTTTTGCTTACTCACAACTATAAACTACTTTTGCCCCACCCTGTATATATTTTTCCATTAGTATATACAATTAACCAAGAAAGTCAGATAAAACTTTGGGAATCTTTAGAAACGTATACATTATATATATATATATATATATATATATATATATATATATATATGTATATATATTTAAAATGACTTGAAAACTTGGGCTAATACTTCTATCTTTATACATAGTAAGTAGCCAATACATACTTGCTTAGTGAACAAGTGCATGAATAAGTGAACTCACAGTGGAAGAAATTTTGGTAAAGTAAAACAACAGATATTCATGATCAGATTCTGTTGTTTTATCTTTGATAATGTTTTATTTCCCTAGAAGATTTACTGAGCCGAGTGCAGCATAAATTCTAACACCGTTCACCCACTGGGCTTTAAACCCTAAAGTAACAACAAATACCACTCACAGTAATCACCGTAGTCTGGAGATGTCCACTGAATGGCGGTGGGTGGAATGAGGTTAATGGTCGGGAGTATCTCCTGGATTAAATGTTTGCTGGCATTTCTCAGAAGAAGAGAGCAGTTAGTCTGCATTTAATTTTTAAACCACATTTCATCCCTTTCCGCCCCTACAGAGCCACACACAGGAAAATATCCTGCTGCTCATGCTACGCATTCTTTTTCCAATTCTTCTGGACTGTGCTTCCATTTCTGTTGAGAACAGCTAATCTTTCACAAACCTGGACTGTGTGCAAGAGGCCCATCTCCCACATCCCCAATCACACAAACATAAATAAGGCCTGAGCACCATTAACCCCTGAACAACAGCTCTTCTCTGGCCAGGGGCCAAAGGAAGGTTCCGGAAACATATGATAGCTATTTCCCTCTCATTCCAATGAGTTTATTACAGGTTGCAAAAAGCTACCAGAGATCCATTCAAATACACTCAAGCCAAAAGTTTTTTAAGGATGTTTAAGCCATCACCATTAAACCGTTATCAACACAGACATGAAAAGGGATCTATTTCTGCACTATCCATCCACTAGCAGAAGCTATACACCCACTGGCAGAAGCAGGGCCCTTGCCAGAAATTAGCTCTAAGTTCTCCTTATGATCACAAGTTCTCAGGAGTCTCAAGGCTCAGAAGTACTAACAGGAAGCGGGTGCTTCTGGTTACAGTAGTTGAACATTTGCCTGATTTGCTCTTTCAAGGTAAACAGAATCTGGCAACTTTGGTACCTTTGGCAAGGAATAGAGTGGGGACCATCCAAATCTTTAGACCTCTCATGTCCCAAGGATAAATGCAAAGTTTAAAATGGGCAATTCAGACCAGTCTTGAGAAGTTAATGCAGCACAGAAACTCTGGCAACGGTTTTGATAAGCTTGCTTTGTACCCTCTGCCCCCACCCTCAGTCCCAGAGGCAGTCTCTGGTCAGTGAAATGTGCATGTTAGTAGGTCTGTTTCAGAGATGCTCTGTGTCCATCTATCAGCAGATGTGCAGATTTACAGAAGTCTGTCTTCTACCAACCAAAGCAGAAGCTGACTTTAATTATAAGTGCAGTCAATCCTGTATAAGCATACTTATTTTCTTCTATTTTAACATTTGAAGACTTTGTTGGTAACACAAAAAACAGCTGGGGGTCATTCACAGGTACGGGGGCACGGCAGGGCTGCAGCCCCGGTTGTCTTCAGAATGCACGTGCCGAGTGATGGAGGCAAAAGGCAGTTTGCTCTCAGGGCAGTTTGAGTGGTGGCTGCCTCTCCCCAACTTCCTACGCAGCAAGGGTTCTCAACCTAAGCATGCGTCAGAATTACCTGGAGGGTCAGTTAAGACTACAAACCATGGGGCCCTACCCCTAGAGTCTCTGATTCAATAGGTCTATGGTGGAGTCCAAAATGTGCATGTCTAACCAATTCCCATGAGGTGCTGGTCTGCTGACTTGTAGGCAGCACTTTGTGAAACATTGTGAAGTGCATTGGGGGGGGAGGAGGCAGGGAGATAAGGCTCCCATGCAGCATCATTCTCTCCCCACCTAGAACCCTCAGCAGAGCTTCACGCGGGAGGGTGAGTGCTGCTGTCTGTCTGTAAGAGTGAGCGCAGTCAGCACTGAAGCAGGGCATGCTAGGATGGGATGCTTAGAGAGTTGTTAATTATAGAAATGGGATGGCACAGACTGCCTCTTGTCATGGATATAGTGAGACTATGGGCAACTTTTAATTCAACAGTATGATCTAAACTGAAGAAGGAGGGTTAACCAATCCATTCCAATCCTGTGATACATGAAGTTCTTCCTTTTCTACCTGTCTAGTCACACTAGATTAATCAGCCTCTTTTTTTTTTTTTTTACAGTTATTTGTAGTTTAGGTTCGTTTTATTTATTTATTTATTTATTTATTTATTTATTTATTTATTTTTATGTATTTTCCACAGAGAGGAAGTGAGAGGGATAGAGAGCTAGAAACGTCAATGAGATAGAAATATCGACCAGCTGCCTCCTGCCCACCCCCTACCGGGGATGTGCCCGCAGCCAAACCGGTCTCGGCTTAATCAGCCTCTTGATAAAGCAAGAAACTTTAATTCTAAGCTATAATACTATCCAAAAAAAAGAGTAATATGCAAATTGACTGCACTTCCGCCATACCCACAAGCCACGCCCAACAGGAGTATGCACATTAACCCAACTAAGATGGCTGTGGCCACAGAGTGAGCAGGAGGCTGGGGTTTCCCTGGCAATAGAGGAAGCCAAGTTTCCTACACACCCTGGCCAGCTCAGGCCTCCACTCAAGGCTACAAAGTTTCAATCATAGAAGATAAATAAATCCAAGATACCAGGGCCTCCATTTGGGTTGCCAGGGGGCGTGGCCATCCTGCAAACTTCCACAGCCCCTCACCCAGGGTGTCCATTGCCCTAAGGGAACCCCCACCATGATTTGGGACACCCTTCAGGGCAAACCAGCCGGCCCCCACCCATGCACCAGCCCTCTATCCTATCTAATAAAAGAGTAATATGAAAATTGACCATCACTCCAACACACAAGATGGCTGCCCCCATGTGGACACAAGATGGCCTCCTCAAGATGGCTAGCAGGGGAGGGACAGGTCTGCAAGGGAGGGCAGTTGGGGGATATCAAGCCTGTAGGAGAGGGCAGTTAGGGGTGACCAGGCTGGCAGAGGAGGGAAGTTAGAGGCAATCAGACCAGCAGAGGAGCAGTTAGGCATCAATCAGGCTGACAGGGGAGTGAGTGGTTAGGGAGTGATCAGGCTGGCAGGCAGAAACAGTTAGTGGCAATTAGGAAGGCAGGCAGGCAAGCAGTTGAAAGCCAGCAGTTCTGGATTGTGAAAGGGATGTCTGACTGCCCTCAAGGGGTCCCAGGCTGGGCTGAAAGACATCCCCCCACTCCCTGTGTATGAATTTGGTGCACCAGGCCTCTAGTTAAACAATATTTAGCAATGTAATCACAGTTTCATAAGATGGGCTGTTAAGTGGAAAATGGTAATTTCATTAGGCTGTAAAATACTCAGAGTACTCCAACCCAAAGAAAGAAAGAAAAATAATGAAAGAAAGGCCATACTAAAATTTCTCTGTGGACAACTTTGACACACCCCTTTGAATTAAATAACTTTCCTTTTCACTTGTCAGGACCAGTAAAAAGTATATATGTTTCTTAGAATCAGAGAAAATATCAAGAGCTGATGGAGGGCATTTATACAACCACAAGATCCAAACACTTGCAAGTCAAAAATCTGGGAAGAGAAAGGAAAAGCTTACAATTTACACAAGAGAAAAGCTATACACATTTTCACAATGAGAACTTAAAGGATTGTAAAGATGTTTGTACACAAGGAAGTCACTAGTCGGCAATTCTAGAAATGCGACATAGGGAATGTACCACGTAGGTTGCCTATCCGGGCTACGCAGTGACCACTGTAATAGAAATCGGTTTCATCAAGCTGGATTGATAGCAATGTACGTGTCACCCTCATCTGAAGATCCTGCCCCCCCATGTGCGGGGTGGGGCTCCTCAGGGTGCTGGGAATACTGGGAGCAGCTCTTGCCTCAGGCTCCCTGGGCCCCTGAGAGGCTGGCACCCAGTGGTTAATTTGGAGTGTTAAGCAGGCTTTGTAGAAAACGCATTAGATGTTAATCTCCTAAAAAGCCCTGGATCTCACTGCTGACCCCACATCCCTGAGAGCCGAGACCCTGTATGTGGGAGGCTGCATTCCTCCCTGTGGGCGCTGCACACGGTACCGGTGATGAGATGGACGTGACTGCGTCATGTGCCACTCCTACCCGAGGGAAACAGACTCCGGCCTTCGCGATGACCTCGCTGAGGGTGGGAACCCTCATCAGGACATTGTCTGCATTGTGGCGTAATTAAGATTTCAGTGGCCTTGGGACTTATGTGCTGGAATATTTTATTATCTCCACTCACCCTCAGAATGCTCTTCACAAGGCTTTACATGGCCCTACAATGCTCTTCTAAATCTGAAAAGTTCTTGAGTCAAATATTGACACTGTTTATTGTCCCCCATCAATAATGAAATACATATTCTTTGAGTCTTTGATTCACATTCATTCCTGTAACTTGAAACCTCTACCAAATTCTAATGGGGATAGACCTGGTTTCCTTCCAGACTACCTGATAACATTTATATAATTAAAATTCCACTCCTCTTAAACCATTAAAAGAAGACAGCAGGGCAGGTTTGATTCTTTAAATGGAACTGACAGTGTCTTGAATTAAAAAGACACAGCAAAGATCATAATCTTGCATGTGTTGAATAGGTACAGGGCACTTCACAAACCTGTGTGGCAGAGTATAGCTTTGTAATCCAAAAGATAACATTGATGAACTGCACATTATGGAAGGTGTTGAATGTGAGCTCAGGGATTACCATGGGCCCACGGGAAGGATGACAGATGAAGTGACCATCAAAGCTGGGTCTTGCTCTGTGTCTGCTGGATCTGACTGACTCTGACCAACAATTTTCAACTGGCATGTCACAAGAGTCTTTAAAACATGCAATACCTGACTTTTTAGTCAGGGGTGCTGACCTCTTTTCCCTTACATTGTCAAATAAAAAAATGACAACAGCCAATACAGCACTAGCCATCTGGTGTGAATGAACCAAAATTGTAGGTTTGTGTTTTTTTTTTCTTGTCAGATCAGCAAAAAATATACATTTTGAGTGTGCCACAGAATTTTATTAATTGGTTTTTAGGTGTCATGAGATGAAAAAAGGTTGAAAATAAAAAATTAAAATGGTCAAAAAATTTACAGCAGATCAATGACAGTACAGTGGTGCCTCACACAACGAACTTAATTCGTTCCAGGAACAAGTTT
Source organism: Pipistrellus kuhlii (assembly GCF_014108245.1). Classification (NCBI taxonomy): domain Eukaryota; kingdom Metazoa; phylum Chordata; class Mammalia; order Chiroptera; family Vespertilionidae; genus Pipistrellus; species Pipistrellus kuhlii. The sequence goes on along the minus strand of NW_023425515.1, from coordinate 112,829,552 downwards.
GTTATGCGAAAAGTTCGTTATGTGAAACGCGTTTTCCCATAACAATACGTTAAAAAAAATAATTCGTTCTGTAGCATAAAATATGCTAAGATGACATAAAAAAAGATAAATTTTTTGTTATTATTTTTATTTAGATACATCTAAAAACATAATTTTTTTAAAAAAAACACATTTTTTTAATTTTAAGACAGACTAAGTAGAGTCTACCGAATCTTGCACATCTTCATCCATTTTCTGCTTTTTGGCCGATGGTTTCATGAAAAACTTGTCCAAAGTCGTTTGTTTTTCTCTTTTCTCCAACATCTGCCGGAAATAATGGACAAGAGTATCGGAGTAAAGATCGTTGATCCTGTTTGCTTCAGCTGAATCCGGATAGTGGGCATTGGTAAACTCCTGAACTGCTTTCCATTTGACCAGGATGTTCTTGATGTCAGCAGTTGGGATTGGTTGATTGTTTGATTGTTGCTCCTCGTTATCAGATGACGCTTCCCTTTGAGCATTGTCCTGTTGCTGGACCAGAAGTGCTTGGAGCTCTTCAGTTGTCAGCTCTTCTTCGTGTTCCTCAATAAGCTCCTCTACATCCTCTTCCTCTACCTCTAATTCCAACCTTTGGGCCACTGTGATGATGTCCTTCACCACTTCTGTGTCATCAACTACTGCTTCTTCCTGGGTCCACGAAGGCACAAGCATCTTCCAAGCAGAAATGAGGGTCCTTTGTGACACTTCTTCCCAGGCCTTCTGTATAAGTCGTATTGCCATAAGGACATCAAATTTCTCCTTCCAAAACTTTCGGACAGTCATATTGTCTCCACCAAACTCACATTCTTCAAACACCTTATTAAAGAGGGCTCTAGTGTAGAGTTTTTTAAAGTTTGCAATAACTTGCTGATCCATTGGCTGAAGAATGGATGTGGTGTTTGGTGGCAAATACTGCACCTTGATAAAAGGATAATTTTCCTGCAATATTTCCTCTAGGTCTTTTGGGTGAGAAGGGGCATTGTCAAGTATCAGAAGGGCTTTGAGCGGCAGTTCTTTTTCCAGCAAGAATTTCTTCACGGCAGGAGCAAAGGTTTCCAGAATCCATTCGTTGAAGATAACTTGGGTCACCCAGGCTTTTTGATTGGACTTCCAATGGACGGGCAGTTTGGACTTAATAACGTTATTTTTCTTGAAAATTCTTGGATTTTGAGAGTGATAAACCAATAGAGGTTTGATCTTGAGGTCTCCGCTGGCATTAGACGAAAACATAAGGGTAAGTCTGTCCTTCATGGCTTTGTGTCCTGGCAATTTCTTCTCCTCTTTTGTAATGAAGGTTCTGCTCGGCATTCTTTTCCAGAAAAGACCCGTTTCATTGGCATTGAACACTTGTTGTGGGCAGTATCCTTCATCCTTAATACATTTTTGAAAGTTAATAGAGAACTTTTCTGCTTCTTTCTTGTCAGCACTGCCAGCCTCACCATGCATAGTAACGCTGTGGATTCCACACCTTTTCTTAAATCTAAAAAACCACCCCTGCTAGCTTTGAATTCTTCTTCATTATCTTGATTGCTGCTACTTCCAGGGACGTTTTTCTTTAGATCGTCATAAATTCTCTTGGCTTTGTGACAGATAATATCTTGGGTTGTTACGTCACCTTTCACCTGCCTGTCCTTAATCCAAATCGCTAATAGCCTCTCCATTTCCTCATGGATTGAAGACCTATGTTTTTCATGAAATAGTTTTGATACTCCTTTGGCTACTTTGGCTGATTTGATTGCATCCTTATTTGTCAAAATGGTGAAAATGGTGGTCTTGCTGAGGCCAAACTCTTTGACGAGGTCACACTGTTTTACCCCACATTCACTCCTTCTAATTATTTCCTGTTTCATTTCAACAGAAATCACCTTCCTGCTTTTTTTAGAAGCCATGATATAAAAAAAATATTGAGTTTAACTTAAAAGGACGACTGCCGTGATACGTGCGTGATTTAATTCGTAATGAAGAACGATTGCCGCGATACGTGCTTAAGTTAAGCGCAGTGACTAAGGACTGCCTGCAGTGCCTGCGTGGAAGGATGCAATACATCGGCAGCGATCGTGGAAGCTCAGGCGAAGCAGTCGTGGAAGCTCGGGCAAAGCGGTCGTGGAAGCTCGGGCGACTTCGTTGTATGAAACGAAGTTCGTTGTATGAATCATGAAAGGAAGTTCGTTGTGTGCAGCGTTCGCTGTGCGAGGCGTTATTTATGCGAGGCACCACTGTATTAAGTAAACAATGTATTTTGAACTATAAAAGTGCCTTGAAATTAATAATAAGTTGCCTTCTATGAAAGATTTTACCCCTCTGATGATCAGAAAGTGAGTTTACAATCATTAGGTGGACACAGGGAACAACATTTCTGGGTAATGGCTATTTTTTTATAGAAAAAAAAAAGGAAAATATTTTTAAGTCACCTAGTCCAGTCATGGAAATCACCTAATTTTAACCAATCCCATTCAGATGTGTCTGTACATGTCTAATAATAGTCCATGCAGGCTCTTTCTCTCTGACACCAGGTGGGTAACTTACTAACCAGCCTTCTTTTTTTCTTTTTTTTTAATATAATGTATTTTATTGATATTTTTACAGAGAGGAGGAAGGGAGAGAGATAGAGAGCTAGAAACGTCGATGAGAGAGAAACATCGACCAGCTGCCTCTTGCACACCCCCTACCGGGGATGTGCCTGCAACCAATGTACATGCCCTTGACCGGAATCGAACCTGGGACCTTTCAGTCTGCAGACCGACACTCTACCACTGAGCCAAACCAGTTTCAGCTAACCAGCCTTCTTTGTTTTTAGAACAGAAGCTGCTTGAAAAAAAGAAGGACGTGCTTATTTGTGTATTTCCTGAGCCAGACCAGCCAAGACTCTCTTATTATTCTAGATTCCTTGTGGGGCACCAAGTTTACATGTCATAAAGAAAGCGTACCTTGGGATATGAAAAGGGGTACCATGTGGTTCCTCAGTTCAGAGCCCTCATTTCAGGAGGGGAAAATGCAATTATATTGATTACTATAGTACACGGTAGACTGATTTTAAGTTGCCACTGTTTTAAGATGCTACTGATTATAAGACCCAGTATTCATGTATGCAACTGCTAAAGTGGGTGAAAGCAGTGACAACTATGATACCAGTATACTATCAACTGTTATGCACAACCTAACTTCAGAAGTCAACTGTGGGGAAAATTGTGCATCTTGAAAGTAATGACATACAGTGGTATTCATATGTTACAAGGGTTAGTAGAGAAGGGAAAGCTATGAAAGAAAGGCACCACGAGGGGATGACATGTTAACTGAGCTGTGAGGGTTGTGAGTTTTCTGGAGATGGAGATGATGGCATGGATGAAGGCTCAGGTAGGTGGGTGCAGGAGTAGAGGTGGTTGTTAAGTGGGAACTTAATTTGTATGAAGGGAAAAAGTGAAAGACAAAACAAGCTGAAGGACAAGGAATGCCAATTGGAAGGCAGTGTGGAGTGCCTGAGAACTAGGGGTAGCAACTCACAGAGACCACTAATCTCATAGTGGTATCTAAGATTATATCACAACTGCGTTCAATCACTTTAATGGATACCAGTTAGAACAAATCCAAAGCGTCTTTTAAGAAATCTAAGGCCCTGAATGATCTGGCCACGACTTCTCTCCACAGCCTAACCCACCTCTCCCCTCAACCATGATCTCACCACACCTGACCCAGCTGGAGCCAGCCTCCGTGGGGCATTTGTACCTGCTGATCTCTTTGCCTATGATGTTCTTCCTTGGCTCCTCACAAGCAGGTCCTTCCCATTCTTCAGTTCTCTATACATTTTCCCAGATGGAGGGACCTGCCCTGGCTGACACCATCCTAAATCTGTTATTTTCTCTTTCAATCCTTTATATTCCTCTTCCCTAGCACCCATCTTAGCTCAAGGTGATTTTATTTATATTCTCTTCACTTTATTTTAGTTTGTCTCCCTCCTTAGAACGAAAGGATCATCAGTGTAGGAACCATGTCTCTCATCTTCCGCTGTATCCTAGCACCGGGCAGTGTCTAGCATGAAGGAGGCACTCAATGAGTATCTGTCGAATGAATGAATGCCCAGCCCACTCCTCCCCTACAGTATGTGCTCTAAGCCAGAATGCCAGGGGAGGCAGACCTATTCAGTCTCCATCTGGAAAGATGAAAAAAACCACTACGATGCTTCATTGTCAGTTGACAATCCAAAAAAAAGAAGTCTCAGTCCATTCAAGGCCACTGGCACACCTCTCTCCTTTTAGCAACCTACTCAGAAGCAGCACATGTTACCGATAGTTGCACCTCCCCTGGGGTCACGTCTCTGGCCTGTCCTTCCCCCTCGCTGATGGGAGGTCTAACTCAAGCTTATCAAACAGTGTTCTTCTGACTCAGGCAGGTCACACATTTAGGGTCATGCTGAACCTTTGCCTATTCCATTTGGTCTAACTACCATATGAAAAGCTCTTTGCTTATGAATGTTACAACTTCTGGAAACCAGGGTTCAAGAAGATTAACTATCAGGGCCATCCTTAGTCTCTGGACGATACTCTGCCATATGAATCAATACAACGCAGGAGGACAGAGACATATCTGTTTAATTCACCACTGTATTACTAGTGCCAAGAACACAGAGGTGCTCAATTAATATTTGTTGATTGAGTGAATAAAAACTTCCAACAAGACACTCCTCCCACTGGGCTTCATCAATCACAATTTCCTCTTACATCCAAAGTATCTGTAAACAATAGAGCTTTTTCTTTAATAACTAATGATAATAAGAGATAAGCTGAATTAGGTAGTAAATTAAATGGCTCACATAAGGTTCTCATTCAAGCTGAAGATCTCCTGAGCATTCCACCAAATGCCTTCTAAATGGCCTGTTGGCAGGTTCTCTGTATTCAGGAAGCTGATGGGAATTTAACCTCTGGATCTCTGTCTGGTTAAGGACACTCCATATCTCCCTGACAGAAAGATCCTTCTACAGACTTTTGGGCAGTCCCTCTGTATCCCTGACCTAGATCAAGCTGACCTTACTCATCAATTCTACTACAGAACCATCTGCATCACATCTTGCTAGATGCCAGTCTAGCTGCTGCTTCTGCCAAAGAGAACCACGTCTGCTGTGTGCGCTGTGGCCCCAGAGCCCACCAACTCATGCAAGTCACCCCATGCTTAAACCCCGGGGACACAGAGGCATCTGTATTCACGCTGCATTCTGTAAGCCACTTGAGCTCCCCGCCCACCTCAGTTTGGCACTCATCTCCCAACTGGGAGGGAAAGGTGGAGGGAAAATATTTCCTCTATTATCTGCACAGACCTCTTCATTGCCTGAGCTGTTTCCTGAAAACACCTGAGATCCTGGGGGATGCCAAGCCTGTGAACGAAGCATGACTTGGTAGCATCCCATTGTCCTGGGCCTCAGCACTGAATCACGCTGGATCTCAGAACTCAGTGTTGACCAGAGGAAATGATTTCCTGTTCACAGGGGTTTGCTATTAAGGATGCATTCAGATCCAGCCTGGCAGGGGCTAGCCCGAGCGTCAGTCACTGCAGGTGCTTCTCTATTGAGTTTCTAAGTGCGTCACAGCCCAACGGTATCAGGTAATGCCAAAAATAAGAGGACTGGGTCTTTAAGAAAACAATAAACAACGTAGTTTGGAAATTCTGCAAGAAAGTTTTTCAGAGGATACTATTTAAGTTAATAAATGCTCTATTAAAAAAATTAATGCTAGGCCACCAGAATGAAGGAATGTTATTTATTTGCATGGGAGGGATCATCAATTTAGGAATGTTGTGCTTCATCATCTTTGCCTTCATTACTGCATTCCAAAAACAGAGACATGTTTCTTCTTCCAAATTAAGTGGCCAAATGAGAGCAATCTCAAACCCGAAAAAGTGATGTGCAGCTCCTTCCAGACTGAGGCAAGCTGACCCTTTTCTCTGAAACTGAAATAGACAAGGTTGGGATTGACCAGCTCAACTGATCGGAGTCAAAGCTAAGGTCAAGGATTTGGGGCCCACCTTTAATTGGCTTTATTTTATGGCCACAACCTGAACACCTTCACTGGATCAGTTCAAGGTAAAGAATCACTGGCACTACAAAATGTGGACTGAATATAATTGTTAAAATTAAGTTTTATTGAACTAGTTTGATAAGGTGTTTGAAAAATAAAGTCATTCCAATAAACACTTCCACTATGCTGCTAAGCGTGGAAACAAAGTAAAAAGAAAGGAACCACAAAATAACTAAATAAATATACGTTTACTCACAAGCCCTAAAGCATAAGAAAACTTAGTTAGGAGGGGGAGCTACTACCAAACTCCTAGAACTTAATGAGAAGAAAACCAAGAAATCCCACCCTCCCAATATGGTTAGACTGGGCTTCGCAGCACTGAGGGCAGAGGGAGGAGGGCAGAGGCAGAGCTTTTACAAGATATAAATGTTAGAGAGTCTGTAGACGTGGGCTACAAAGGCAAAGGCCAATATATGGGGAAATGTGAGATCAAACCTAATATTTTATGAACATTATTTCCTACAAAGTTCTCCATTGGAATTATTTGACTCTACAAGGTAGTTTTTAAGTCTGTATTTAAAAGCTCTCTTCTTAAAAGTTCAAAGAATGTTCATATTTATTGCCTCATTTGTATCTACTACTTGTGACATAGGAAAGATAAGGATTACCCCATTTTACAGCCTTTATCTGAGATAAAGGATAACAATAACGTGACCTGTTTGGAGGTGGCTATGTGAGGAGGGAGGAAATCATATGGTAAGGAAATCATATGGCTAGTTTTAGATTTCTCTCTCTCTCTCTCTCTCTCTCTCTCTCTCTCTCACACACACACACACACACACACACACACACACACACACGCTCCCCTTTCCTTTATTGTAATAACAATAGGATAAGGGATACTGATAAGAATAACATAAACAACAGAAAAACTCAGAAAGTATCATGTACTATAAGCATGTCAAACTCAAAGACTAACACTAGCCAAATAAACAAAGTTTAAGTTAATGTGGGCCACAAAAAAACAAAAGCTTCAATTTTCATAGAAATGTAGATTTATTTCAATAGAGACATGCTGAATATAAAGGGCTGAAATGAATGAGTAATCATTAACATAAAATAGAACATCTTAATAAAATTTAATATTTTTTCTTGAACATTAATTTACCAGACACTGAATAACTGCACAAAAATAAGCATAACTGCACAAATAAACCTATTTTTCTTTATCTCCGAAAGCAAAATATTTCCTGTTGCACACATCAAACAAGTCAGTACAAGACTAATGACGTGGCAATCGGCTGCTAAAATATTCGCTGTTAGTATTAGTGGAGAGAAATGGTGCGCCTGTGAGTAAAGCATGTAAGGAAAATGAATGCAACACAATTATAGTAATCAGTCATTAGTGAATATTGTGGTTCATTATTAATAACTAGAAGCCTGGTTTGCGGGATCGGGCCGAAACCAGCTCTCCAACATCCCCTGAGGGATCCCGGATTGCGAGAGGGTGCAGGCCAGGCAGAGGGACCCTCCAGTGCACAGTAGGGGCTGGGGAGGGATGCAGGAGGTTGGCCAGCTGGGGAGGGATCACAGGAGGGCTCCAGGACGTGTTCGATCCACCTAGCTTAGTCCTGATCTGCCGGACCCCAGCAGCAAGCTAACCTACTGGTTGAAGCATCTGTCCCCTAGTGGTCAGTGCACATCATAGTGACTGGTCGACTGATTGACTGCTCCTTGGTAGTTAATGCACATCATAGCGAGTGGCTGAGCAGCCTTAGCATATTACACTTTGATTGGTTGAACAGCTGACCAGTTAACCAGAAACTTAGCATATTAGGCTTTTATTATATATTGTAGAATTATGTATAACAGGATATTGTAAAAATTAAGTTATGAAATATTTATTAAGTACTGTAATATTGGGCCACAAAAATATTCATTGTGGGTCGCATGCAGCCCACAGGTCATGAGTTTGACATACTTGATGTATTGTATTAGAAGCTCATCAATTCAAGACTTTATTAATTTGGAATGTCTGCTTCCTTGTTGGCACCTGACCTTTCACCATTTGCATGTATCCATCAATAAGCAAAGGGTTCCTTGAACAAATGGAAATGATCTATATAAAAAAATAGGTTAAACTGCTAATGGGCGTGGAAATTAAAATCAAAGCTCCTTTCAAGTTTTAAAGATTATAAGATTACTAGAGGCCTGATGCACAAAATTCATGCCCAGCTTGCACCCTCTCACAGTCCGGGAGCCTTTGGAGGATGTCCAACTGCCATGGAGGTGGAAGAGGCTCCCACGGCTGCTGCTGCTGCGCTTGCCAGCTATGAGCCCGTCTCAGGGCTTCTGGCTGAGTGGTGCTCCTATTGTGGGAGTGCACTGACCACCAGGGGGCAGCTCCTGCATTGAGCGTCTGCCCCCTGGTAGCCTCCACAAAGAGTATGATGATGTACAAATCTCCACATCTTAGAGACCGGTAGTTCCACCATTGGGTCAATTTGCATATTAGCCTTTTATTATATAGGATATGTTTTTAAGCCCTGTAGACATTATACCTTTAAAAAAAAAAACACACACAAATCACTAAAAGTCAGGAAATATAGATTTGGGCTGGTGCTGTTGTCAACTATAAGTCAAGCTGATTGGTTGGAATGGCTGATTACCAGTTACTGGTATTTTAAAGTAATGGTCTCATGCTAATGGAGTGTTGGCACTGGAAGAGACCTTAAAATTCATCTTGGTCTATCCTCATTTACAGGGGAAATCTGAGGCCCAGAGAGTTAAATAACTTGTACAATGACATTCAGCTAGAATCAAATAGCCTTTCTTCGGAAAAAACAACAGAACTTTAATCTTGTCAATTATTTCAACAGGCCTTCCCTGAATTAACCATGTTACTGGCAGTTTTCTGAATTCTCTTTATATACACTTACTGGTTTAGCATCTGACCCTGACCCCCTGCTTTGATTGGCGGAGACTTGGTGACCATTGAAAAGCCACAATGTAAATAATCCTTGAAATGGATAATTGAAAATTGAGTGTGGTAATTTTAACAAATTAGCTTGGCACTCAGGCCTTCAGAATGAGGTTATTCTGTTGAATAAGCTGCTCTCTCCCTTCTGCCTCCTTTGGAGTCCTTGCCAGATTTCACCATGCAAAACCTTGGAATTCGCAGTAGCCGAAGTTTGCATGCTCTGTGTTGGAAAGTTCGAGTAAGCTTGTCACTCTTAGGCTACTGACCAATTAAAATCAGTACATGATGTGGTGAGAGAAAGCGAGTGAGTGAGGTCAAGAGGTAATAATTAAAAATGATGTAATGAGATGATCCAATCTCCCCAGGCCTGCCAGAAAGCTCATTGGTGACCACGTTCCTGGTTTCCTTGTATCACTCTGGTGTCTGGCCCTGGACTCTGAAATAAAGCCACTGCTCATTCCAGCTGGGGTTTCTTGGGTTCCTCAGCTGAGGCTAGTCATTACAATGTCTGAATCTACAGGGGTTACTTAATAGACCATCTTCCTTAGGCTACATGTGATGTGGGGGCCCAGGACTACTTAGGAACCTCTTTTGTTAACAAGTGTATGATGCGGCCTGGTACTCCCATGCTCAGCCCAGTGTGTGGCACACGGCGGGGCTCAGTGCATAAATGTGAAAGGAATAGCTGTATCCTCACTCTCAAGATGAACAGGATTGAAAACAGACTGCCAAGAACATGAGCACATGGTACACGTGGAACACAAACATTAAACTCATCTTTTGCTTGCTTCCAACAATGATACGGAATAGTTGCTGAGACAATGAATGCACCCTGGACCAGGAGAGAACCAGACTGGAAGGAGGTCATCCAGTACCAGCTCCAAGAAGCTGTGTGACTGGGAACAGGAACTTGACCTCCTCGGACCTTCATCTATAAAGTGAAGAAAATGACTTAGATAATCCCTAACTCCTAAAGTGATAGTATTAGGAGGTGGGCCTTTGGAATCTAACCCCTGTAGATTCAGACATTGTAATGACTAGCCTCAGCTCAGGAACCCAAGAAACCCCAGCTGTAATGAGCAGTGGCTTTATTTCACAGAGTGGATTGGGTCATAAGGATGGAGCCCTCTTGAATGAGATCAGCACCCTTACAAAGAGACACTAGAGAGATCCCTGCCTTCTCCTGCTATGTGAGGGTACAGTGAATATACAGCTGTCTATGAACCAGGAAGCAGATCCCCCCAGACTTCAAATCTGCTGGTTACTTGATCTTGGACTTCCCAGCCTTTAGAACTGCAAGAAGTGAATTTCTGTTGTTTATAAGCCACCCTGTCTAGAGTATATTGTTGACAGCCCAAACAGACCAAGCAGTCTCTGTGGTTCCTGCTGTGGCCAGAGACCTCAGCCATCTGGTCTTATACCAGGTTCTCATGGCAAGGACTTCGCTGACATGGCCTAAAGTTATAGCTTGTGCCCTTAATTACTAGTATAAGGAGGCTAATGGACTCTGGAGAAATAAATATACTCTGTAGCATAGGGTGATTTTTTGTTATTATTAAATTCATGATTTGGTCTCCTTTGTACTTCATGCAACCAAACAAGGCAACTAATTCAAAGACTACTGGAGAGATTCTAGAGGCATATTTAGCTTCACTGAAAAAATGATAGAGAAGCACAAGCCCCACAATGTAATGGCAACCAGAAGTCACCCTATCCCCAGGGGATAGACCAATTGACATGTCTGGTTTTTTCAACTGCAAGTTTCTACATTTCTCAAAGCGTCACAATGGAACAAATTAACAGAGAAGTTCACTTAGTGAAAAAAAAAAAAAGAAATACACATAAAACAAAAAGTAGAGAGGAATACTTTTATTTTTATTTTTTACTTTGGGGTTATTTAAAACTTGCATCAATCCATGTTTTTGTTGGTGTTATTAATAAAGTTGGAGTCTAAGAGATGAACCAAGCAATCTCCTGGCACATGGAACTTACTACTCATGTAGTTTGTACTCCAAGAAAGAGATTTACAGACCCAGTGAGAAAAATAAATCAAGGGTACGCTTGTGAATAATGTCCAATTAGAACAGTGGTGTGATGACATGTCGCCATTTGAAGTTTGATGGTTTATTGCTCCCTTTCAACACCCACTCTTGTTTCTCACCTAAAACACAATTTCACATTGAAATAATTTATAAGCATCAATTTGCCAAGGCCGATTGCTAACCTTAACTTTTCACTCAATGAATTCTTAGGTGCTTATTAGGATTAAAATACATCACCTCTTAGAATATTAGTTCCTTAGCTTTATATGCCAAGAGAAAGTTGAAGCAACTATATACTTCATTGCCTGGGATTTGTAACAGCCAGGGTTTTGGAGGATGGATGAAAGAGGGGGGCTGCCTGAGCTAGATTTATTGTGGAGACTGGGAACTCAGGGACACATTAAATAGAGCATACATTTGAAAATAAGCACCACCTGCAATTTCCAGTGTGTCATCTCCACAAAGAGCATGATGATGTATATTTGTTGTAGTTACTGCAAAGTTTCCTATTGCTTTACCAAATTGTCCTCATTATTGGATTTATTAGTCTACACTGACACATAGTACGAATAGGTAGGACTTAAGGAAGTATTCTTTGAAGAGAACACTTAGGTCCAGCATTTTATAATTTAAAATGATAAATAAAAAATTAATCCCAACTCACACGACAAAAGAAATTACTTGGAGTTCTGTTGATGACCCAAGACTGTGCTCTTATCTGGAAAACACAACCAATTGCCCAGAAAGATTTTGGATAGTTATGAATTAAGAATAAGATTTTTTCCTTGAAATATTTTACTAGCTAACAAAATATAAAATTATATTCAATCGTGAATCCTACAACCTTCCTTTATATAAAAAGTCTGCTATTAATTTGCTAATAGAGTAAATATTATATAAAATGAAAATAAACCCCACTATATATTGATTATATTAAGAGTAAAGCAGTAACAAGAAAGCAATATTATTTTGTAAGTATTAGTTTTTCTGGCAAAATTAAAACTTCTTCACTATGAATTCTAAGCTCCATAAAAGTTAAGACATTTGGCACACACACACATTTTTTTTCTCTCTAGACAAACTGTCCATGATAGAACTAAGAATTTAGGAAAAATTAGCTAAGCTGTTCTGGCATCAAGACAAGCCCAGAACTAATATTCCTACATATGAGGAAGGGAGACATGTTACTTAACATGCCTTCATGCAACAATGTGGGAACCAGGTGAAAATAACATTATTTTTTCAGCAAGCACAGAAGGAACTTTCCTGCAGCAGAACCAAAGCCTGCGCAGCCCAAGGCTGCCATTTGCTTCCTCCTCAGTAATTCTGCCAAAACCTGCCTCCCTCAGGTCAGCACTGAGCTCCCTTTGGCAACCCAGATGGCACTCTTCATCTTCTTCAAAGACCTCTGCAGAGTGTGATCTTACTGATCCCACCCTTTCCCCTCTGAATGCTTGCTTCCTTTTGCTTTGGGATCCCATGTATTTCTGGTTCTGCTTAGTACCCTTCCCAGGATCGGCTTCTTCTATTTGCATCCTAGTCTGTCCCAGGAACTGCTTTATCTCCCCACAAGGTCCTTGCCCTGGGCAATCAGGTCCATTCTATGGTGGTAATCATTACTCCATGCTGTGGACCCCAAATCCAACACCTCTGGTCTTGACTTTTCTTACAATTTGCAAACCTGAGGCCAATTGCAGATACGATATTTCTCAAACTACGTATTTCAAACTGATCTCATAACATTTCCCCCAAAACCTACTGTTCCTCCTCTTGATAATTAATTTTGTGTGTCAATTGGTCTGGCCATGAAGTGTCCAGAGTATACACTGCTCCTGGGTGTGTCTGGATTAGCATTTGAACCTGTGGACATAGTAAAGCCGACTGCCCTTCCCAGTGTGGGTGGGCCTCAGCCATCTGTTCACAGCCTAAACAGAGCAAAAGGTGGAGGCAGAGGAGCTCCATCCCTTTCCCTGGACTGAGTGAGGTGGCACATCTCATCTTCTCCTGACCTTGGACCAGCTTGCCTGGGTCTCGAGCTTGCAGATCATGGGCCTTTTCAGCCTCCATTTATTCTCAGCCAATTCCTCATAATAAATCGCCTTTAACTTACATATAATATAAATTGATTGTATATTTCTTATATATAACTTTGACATATATTATATACAAATGTACATAAACTACATAAACCTCAGGTATATGTATACATACATCATGTGTATGTGTGTGTATCTCCTATTGATTCAGTTTTTCTGGAGAACCCTGAGTAATACACTCCTCATTCTTTCATTTAGAAGCATCACTTCTCACCTACATACCCAACACAAGTATTTGGAATGATCTCCAATACCTCATTCCCCACCCTCCCTTTCCCTTTCCAGTTAGTACTGAGTCCCACCAATCTGACTTCCTGTGTCCTTTGAATTTGTCTCCTGCTCTCCATGTACATTGTCACTACCTCAGCCCAGCCCTCCATCTCTCTGCTAGACAATCTGATAGCTTCCTATCTTCCAGGAGTGCATCTCAAATACGTCTGGTCACATCACTCCTGATTGAATTCCTTCAACAACCTGTCATCATCCACAGGGTGGAATCTAAGTGGCATCAGGACCAACTAGCTTTCTGTGGCCAGGCTCTTGCCTCCTGGTCCAGTGGCACCGCTCTGAGTTGGAGATGCCTGAACTAACGAGGCTGTCAGACAACCTATAACTTCATCTTTTCAGCTTGGAATGCCCACCACCACCTCCGCCACATCATCTTTCTGGGCCAAATCCTCCTTCCTTAAGACTTGACTCCATCCTTGGGAAACCTTCAGACTTGGCCAGGGTCCTTCCTACTAATGTATTATTTTCCCACACCCCTTCCCATTTTTGACCCTTTCCCATTTTGGAGACTAGGTATTGGTTGACATAAGTCAACCCATTATTTCACTTAAAAAAAAAAATCACTGCAGCAGAACAAGAAAACAAATCAGCCCAACTTGTGGTTTTTCAGTGTCAAAAGTCTAGAACCTTCCATAAACAAGTGCTCACAGATCATGTGCTGAACCAGGTGTAGCTTCTTCACTCTTTCCAGAACTCCTGAAAGGAAACCTCCAGGTCACAGGACCATAAAGACCAAGAGAGAAGAGCAAAAAGCAAGACACTGACGTGGGCCGTTGGGGATGAGCTGCCCCTTCGGCGGAGCTCCGGGATGAGAATGATGGGACTTTCAGACAGGTCTGGAGCCCGGACCTTTGATTCCTCCTGGAGCCCTGGGTGACAACCCCGACGGAGACTCCCAGCACCAGAGGCAGAGGCAGCAGACTAGAAAGGGCTGCATGGGTAACTGGGGGAGTCACAGGCAGTTCCTGGAGGTCCCAGAGAGGTGGGAGAACGGCATGTTTCCCCATGTGCTTGACAACGGAATCAGCTGGGATGTAGCTGGCAGCTCTGAAGCCTGGCAGTGAGAGAGCAGCAGTGTTGGCCCAGGCTAGATGGCCGGGCTTCAGGTGGAACCACAGACTCTCCGCAGACACAGGTGGACCGAGGACAGTGCAGGGACGAGATGAGAAAACCTACATCCCAGGAGACATTCCTGGGAAGATAACGATGAAGATGAAGGACGGATGTCCTCCTCTCGCCTCTGTGAACACCCCAGGATTGAGATGCAACCCCACAGAGGAGGACTACTGGGATTTAACGAGAAAATGGAAGTGATTGAGCTTTTCTGGCATTAACTCTATTAAGTTTCTGCCATCAGCTTAAGTGGGGCAATGAAAGGCAAACAAATTTATGGAAAAATAAAGAAGTTATACATTTTAAAACCCCAAAGTATGTGACCTGAAGTGTATAATGACCACATAATGGAAAATCTTGTAACATTTTTGAGCACATGATATATTGTAGATAATAATTAGTGGTTATTGTTATGAGTCTCTGGAGTATAAGAATATTTAGCTGCAAAGTGACTGATCTTTTCTTAATTTTTCTCTTTTGCGGTTTTGTTGGCTGTTGTTGGATCCAGGCCTATGCTCCAGTAAATCTTGGAATGTTAGTAGCATGGCATATTGAAACGCTGTTCATTTCCTGCAACTACCCACTGCATCGAATGTTATTTCTTACCGGTACCACACCATTGAGATGTTGTTTCCCATGGACCATCTATGAAAACATTCATTCACTCCTTCATATGTATGTATGAATGTGTGTGCGCGCGCGTGTGTGTGTGTGTGTGTGTGTGTGTGAGAGAGAGAGAGAGAGAGAGAGAGAGACAGAGAGAGAGAGGAGTGTGAATGTGTTTGTCTATTTTGTGCAGGCATCGGGTTAGGTGGACAACACACAGTGCCTGCCCACAGTCCAGCCCAGGACACAGGTTAGTGCACAGCCCATGTTAACACAGTGGCCTCTATGTTATATGTGTGCTGTGGGAACTGTGATGGTTAGTTTATGTGTCAACTCAGCTAGCTAAGATACAGCATCCACTTATTTGCTCAGACAGCAATCTAAGTGTTGCCATGAGGGTGTTTTGTAGATGTGGTTGATATCTGCAGTCAGCTGGCTGCAAGTAAAGGAGATGGCCCTTGAGCATGCAGGATAGGGTGGCATATCTAACCAGTTGAAGGTCTTCAGAGCAGACACAGAGGTTTCCCAGGAGAGAAGGAATTCTGCCTCAAGATTGCAGCATCAACGTCTGCCTGAGTGTGCAGCCTGCTGACCTGCTTCTCAGATTTGGGACTGTCCATCCCCACAATGGCATGAGGCAATTCCTTAAAATAAGCCTCTATCTGCCTATCCATACACCTATCCATCCAGCCCATCTGTCTGTCCATCCAACTGGTGCTGCTGCTCTGATGGATGCCCTTGCTTGTGAGGTGAGAGAAACCTTCCTCGGACTGATGTCTAGAGAAGAGGTGAAGGATAAAAACAAATAGACAGTTGTGAACGGTGCGATGTGTATGAAACGTATTACGGAGGTAGAATGGATATGATTTGGCAATTGAAATGGTAGGTGGGGGATAAGAGAAAAGGAAAAATCGGAGGTAATGCCCTTTCTGCTGGTTTAGGAAGCTGCGTACTTGGTGATGCCATTTACTGGACAGAGAACACAGAAAGAGTGGCAGGCTTGCGGGACACGATGAAATGAGTTTCCTATATGTTGAATTTAAAAGGACCCTGGGGTTTCTCACTTCCGTCTTTCTCTCCCACCTGGCTCACCAGCTCTTTCTCCTGGCCCTTCCCCTTTGTTTCACCCCCTCCATCCGTCTCATCCCCCTCTTTTCCCTCCCAGTGTCTCCTTGCTTCTCTCTTCCTGACTCTGCTTTTGGCTTCTCATTCCCCTTCCTCCCCTCCCTTCCCTCTCCCACACCTGCCCCCTTGCTTTTCCCTCCTGGCCCACCCCTCTCTGCCCACCACCTTCCCATCTTCTGGCTTCCCCATCCCTCTCCAGACCTGCTGGAAAAACAAAGTAAAAATAAAATAAAATAAAATAAAATAAAAGGACCCCGGGTAGTGATTTTGAGAGAGCAGTGAGAGAGAAGCATCAGAAAAAGAGAATTAGTTCTGGGTTAGAAATACAGACTTAACAGACAACTTGACGGCCTGGGAGGGAGGAGAGGCACGAAGGACCCGGGCCAGGGGCAGAGGATGAAGAGCTCTAACATTTACTGGGTCTACAAAGATGACAGAGAGGCCGGGGCCAGGAGCCGAGGAGGAAAACTCCGGGCGGGGCAGCACAGAAGCCAGGGAAGATGATGCTCCCCAGAGGAGCGGAGAGGAAGCAGAGCCATCACAGAGCTGTCTCACTGGTGGGCGGGGGTGAAGGTAGTCACGTGGGAGACAGATACTGTGTCCACCGCAGAAGTGTCCAAGGCACATGAAGTCAGAAAGTAATCAGAAAACAAGACGTGATCCTATCTGTGCTGGGGTGCTGCAGAACTCACACAAGTTTAACAGAAAATCAGACTTTGCCACCCTCTTGTGCAAATAACCAGGCCTCTCCATTCCTGGATGGGGAAAGGCAGGCAGCGGTGGTGGGCGAGGGAGAGAGGAGTGGAGGGAGTGTGAGTGCTGACAGCACTTTCAGGAATTCTGTCTGGGCAGGGGAGGCAGGAGACAGAGTATGTGCTCAAGGAGGAGGCAATCAAGGGAGGTTTCTGGTGGTAGACAGACAGGCAGGCAGACAGAGGTGCGCATGTGTAAGTAAGGGCTCAATGACGAAGCCTGCAGAGGAGGGGCCTGGGCCTGTGAAGGGAAAGGAAGGCCAGCGGATGGAGGAGGCAGCAGAGCTGGAACTGGCAGGACAGGAGTGCGAGCCCTTCCAGGGGACAAGCAGAAAGGAGGACAGAAAACCTCCAGGAAGACGTGTTTGGAAGTGCAGTGACCTCTCATGTGCATGGGAGAGGAGCTCAGTGGTTTTGTTTCAGTGTCTTCTTCTCACTGCCAAGGCCTCAAGAACCATGACGGCCCAACAACACCATGGACTTACACTCTGGGAGGGTCCACATGAAGAAAATACTTGAGTACAAACTTGAAAACACACACACACACACACACACACACACACACACACACACACACGCCAGTAAAAACAGCTGTGTGTGTGTCCATGCCTGAGCCAATACCAAAACAGTGGCAAGGGCTCAGAAACCTGGCTGAAGCAATTGTGAAACACAGGAGGCTCCTGGGACACAGGACAACTGAAGAGAAGGACCGGTCCCGGTGAAAACTCAACACCAAGGGATCCAGAGAGAGCAGAGCATAGCAGCCCGCTCCCAGGCAGTCAGAGGATGTGAAGAGCTGCGGCCTCTGTAGACTGGCCAGGTCATCAGGGTCATAAAGAGCCTTCTTAATCTTGCAAAGATAGAAGTGTCATTGTGAAAGGCCAGCCAGGGAGAGGCTCCGAAGAAATCCCACAAGCTGGGAAACACTCACAGCCCAGAGCGCATCCAGAAGGGACGCTGTCAGGACACACTGACTGGCCTCTGGGAGCTCGCTGCCCCTCCTCCACGCCGCCTCCCCTCTAACACCATCTACGCATTCTCAACTCAAGGGTCCATGTGAACTGCAGTCCCATGGGTCACATTCTTCCTTGCATTTTTCTACCTATTTTTAAACTTCCATCTGCTCCTCAGTTACTTTAATTTTATTTTTC
Organism: Pipistrellus kuhlii; assembly: GCF_014108245.1. Classification (NCBI taxonomy): domain Eukaryota; kingdom Metazoa; phylum Chordata; class Mammalia; order Chiroptera; family Vespertilionidae; genus Pipistrellus; species Pipistrellus kuhlii. The sequence goes on along the minus strand of NW_023425515.1, from coordinate 112,811,376 downwards.
ACAGTTTCTTTGGAGATGCTCTTCCTTGACCTTTCCCTCTACACTATCCTGAGTCATGCATGCAAACTCAGTGACCTCCCAAAGGGGGGTCCCAAACCCCCGGGGAGTGAGAGAGATACTAAAGCACATTATATTTCCAGAACCTCAGTTTCCATATGAATTCTTTCCTAAAATGGATTAGCCTGGTTCTCCCCCTCTACCTCCCCTCCCTTCTCTCCCTGAATCTCGAAGCACATTGACACTGGGTGAAAAATAAAAGGAGTAATTCCAGAGTGCATTCCTGAGGCAGAGAGCCCTGGGGAGCGAAGCACAGAAAGCTCCGCAGTGAAGCAAATGGAGATATGATCTAATGGGTGGGGGGAGGGAGCAAGGGCCTTATTTCTGCCAGTTGACAAATCCACTGCAAGGCCCCTGCCTTTCTGGTCTATATATTTTAGAGTTTCAATTCAGAAGTCAGATGGTTGGCTGGAAACAAACGAAAAAACACAATGACCACTTCTGATTTGCTTGCTTTGTTTTATGTTGAGGACTGGTTCTGCCACCATTCATTTTATGGACAATGGTGCACATTTTCCAAATATAAAAATCCATAACTTGAACATTTTGCTGAAAAATATTTAAAGCACATACACAGTGCTGCAATTTATAAAAGATTGTACCTTTAAAACTATTCAAATTTATTTTAAAAATCTTTAATTGTTAGCTTAAAAATGTATGAAGGGGTCAATAGTTGTTTAGCGTATACATGGAAAGCATTATTTAGGGCACATGACTAATCCTTTCCCCATTTTGCACTATATACAATAGTATACATTTGTGTTTCTTCTTCCAAGAAGAAGTATATATAGAGTGTAGCTGGAAAGACCAATGCATGACCTCCAGTTCTTTCCATACTGAATGCAAATGATGCTCCTTCTTTCTCTAGTGTCTTCAACTGATTGCTACTGAGTCTCTGTCCAAGAATACTTGGAGTTCTAAATCCAATTTATTGAGCTCTGTGAAAATGCTGCCAAACACTCCATCTTAATTGAATAAATATACTCCAGACTTGTGCAAAGACTGCCCCCAAACAAGGGTCTGAACCATTCTTTTTGTTGTTGTTGTTAATCCTTACCAAGGATATTTTCCCATTGATCTTTGGAGGGAGAAAGAAAGGGAGAGGGAGAGGGAAAGGGAGAGGGAGAGGGAGAGGGAGAGAGAGAGGGAGAGGGAGAGAGAGAGAGAGAGGGAGAGGGATAGGGAGAGGGAGAGGGAGAGGAAGAGGGAGAGGCAGAGGGAGAGGAACATCAATATGAGAGAAACACATTGACTTTGACCATGTCCTTGACCAGAATCAAACTTGAGAACCTTCATTCTGCAGGCTGATGCTCTATCCATTGAGCCAAACCAGCTAGGGTGGGGCTGAACCATTCTTGTAACTAAACATTACTCATCAGTTTCTGTTATTGCTAACAGGTCACATTGATCACATGTAGTGTGAAGCTATACTTGAAACCGGCCCCCCAGACTGATAAATTTTTATCAAAATGACTTGATTTTTTTTAAAATCATCTCACCACAGTCAATAATAACCAAAAGGTGGGTATATCATGCCAAGTATAAATGTGAGCCCACCAATCAGGAAAAAAGAAGGAGAATACTAGAGGGGAAATACCAAGCTCAAGTGATTTATAGGATTCTGAGTAGGAAATCTTGTTATTACTTATAATGAAACTAATAAACATTCCATAGAAGTTGAGAAATACGAATTCCAGAAAAGTTTTACCAGTGTCTAATATTTACTAAATGGAGAGTCTTCATTCCAAACTAACACACAAATATGCCAAGAGTGGCCTTGACCCTTCAGACAGAGCAGCCATGGCTGAGAAAAGCGAGTCAGCTGCACACCAGGCAAAGTTAATAGCCCACGGGTATGCTAACAGGGTTGCAAACTAACAGGTCCCTGCCCCAAGTGGAGTCTGACAGATTCCTCTTAGAGCTCTTTCGAAGCCTGCAACAATCCATCTGTCAAAAAAGTGCATGAATGGGAAAAATCCAGCAGCCGGGCCAGGGACTATGTTGCAAGTGTCTAAGATTTTTGAGAGCTGGCCAAAAACGCCTTTATGGATTGTTTTCACTCTCTTGGCTCTGCAGCACCTCATCCCTAAATACTTGATAACTATTTTAGAGGTGTTACTCCGCTTCAGAGAGTGACTCATTTAGGCTCTTTCTAGAAAAAAAAAAAAAATCGTGTATGTTTTCAGCTCAGATGATGTATTTGCATATGTAAAACTGGCAAAAGAGTAAATAAACACCTTTTCCTTTTGCTAAGAGCTGAAAACACTTAGCTATTCAAGGTCTGATTTCCCAAACTCCTTACTTCTGTTTCCTCCCCAATGCTACCCACTCCCTCTGGAGTTTTACTTCTATGCAATGTCTTTAGCTAAGGATTTGTGGAAAGGAATAAAAAACAGACTGAACTCAAACCAGTCAGGTTAGCTCTGTATGGCAGCTCTGGGGAAAGGGGTCATAGTGGAAGCCATGACCAAGATTGGGGGGTGACTTGTGGATCTTAATGATTCCTGTTTTTCCTACCTCGAAAGGGCAGGTGTGATTAGCAGCCGGCTACTGGTGGAGTGTGAAGTGGGACAGACTGTCAGTTGGGTGGACCCTCAGGAAATCTTTCCCTTTGACCCCTGAACTGGGTCACCTGCAAGGGGCTTTCCTACGTGATGCTCTGAGTGAGCATTACAAATTATAAACCACTGCTTTTCCTTCTACTTTCTGGGTTGTCTCATAAAAGTCTAGGTGGTGCTTGCTCTTCCCTGGGGGCTGTCTTTTCTAGGCTGTTTGAACACAGAGTTTTGATGCACATACACAAAATTACTTCTGACTCACAGAACAGCAACCTGCTAAGCCAACGGCCTGCCTATGGTAACAGGTGCTGGTTGGGAGCATGGCATGGAATGTGAGAGCTTTCACTGAGAAGCATTGCCAAGGATGTGAGCGGAAAGGTTTCCAGAGGGATTTTATTTTTTTTAAAAGGGGTGGGGGAGGGAAAAACAGACTAAAGAAGGGAAAAGCAGCTGTTTGGAAATAAACAGTAAAACATCTGTAGCACACGACCTGAACTGTCTAAGTATGAGCAGGAAATTTTAAAGGGACCTCATTTTCCAGAAACAATACTCCAACTATGTAGCAGACACCAAAGGCGATCAAATCTTTGAAGTGCGCCCAGCAGGAAAGAGAAAAGGTGCACCCAGATGTGCTATCAGTCTGCATGGCAGCCACTGAACACAACTGGCCTCCACCACACCCCGCCACAGAGAAGGGGGGATTCAGAGGAAACAACTTCTGGAGTTTACAGAACCCAACCCACGTGGACCTGCTCTCTGTTCTGTCCGGGGCAGCGGGCTCTGCTCTGTGCACTTTCAGGACTAGAGCCCATGAGTTAAGAAGGCAGAGGGACTCTGCACAGCGCCCTTGGCTTCATCTGCATCCCTGCAACAGTATTCAGAAATCCCTTCTCAAAAATCAAGGTTCAAGGGTCTAAGTAGCTCAATTTATTTTTCAGTAACTAAGTTACCAGAAACTCGTAGCGTGGCTGTATTTATTTTCTGAAGGAGGCTCCAAGTTGGCAAAAGGGACCTTGGAAGGACATATTTCTTCACGTTCTCTTGATCTCAGTGTGTGGAGATTCGCTTAGCAGCTGTTTTATGTACAAGTGTTTTTTCAGCCACATCCTCCCTCTGCATAAACAGACTTTTTTGAGGCAAAAGGGGCTTGTTTGCAAGACACAACAAAATACTAGGCTGCTTCTCGTGCTTCATCCAGCAGCAGACACACTACAAATTCAAGATCATCATGCTGCCTGCCCACATAGTCCCTCGAATAGCCTACAATGAAATTAGAGTTGAAACAAAAAGATGCTCCCTCTCCTACTGGGTCGGCTAACAAGGTCTTTCCCCAGTTTATTGCCTCTCAAAATAGAAAATTTTGAAAAATCATAACAAACACACCATTTTTGCAAAGTGTCTGAATTACAAACATTGAAGAAAACTTTTCTCACTTACTAGTACTGAGGAAGCTAATAACAAGTAAAGTCATGACACATGAAAAGAAAGAGAAACCAGCAAATTAACCATTACTCTCCCATCTATATGCTCTCCTCGCACTTTTTAGCATCATTTATTTGAAGAGGGCCAAACTCAATACACCTGTTATCTCTTTCCCTCTATAGCACTGGTGGGTAGGAGACAAGCATTATTTTTATAAATACTGAGAGTGGGTCATCACAAAAAGCTAACTGGTATACCATCACATTCTTAACCACTGACAGTCCTCCATTAGCTGCCTGACCCAGGTGTCTAGTGTGGAAATATGTTTTGTCCAGAACTCATCCAAACTTTCTTGTCTCCATGACTACTCTTCTCAGTTTGACAGTAAAGTAGTACTTATCCCTTGCTAAGTAGGTGGCAGATGGCTCCAGGCATTTCCTTTTCCTGGACTGAAAAGCCCACCTCAGACTGTAATAAACAGAAAGCCCCCCTTCATCTGCCCAGCACACTGGGAGCCCCAGGAAGGAGGGACTGGCTCTGTGACTGGCAATCCCACGGCAGGAGGCAGCGTTCCTGTGGGGACAACTGGTCCCTCCTCCCCTCAGCTGCTCCTATAAGCTCAGGGTCAGCTAACTGGGAAGGAAGATGACTTCTTACACTTCTTTCAAGATCAACTTACTACACTTCCTTCTCCACTGTGTTTGATCTTCTCCCATGGTCATATCAAATACTACCATCTGAAGTTCAAAGAACTTTCTAAGAAAACTTGAATTTCGCCAAATGTGTTAATGTCAAAAGTAAAGGAACTATGGAAAAAATATTTGAGTTGATGCATGAATGTTAAAAAATTCATCCTGGCAGAGAAGAGCTTTATTTTGCAACAACTCTCTGAACATTTACTACCTCACAATTTGAACATGTACTCAAGCAAATACACAACAGACCACCAGGTTATATTTGGAGATGGTCAATTCATTGGAAAAGAGACGTGCTCTAAAGATGTCAAACTTATGGATAATGAAAACATTATAAACTGATGAACCAAAAGACAGATACAGAAACAGTAAAGCAACAAACAGACTGTCAAATTACAGCTAGGAGGGTAAGGAGATATGGGGGAGATAAGAGCTCAACCGAAGGACTTGTATGCATGCATATAAGCAAAACCAATGGACAAAAAACTCTGGGGAGGGAGGGCACGTATGGGAGTGGGGGGGCAATGGTAAGATATGTACGCATATAATACCTTAATTAAAATAAACAAACAAACAAACAAATAAACAAATAAAATAATGACCAAAAAAAGTCAAACTTTCATATTTCTTTTAAGAAATGCGATAAATTTAGATAAGGAAGGGGAGTGTAAGAAGATGAGTCATAAAATAATAATGAAAAGCAAAAAATGTCAACTATTGCAAAAGGAAACTGGGAAGAAGAGGCACTTTAAGTTCCATGCACATATCACAGTAGGGAGGTTAGAAATAAAGGCATCCTAAATTTTATATAATATATAAGATGATTTCCTCAAAGTGCTAAAGAATGTTTATATCTACTTACCTGACAATAAAAAATAATGAACTTAAAAAAGAAAACAATGAGCGTGAATAAAAATGGAAAGAAATAATTTTCCTTTTTTTAAAAAGTATTTAGCTTTATTGTTGAGAATATTACAGATGTTGTCCCCCTTTTATGCCTCATTGCCCCCCTCTACCTAGTTTCTGCCCTGTCTCACAATTAACCAAAGAAATCTATGAAAATAAAATAAATGTCAAAGAGGCATCAAATAAAAATTAAGACTTTTCCAACCAGAAAAATGGAACATTAGAAGAAATCTAATAAAAATATACAACACCATAGAGAATACAAACATCAACTGTTTTGAGAATTTTATGTTATCTCACTTAATTTTCATAATAATTTCTGAAAAAAATATTTGCATTTCATATTCTCAATCATTTATTCTCTCTCATAGCATCAACTATCCCCTTTAACTAGCTCATTCCAGGATAATTTAACCACACTCAAATCTCTCCCACTGTGACCACACAGTACCCTCTGCCTTCTGCTCTCTCCAGTGCACACCTTTTCTTCTCCCTTTCATGAAAGTTGTCTAGACTCTATGTCTGCATTTCCTTTGAAATTGACTTTTGCCTAAATCTCTCCATCAAATTAATCTGAGTAATCAATGACCTCCACATTGTGAAATTCAATGGGCAATTTTCAGTTCTCAGGTTCATTTTACGGATCTCTCTGCAGTATCTGAAACTGTTAATCAACCCTCCTTCTTAACATATGCTCTCCTCAATGCTCCTGGCTTCTTGCCTATCTCTCTGGGCTGTTCCTTCCCAGTTTTTGGTTTTTTTTTTGCAGGCTCCATCCTGGGCCCTCTTTTCTCTCACTCTGTCCTCTTTCCCTGGGCAAGTTCATCTCTGCCTATTGTTCCGGTCGCTTTGCACACACTGATGGGTTCAAAGTGGCTCTAAGTTTTGTCTGCCCCGCCTATGTTCTTCAGACTCCAGAACTCTATAAACCAGTGCCCACTCAGCAAGTCTCGGCCTGGCCTGGCTCAGACACTTCAAACTCAACATGACCATGACCAAATATGGCTCTATTCCCCACCAGCTTCCTAGAGTGACACTCTCTCTGCCCAGGTCTGCAGGCCAGAAACCTGTGCATCCTTCTCTACACCTCTCACTTTCTCCTTCGTGCCTCATCCACCACCAGGTCCTGTCCATTTACCTCCTAAAGCTCTCTCAACTTCATCTCCTCTATCAATAAAATAAACTTCCTAAATGGGCTCCCCATCCACTCTACACTTTCCATTCTGTCTGTTCTCTATACCAACCATAGTGATTTTCCCCCCAAATGCATATTTGATCAAGTCATTCCCCATCACCAGTCACTAAAAACCTTTAATAATTTCCCATTTCTCTTGGGATAAAAATCTCAACTACACCCTTCAAGATCTTGCACTTACCATCCATCTTTCAGTTCTTTTAAGAGTTCTATACTCCCTGATACAACCTTCGACTAAGCACCACTTATTCTAGGATATCTTCCCAGACCTCCCAGCCTTGGTTAATAGTGGCTTCTCCTTCAGAGCACTTGTCTCAGTGGTCATTATATTCAGTACTATAATTACCCGATTGATACCCAGGTCTGTTTTTATTTCATTGTATCCCATGCACAGTTCCTAGCACTAGATAGGCACTCAATACACATCGAATGAATGAATGAATGAAAATTAAATAACATGTTAAATCAGTAGGTGGTGACAGAACTAGGATTTGGAGCCAAGCCTATCAAACACTAGAAGTTATGCTCTTCCCTCCCAAGCTCACAAAGCCTCTGTCCACATTGCCAAGGAGCATGTCACGAAGCAGCCAGAGATGGCTTGTGAAGGAGCATGGGTTTTGCCACTTCAGCACATCACTTAAGCTTTCTGTGCCTGTTTCCTCATTTGCAGAGTGGCATTAAGAGCAACAATATTGATTTTGGTGAGGATTAAATAGAATGCACATAGTCTCTTGACTCTTGATTACTAAGCTTTGGACTAGAAGGGCCTACAAGAAGCAGTGAAGGTGTCTGGGCAAATGAAACCTGCATCATCACATAATACATTACATTGTTTGGATGAGAAAGCTGCTAGAAGAGATAGGTTATCAATATAATTGTCTCACTCCCATTTAACAAGTATAATACTTATTGACACCTTACTAAGTATCGATAAAAGCTGTATGAACATAAAAGACTGATTTGGATTCATTCAAGGATGAAAGAAGACTAAGTTTGAAGGGTCTTCCTTACTTTTTAAAAAAGAATTAGAAATACCCTTTTGGTGGATGGATAGTCTGGTACAAGCAACATACACCAAGAAATATAGAATTAAACTGGTCACAGAAACAACATGAGGGCAAGAACATCTTGATTCTCCAGAGTAAACCATGACAAGTTAGCACTTCAGTTCCATAGAAGCAGCAGCACAGGAATTATTGGCTATGTGCACTGCCTATGTGCACTGACTATTTTACTTAATGCAAACACACACCCAAGTGCATACAGACTATGCAGGAGGCAGAACAAGGAGAAAGAGAGCTGCAGATTGGTTTCCCAAAGGCAGCGTGTGGTTTCAGGGAGGAAAAAGATCTTATACACCCACTCTCACCAAGAGGCCACCAAAAAACAGCGAGCACTAAGGAGAGACCAGTAAAGCTGGTTCTACCACTCTCTCCTGGACCTCAGATGGCACTTCCTTGCTGTTTAAGTATCCTGCCCACTTTGGTGTCCCCATCTCTAAAATAGAAATAATGGCCTCACAAGAACACATTGCAAAGGGTGTGAAATACTGCACCTCAGAATACTTCAGAAAATATAAAGCTCTATGCAGGGGTCGTAACACTTTTATTTTATTTTTTTAAATAAGTACACTATTTGCAAATTAAAAGCCCATTGGAGGTTAAATTCACCCAGGTGAGGAGTAATACCTTGAGTATCCCCCAGAGGGCACTGTGGCCACTAAGCACTTTGGACGCCACACTTGAATGCAGTGCCTGGTTACTGGGCACCCACCACAAACACCTGCTCTACTATTGTATAATATAACCTGGGTGGAAAGGCAAGCACCCAGGTCCTCCTGCTCTGCTCCTCAGCGAAACGCAAAGGACCCAGAGCTGCCCAGATAATACACCACCAGCACCGGGGTCAGGAACCACTACTCCCCAAGAAGCACAGGCCAAATCACGAACCTTTGAATACTTACTTGTTTGAAGCACTGGACCATGAACTTGGGGAAAAACAAAGAAGTTGGACAGTCCCTACCCTCAGAATGTTCATACTCTTGTTGGAGAAATAATACACAAATAGAGAAAAAGATAATCAGTGAGACAAGAAGATGACTAAATAAAAAATGGACAAAAGGGAGAATAAAAACAACAGATGCCCTAGCCGGTTTGGCTCAGTGGATAGAGCATTGGCCTGTGTGGCCTGGGTTCAATTCCCGTCAAGGGCACGTACCTGGGTTGTGGGCTCGATCCCCAGTGGAGGTCATGCAGGAGGCAGCCAATCAATTATTCTCTCTCATCATTGATGTTTCTCTCTCTCTCTCCCTCTCCCTACCTCTCTGAAATCAATAAAAAAACATTTTTTAAAAATAGATAGGGCCCTCCTGAGTGGGCAGAATCAAAGCCAGATGACATACAAGGAGGAAGTCTGGCATTCCAGACTCAGGGCAAGCTCTGCCGCTCTGTTCAGTAAACTTGGGAGGTTAGTTCATAGGCCAGGCTCCACTAAAATAGCAACGGGCTAAGAATGCATCATCTCAAACTCTTTTCTAGGCCTCATGTTACTAAGGCTGTAATATTAGTTCCACTTTCTCTACTTCTTTCAAGTGTTTCCAGTCCCTCCTTTAAATGCACAGGCACAGCTCCCTGGTGGCTTATCTATGGAGAGGCAGAATCCGCTAGTGACCAAGGGGCAGGATCTGGAGGCAAACACACCTGGACTCTGCCCTTGTTGCCTGTGCAACCTTGAGCATGGCCCTGAGCTTCTTGAAAACCTCAGTCTCCTTAGCTCTAAAATGGGGATAACATCAAGTACCACAGAGTAAGTCAGATAGCACATTTCTTACATAGCCAGCACTCAGTACATATTAGCTGTTAATGGTGTTTGTGGGTTTAGGTTTTACACACACACACACACACACACACACACATACTTATCTATTTCCCTTAAGTACATTTATCCTCTTGGTACTCCCACCACTTTCAGATGAGAATGTCTGAGATACCCATCACATCTTCTATAACACTTTCCCAACAGAGTCTCCTGTTGTGCTTAAAGACAGCTAGTCAACAGGTATTTAAGATCATTTCCAAAAGGCACACTTGCCCCGTCTGCGGAGATGCGCCTCTGAATAGGAGCATGTGACCAGACTTCTGAACTAACAGGTAATGTGCTTTATATAAAAGTTATTAGCACTCATTTTGGGGAAGGAGGGAAAACAGAAAGGCAACACCACCACTGTTTAATGTTCTGTAAGCCAAAGGAAACACTAACATATACAGCCACCTCCAACAAGGTCAGCCCAGAGCGTTCCAGCTCTAAATAGAAAGGTGTGTTTGCATAGAGAACTAATTTGGTATTCTCCCGTGTTTACTAGGGCTTTCTCTGCTTTACTTTCAGTGTTTCCTCCCCTGTTTATTAGAAAAGTAAGGATGCCAGCAAGACACAGCTCTTCATTAGGTGCATGTGTTTGTTTTATTTTAATAGTGATCTACATTCCTCCCTCTCCTCCCAGACTCTCTGCCCCCCACCTCCCTTCCCAAACCTGCAGATGCCAGAGAATTCTGAGAAACAAAGCACTTCCTACCCATGCAGCTGGCCTCGGAGCTGCGTGTCCTCTGCACATCTCCCTCCGGCAGGAGGTGCTGCAGTGGGAGGGCAGGCCTTCCCCACAGCCACTCTCCGGGCCAGTCTCCAGGAGCCTCGGGGCTTTAAACGGGCTCTTTTACAGCAAGTATTCCTGTGCTCCTTGTACAACTTTTTATTTTTTTCAACACCAGTGTGTAACCATGTATCCCGTCCACTCTCTCCCAACTTGATGGCTGCCTATTTGAAGAATGTGTGTGCCTGTGTGCGGGTGTGCATGCCTGTGAACTGCACACACAATGACAGTGTTAATGGTCTGATGGCTGACACGCACGTGGGGGCCTCCTGCCAGCCCCAGGCTGATCGGCCAACTCATCAAGCTCCTCCGTCCTCTCTCACCCCATGGGTACCCGGACCCAGAAGATGCCGCCAGTTTGGAGGACAACTTTCTCAGGTGGAAGACATCCTTCCTTGGTCAAGGGCATAGGAAATGTTCCCCTTCCCTGGGGAACCCCAAGGCAGCTGTCATATACCAAGCTCAGAGCCATTCTCCCTAGCTTCACAGCACCGACAGTCGGATGATGACCTCCTCAGACTGTGGTCTTGACCTTCTAAGAAAAAATGTGGAACTAGATATTCCAGTGATGACCAAATTATATCCCTAAGGACTGATTGTCACCCTACTATACGTTGTTGTTGTTTTTTTGTTTGTTTGTTTGTTTACATCTTCTCCCCTTCTCTTCACTCCTATTATCATAAGGTAAACTAGAGTAGAGTCTTGAGGGGATTCCCATACGAATACAATGTTATTGTAACATTAAAAGAATATTAAGTAATGTTATCTATATATTATACTTAATATCCTTTTGTCAACAACCAATAATAAATTTGGGGAAAGAAGCCTAACAACACATTTGGGGGAGCAGGCTACACTAGGGAAACAACTGTAATGACCCAATGTTTGCCTAACACCTTGAGGTTCTTCCTCTCGAAAGACTGGGCGTGGGCAGGGGACTCCCAGACTAAACAAACAGGAGAGTTCCCTGGGCACACCCTTTTTCCTGGGGACCCAAGAAAGCAGGCTGTAATCAGCAGCCCTGTGATTCTCAAAAGTTGTCACCAAGGTCATTCTTAGAACAGAGGAGAGAGAAGTTCTATGTTCAGACATATCCAGCTTAGCTAAAGGTCCATCATTTCTTTAACATTCATGCCACATTTTAAACATTCATGTGAATTACCAATATGTCCCACAATATATCCATGCTTAAATCTATATGAAAGTCTAAGTAACCATTCCAACCACACAGATGACCGAACGGACTGAGTGGGCAAACTAGACTGGCATGGGGGTTACTGAGGGGTGACTAAACGACCAAGCAGCAGGCTGCATGGGGCAACCGGGTCGGCAGGGGAGTTAGTGAGGGGTGACCAAACGACTGAGCAGCAGGCTGTGTGGGACAATTAGGCCAGCAGGGGGAACAGTTGGTGGTGACCAGGCCAGCAGGGGTGATCAGGCTGGCAGACAGAGGCTGTTAGGAGTGATCAGGCAGGCAGGCAGGTGAGCAGTTAGGAGCCAATAGTCCTGGATTGGGATGTCCAACTGCCAGTTTAGGCCCAATCCTGGGGATGGGGGCCTACACCGGCAGTCGGACATCCCCTGAGGGGTCCCAGATTGGAGAGGGTGCAGGCTGGGCTGAGGGGACCCCTCCACCATGCACGAATTTTGTGCACTGGGCCTCTAGTAAATAAATAATGTCATAATGTCTTTATCACTAGGGAAAACTGAGCGTCCAGGAAGACATGAAGTATTAATCCCGTAAACCTTATGATCCCACCAAAGATCCATCCTCCTAAAAAGCAGCAGGTGGAGAGAACCCTAGACGGCAGTTGGAAGATGTGAGCTCCATTCCAGACCCTGACACTAAAGCCTCCGTGGGACCGTGGGCCAGTCACTGAATAAGCTCTTATGGTTGATTTGATGTGTCAACTTGACAAGACCATGGGGTGCCCGATTCAGTCCAACACTGTCCTGGGTGTGTCTGTGAGGGTACATTTAGATGAGACAGACATTAAAATCAGTGGACTGAATAAAGCAGATTATCCTCCCTAATGTTGGTGGGCCTCATCCAACAAGATAAAGGCCTGAATAGAACAAAAGACTGCATCTCCCCCAAGTAAGGGAGAGCTCTCTTGCCCAGTGTCTTTGAACTAGAACATGAGCCCTTCCTGCTAATGAACTGGGACATTTTCTCCTCCTGGTTCTACAGCAGCTCCCAGCCTTTGGACTTGAATTGGGACATTGTTTCTGCAGATTTTGGACTTGCCAACTTCCATAATCACATGAGCCAATTCCTTATAACAAATCTCTCTCTACATATACACATCCTATTGATTCTAAATATCCACTACCTATAAAGTATTATATAATAGAAATTAAAACATGTCCAATGCTTTTCCCTGCCCCCCTTCCCTACCCAAATTCTAAAAGTAATTGGCACTTACTTATTAGATACATTTTCCTTCTTCCTTCTTCCAGTTTATATAGTCTTAAAGTCAGTATTACTAGGGTGGGAGGAAACTTCATGATTTAAAAAAAATACATTTTTTAGAATTTCACAATGCTGCTTAATGTAAAAAGATTTTAAGTCTTGCAGTAGATAAATCTTTTAAACTGCTTGGAATCCTTTTTTAAGAAAGTGCATTTATTAATGCTACCACAATGGTTCAGCACACGGCTGGAAAATGACAAAATAGAATAAGGGTTCAGGTCACATGCATATATGTAACTGGCATCTCTCTGCCCACCGGCCCCCTCATGATGCAGGCGCTAGATAACTAAGCAGCCATTCAGCCAGCAGGCCCTGCAGAGGGAGGGAGGTGGCTCAACTCTTACTGAGAAAGTGTCGTGAACTTCCCATCTTATAATTACCCCGGCACCTCTCTCTCCTCCACCGAGGTGGGTGGAGCTACTTCTCCTCACTCCAATGCCCTCCAGTTGCCCTTGGTTTTCGGTTTAATCTAAACTCACCAGGGAAATCCAGGATCATTTATTCTTGACCCTCCCCCACTAGAATGAGCTCGCTGGTCAGAACTGACATTTATTCTCTACCTTGTCCTCTGGCCTAGAGGATGAAGAGCTTTGCCCATTCTTTATCCCCTAGCATAGTCCCTAGTGCATAAGAAACACCCAGTAAGTGCCTGTAAAATGGGTAAATGAATGAATAAGCGTACAGAGCAGTACTTCAAGCAGTGGAACTTTCCATAGTATGAATTTGATTCTGCCAGCCTCCTGGTAATTACAGTGAGAACCCGTTACAGAGCACTTCCTTCCATGGATCTCAAAGTCTTGGCTCATGGCAATAGCAAGGAATAAATAACCTCCTGGGATGCAGGGAACGCACGAAGGGTCCTGTGAGGGCAACAGTGGACTGGGGCCAACTGCAGCACCTGTAAGCTACAGGTCGAATTCAAACCTTAAGTGAAAACTCCTCTTGTCATCTGAGCAGGTTGGGCGAGTCAGCAGCCTCCCAATCTGGACTCCCAGGCACGGGCATATGCCACCTCGTGTATGCCATAGATCTGCTCCTCAACTGCCCAAGGGCAAATCCCGCAACCAACGCTGTCAGGGGGGCAGCCACAGTTGATAAGTTGCAGACTGAGATATTTAACACCAGGAAGGACTCCAGAACGATCTATTTAACCCCTGTCAATCCTCAGATAAGAAAACAAGGCCCCAGAGTTCCTAAATAACTCAACCGAAGTTTAAGATCTCGGAGCGAGGATTTAAACCCAGCTCATCTGGTCTCGAGTCCAGCGTGTTTCCTATGACACCACTCTGCTGGGGCCTTGCTCGAGCCTGAGACCTCTCACGGAAGCTTTTAACACAAATGTTTTGAAATCCTTTTAAGAAATTCTTGGAAACATCTGCTTACATTCTTTCAAGTTGTCAGAGGACCCAGAACAGAACAACAGCAGAACCCATGGGCAATCCACCCGACCACATGCAGAAGGTCCTGATGCTTCACATCCTGCGGCAGCCACTCGCTGCCCGGGACCTCAGGCCCACGAGTGCTGAGCCGAAACACCAGCACCCCCGCATCCCTGTCTTCACAGAAAACTGTCACAAAACTCGGTTGTTACTAAAAACAGCTTCACTAACGGGATCCGGGGGAGGCAAGGTAACAGGCTGCTCCCAGGACCACTCCCTGCTCCTCCCACACGCTCTGCACCCAGCCCAGACACCCGCTAAGCAAGACCCCAGCCCAGGGCGCCTTCAGTGGAGCTTAGTTCTTGCCCCAGTACCTTGGGAATCCTTTTCTTTGGGTGGGGAATATGAAAGGGAGATACAGGTTTCAGGTTTTGCTGTTGCAAACATGTATATTGTTGTAAATTGTTTCATCCAATTCACTCAAATCATTTACAGACATGACTTCATAGCTTTTCAACAAGTCTAAATTTATTTCCAAGTAATAAGTTAAAAAGGAAAAATTTAAAAAGGAATGAAGGAAGGCAGGAAGGAAAGAAGGGAGAAGAGGAGGAGGGAAGGTGGGAACAGTCCCAGGAGGGCAGAGCCTGGCTCCTCTGCATCCCAGGGGGTGAGTACTTCGGGCCTCAGTGACACAGCACAGTAGTCAGGGTGCAGCTGTCAGTAACAAAACCAAATGGACAACATGAAGCAGAAAGATCCTAATTCAGGCAATTAGGTGCTTATATTGTAAAATTGGACGACGCGCTGGGGGCTCAAGCTCTGGGCTGGGCCTCCCAGAATGAGACCAGGCCCCCCAAAAAGAGCTGTCAGGCAGAGAGCCCCTGCCCAGGCTGGCCTGGGGAACACAAGCCCTCTCAGCCACCACCAGGGCGGCAGGGACCTGCTGCTGGATGGGGGCTCGCTCTGAGGGAGGGCACACTGGGCTTGCGAGATCAGCACCAGCCAGCAAGTGGGTGCCCCGAACACCTGCCTCCCATCCCCTCCAGTCGGTTCCAACTTCAGTTCCTCCACGGCATATTTAACTGAGGGGATGCAAGACCCATCTTGAACCGGGGTGGCTGGCACTGTGTCTGGGAAATGGCACTTTTAGCCTCCCTGCTCCTGCAGAACAGCAAGGCACCCTGGGAGGAGGGTGCGGCAGATGCTGGCCATGCCAACGTGCTGTACCTCCTGCCTCTACCCACCACCAGAAAAAACACGGAGTAAGGGCCTCACCAGGTGGAGCTGGGGATTCCTCCTCACTCTGAATCACCCCATTTTTAGAGGATCCAGCTCAAGTCCAAACCTCCTTCAAGTTAGCCAAACCCACAAGAAAAGGCTCCAAAGAATACACCTCATATGGCCAACAGGTATATGAAAACTGTTCAACATCACTAAGCATATCAAGGAAATGAAACTCAACACCACAGTGAGAGGTCACATCTTTTAGAATGACTATTATTTTATTTCTTTAAAAAATATATAAATTTATTGATTTCAGAGAGAAGGGAGAAGGTGAGAGAGACAGGAACATCAATGGATGAGAGAAAATCATTATTCAGCCACCTCCTGCACGCCCCACACTGGGGACTGAGCCCACAATCCGGGCATGTGTCCTGACAGGAATCAAACCTATGACCTCCTGGTTTATAGGTCCATGCTCAACCACTGAGCTATGCCAGTTGGGAGAATAACTATTAGTTTTTTAAAGATGGGAAATAACAAGTTTTAGTGAGGATGTGGAGAAAAGGGAATTCTTTTGCACTGCTGGTGGGAATGTATATTGGTGCAGTCAATATGGAAAACAGTATGGACATTCCTCAAAATTAACAACAGAACTACTACGTGACCCAGCAATTCCACTTCTGAATACACATCTTAAGGAAATGAAAACACTATCTTGAAAAGATGTTTGCAAATCATGTCTATTGCAACATTATTTATAGTAGCCAAGACATGGAAACAAATTAAGTATCCATCAATGGGTAAATAGATATAGAAATGTAGAGGATGTACAGAGAGAGAGAGAGAGAGAGAGAGAGAGAGAGAGAGAGAGAGAGAGAGAGAGAGAGAGAGAGAGATCTTATTCGGCCATAAAAAGAAAGCCTGCCATTTGTGACACTGATGGACCTCAAGGGTGTTATGCTAAGTGAAATAAGTCAGAGGGAGAAAGACAAATACTGCATGAGCTCACTTATACATAGAATCTAAAAACAAACAAACAAACAAAACCTTAAGAAAACCTCATGGATACAGAGAACAGATTGGTGGTTGCCAGAGGTATGCAGATGTGTGGGGGCATGGCAAATGGGTGAAGGGGTTCAAATGGTACAAACCTCCAGTTCTAAGACATAAAAGTTTTAGGGCTGTAATGTACAGCATCGTTACAAACAAAAAACATTAGACACATGACCACCTTGCTAGAGTCAACTGGGGACCAAATCCCGGCACTCCCATCACCCCAGCCTAAGCCACCTTCTGCCCAGGTGGAGCCTGAAGACCAGTGCGAGCGCCTATCCTATGCAGACCCTCTGTCCACACCCGACCGCCTCCTAGATTCCAAGAGGGCTCTGTGTTGTTTTTTGAGGCTGGATTTCTGCTCTACTCCTTCCCTCCAGAATTCCTGCAACTACTGTGCTTTCCTGGCCCCGTCTGCTTCTGGATTCCTGCTCCTGGCCACCAGGTAAACAGGCAGCTCTGATATGCTGGAAGGGACCAAAGAAATGGGTTGAAATCCTGGCTCTGTCGCGGACAGCTAAGGGAACCTAAACGAGGTACTACAACTCTACTACTGCTGCGCCTGAGTTTGCTAACGCGTGAAATGATGAGTCCAGTGCCACCCAGAGATGGGGAAGGATGAAACGAGACTAGATAGGTCCATAGTAAGTACTCAAATCGCCCTCATTCTTTGATGGGGTTTTGTTCACTGTCGACTGCTTCTTCCCACCTTTCCTCCACCATGTGCTTGGAGATGACCAGTGAGCACCTGACATCAACTGCCCACTCCCGGGTGGCCAGTGTCTGCCTGCTGCTGAGCAGCATCCTCATCAGCAGCCTCTTCCCGAGGCTGCTTCTGAGCGGGCTTGTTTTCAACCTTCAGCCACACTGAGTCAGAGTGAGACGTAATAAAATCCGGGGGTCTGCAAAAGAGCCTCATTTTTTTTTTAAATATATTTTATTGATTTTGTACAGAGAGGAAGGGAGAGAGATAGGGAGTTAGAAACATCAATGAGAGAGAGTCATCCATCAGCTGCCTCTTGCACACCCCCTACTGGGGATATGCCCGCAACCAAGGTACATGCCCTTGACCAGAATTGAACCCGGAACCTTTCAGTCCCCATGCCGACGCTCTATCCATTGAGCCAAACCGGTTTCGGCAGACCCTCACTTTTTTAATGAGATGAATTCGGGTCTATCCCAGTCTCTCACCTCCTTGCCTTTTGCTATAATTTCTTGGGTGGAAAGGAGAGTCAGAATGGAAGCTGGCAAGCTGAGTGCTGTCTCTGCCGCAGACCTGGAGGGTCCGCCCAGAGCCTGCTGCCCTGTGTGCCATGCGTATCTCCTCCTTAAAAACAATTTCTTCAGGGGACCTTAATCTAGCCTGTAAGAGCCTTTGGTGAAATCCAGGCGCTACCACTGATTGCCATCCACTCCCCAAACTTGGCTTAGAACCAGCCCTCCCCTGGGCCAGCAAGGCCGGAATGACACAGGCCCCTCTGGAAATAACAGGTGACGGTCAAAGAATTCAGGGCTCCTGGCTCTTTCATATATTCCAACGAGTAAATAAGGCATTACCCAAAAATTCCAAGTAGGCTCAAGAAAAGGGGGAATCTGTCCCATCAACTCTAGCCCAAATATGAAGATCAAAAGTAGGATAAAATACAGGGAAATTCCAAATGACCCACCCAGCTGCCTCAGAAAAAGTCACTTGCCCACCCATTAATGACACTAGAAGGCTCATCTTAGCATCATCCAATATTTAAATTTTAAATCCTATGCTTAAGTTTTCCCATTGTTCGAATTCCTCTTTATCCCCATTCTTTTTAGATGCGTTGGCTTTAGGAGGATGCTCTTTTGAAAGTCTACAAATGCACATACATATTAATGAAAACCAAACTGATACACATTTCTAAAGTCATTTGAATAGTTTTCGTATTCATTAGGAGCCTATGTTTATGCATGGAATAGACCTGTGGCAACATTTGGCTTACCCATCCTTTCCGTGTTCCTGATTGTATCTGTAGGATACCTTCCACAGTGATCTCTGCTCTTCTGTTACTCCCTCGCGTAACCACATTCTGCTCAACCACATTCACTAGGAAAATGCATTGAGATGAATGAACACGATTAATAGCAGATGTTCTGTTCTCCTGTTTCTTCCCTAACTCCCACTGGAATATGGGAACTCATCTGGCCTTGCCAAAAATGCCATAAACAACAGTAAAACTTGTTCTATTGGGCTGCATACATGTGTGCACATGGAGATGACGGGCAGAGGAGGTTACCCTGGGTTTCCTGTACGCCACATGAGAGCATGTGCCAAATGGTAACTACAGCAACGGTATCAGGCATCAGGTGAAAACAGAACCTTGGTTCCTCTAAGTATCTTCCTCCTGTCATTTTCCTGACTGTAAACAGCATATAAGGGCTATAGTGAGGCATCCGCTCCAAGAATCTGAAAATCAGAGAAAAATGTCCTTGAAAAATGATATTTTAAAATCACCAGTAGCGAATCCAACTAAACCACCATAAAGAGAGAGACTGACTCTCGACCTCACAAGGCATGAGCGTAATCAGACCAAAATGCTCCATAAAATATCTAACGGAAGGATGTAAGAATGTGCTGCTCAGTGACAGGCATTGGTGGTGTGTCACCTGTTGGTCATTGAACCTTCGAAAAGGAGGGTCCACAAATTATGACAGATGGGTTTACTCAAGCACTGTCCAGAGTTAGAGCATCCTCAGTCTCTGAAATTGGGTGCAGAATCCTGATGTTAGAAGTCGAATTCACTCTTGCATTCCAGATCTGGTTCTGCCAGGGACACAGACCAAGTGACTCCCAGTGAAAGGAATGACTGGAGTGCAGTTTCAGGCTTCTCCTGTGCAGTCTGCTAAGCCACCACTCCCTGTGACACCCTCAGTCGCCCATCCAGAATCTTCAGTAAAATCTACCCCTGAGAGGCAAGATTGCATGACTATAAAAAGCATCAGAACAGACTCTGGCCCTGGCTGGTATGGCTTAGTTGGTTGTTCATCTTTGCAAGAAAGGTCACCAGAGTTTGATAACCAGTCAGGGCACATGCCCAGTTGTGGGCTCAGTCCCCAGTAGGGGGCATGCAGGAGGCAGCCAATCATTGTTTTTGCTGTTACATTGATGTTTCTCTCTTGTCATCTCACTTCCAATTTCTCTAAAAAAAAATCTTTAAAAAACAAACAAACAAACAAACAAAAATACAGCCTCAGGATGCCTGGGCTCATTATCTGCCTCTATCACCTACCGTACTGCTTCATTCGGGAAAAGTTACATAAGCTCTTTGCCTTGGCTTCCAACCTATGTCCAGAATTCAGCCAACAAACAAAACATGAAAAAAAAAATATCCCCCATTCTGTAGATACTTGATATTTCTTCAGTAGGCCACCAGCCCAGAGAGAGGAGAACCAATTGTTACCTGTGGTTTCTGTCATTCCTTAAGGGCTCTTTTTTCCCTATTATTCAAACCAAATCACCAGGATGATGCAAGCCACATACACATCACTGAATAAGCACATAGATGCCAATTCACTTGAAAGTATGTTCAACCGCTTAAAAACAGGATGTGGCTTATTTTTTTTTTTAATGTTTTATGCTGTATTATTTAAATTGTTCCATGCTTTTAAAAAAAGGCAGAAAACTTCCCCAAGTTCATTCTTTAAGTTCTCACTATAAGTGACTATATACCCACTTATATGTAGATAAAGATAGAAAAAACAAAGGAAATGTATAGCATTCATATTTGATCATATCTGAAGTTTCTAAAATAGTCTATTGCAATAATTGTAGCCCTGGATGGCATTGCTCAGTGGTTCGAGAGTCAGCTTGTACCCTGAAGGGTCAGGTCTCAGGTTCAATAGCCCGTCAAGGGCACATACCTGGGTTGCAGGTTCAATCTTCTGCTGAGGTCTGGGAGTATGTAGGATGCAACCAATCAATATATCTCTTTCACATCAATGTTTCTCTCTCTGTCTCTCTCTCCTCCTTCTTCCCTCCCACTGTCTCTATTAATCAATGGAAAAAATATCCTCAGTGAGGACTAACAACAACAAAATAATAATAATAATAATAATAATAGTACATAATAAGGGTTTATTCTAGTATGTAAGAATGATTCAACATTAGAAAATTGGTTTACAGAGTCACTACTCTGAAGGATGCCCATTGTTGCTATCCTATATAATAAAAGGCTAATATCCAAATCAACAGAACGGTAGAACAACTGGTCGCTATAACACACACTAACCACCAGGGAGCAGACGCTCAATGCAGGAGCTTCCCCCGGTGGTCAGTGCGTTCCCACAAGGGGAGCACTGCTCAGCCAGAGGCCCTGAGCCAGGCTCAAGGCTGGTGATCACAGCAGCCTTGACAGAAGCTTCTCCCACCTCCTTGGCAGCACTAAGGATGTCGGACAGGTGGTTTAGGTCCACTCCTTGGGAGGGCTCCCAGATGGTGAGAGGGCTGAGGGGATGCTCCTCCCTGAGTGCACAAATGTTGTGCACCAGGCCTCTAGTTATCAAATATTTTACAATAATAAAATACTATTGATTGCCAGAGGGAGGGGGTAAGAGAGACAGAAGAAGGTAAAGGGGGGACAAATGGTGATGGAAGGAGATTTGACATGGGGTGGTAAGCACACAATACAATATTCAGATGATGTATTGTAGAATTATATACCTGAAACCTATATAATTTTATTAACCAATGTCACCCCAACAAATTTAATGAAAAAAATAATCATAAACATTATGTATGACTCATATACAGGGCACCTAAACTTTTCTTGAAGCTAGAAAAAAAAAATGTTTAGGAATAAATGAAATAGTGTATTTGTATTGATAAATAAATTTATGAAACTCACTATTGTAACTAGCATAAGTAGAAATAGTATATAAAATCTAAAATAAAATACTATTCTTAGGACCTCTCAGAAGTCCTAGGTAATGTAAAATGAGAAAAAGACAATATTGGAAGTAAAGTACAATTTTATCTTTATTTGCAGATGGTTTGATGGTCTACTTCAAAAACTCCAAACTCTACTTCTTTATGTTTTTTTTGCTTGTGTTAAAAAATAATTGTAATATAAATTAAATTAAAATTTACAAATAATAATACTTTTCCAAATATGTTTTCCCCTAACATTCCAAAACTCTCTGGCAACTACCTTAAGTATTTTCCCATACTTTATTTCTCTATGACCCTACCAGATAAAATCTTTCAAGTTTTAAATTCAAATGCCAAAAAAAAAAAAAAAGAAAAAGAAAAAGAAAAACACACACACAAAAAAAAAACAAATACCCTGCAGAGGTCATGTTAACTGAGCTGTGAAGGTCACATACACCTCCGCTGAACTTGAACCCAATTCAACACATCTGCATGAGCCAATGGCTCTCACATTCGGCTGCAGCTGTGAGCTGGAATCCCAACTCCAACCCAGACACCAGGACTGAATTAGGGCTGCTCTCACCTGGGCATCAGGTTCACACAAGCTCCCCAGGGGATTTGAATGCAGGCCAAAGTTTGGAACCTTGCTTAAGTAGTCCTCAGGTTGCTCATCATTTTGCCAAGTCTGAGACAGGAAGCGCTGGTCAGCAGAGTTCCCTGTGTTGTTTCCAATAGGCTAGCTCAGTTCCTGCCCCCACAAACAGCCTCTTTTCTAATTCAGAAATGACCAGGAACATTTGCGTACTTGTTTGCCTTCGTTCTGTTTTTCCTACCTGCATTACTGTACTAATACATTATGTACTTACTACATAAGCTTGGTTTTGGGGGAAGAGCGTCCCCCTTCAGAACTGTCTTATCTAGTCAGTACATTAATGCTTTCATCGTGTACACTGACCACCTACTGTGCGGGCACTGTGGAGTAGCAGCTGTGAATAAGGCCCTTCCCTGTGCTCACGGTTTACGATGTGCTAGGAAAGGACACAAGTCACCATAACACACATCAGATCATACAGAGCAGTGATGAGCACAACAAGAAAGGCACCAGAAAAGTGTTACAGAGTTCAACAGAGAGAGAAATATTCCTCCCCCCACAAAATGATGAAGCAGGAAGAAGTAGACAATCCAAGGAGAGGGATGAAATAAGAAAGAGGAGACCCCCGGGCAACTGAGCAGGATGCAGAGGTGTGACCGGTGATGCCAGCCAGAGCGGGTGGGTGACTATTTTTTTTTTTAATCCTCACCAGAGGATATTTTTTCAGTGCTTTTTAGAGAGAATGGAAGAGAGAGGGAAAGACAGAGAGAAATATCCAGGTGGGGAAAACATTATCAATTGGTTGCCTCCCACATGAGCCCCAACCAGGGCCCAGGGCCAGGGAGGAGCCGGCAACTGAGGTACGTGCCCTTGACCGGAATCAAACCTGGGATCCTTCAGCCCGCAAGCTGATGCTCTACCCACTAAGCCAAACCAGCCAGGGCTGGGCGACTACTTTTGAGAGAAGCCACAACAATTGGCAAGAGCAGAGGGAAAATGGGAATGGTGAGAACAATTCTCAAGAAGGTGGAGGTGAGGCCTAGCAAAAGCTGGAAGCCAGGTTCAGATGCAGGTGGCCATGGCGAAGACCAGGTGCAAAGAGAGCAGAACCCACAGCAAAGGTCAAGATGTCTGGAGAAACCCAGGGGACCCAGCCCTGACTAAGGTAGGATACCAAATGCAAGTAAAAGTCACTTCTGGTTTGGGTTTGGCATGTAAGGATCTTGGAAGTCATCAGTCCATCCTCACAACAAGTAACAACTAAACCAACTGAAAATCAGCGACTCTCCTTGGACGTTTCAGAGAACTGAGGTCACAGGACATGCCACCACCACCCAAACTGGAGAGGCAGCTAGGCAGATAACAAAAAAATCAGTTTAGCAGAGCAAAAACTTTTATGAAAACTTGTTGGAGGCTCAGTGTGGACAAGTCTGAGAAAGAAAAACTCCAGGGGTCCCCCTACCTGTGTGAGTTCTACCTTTTTCAGGTTCTCACAATGAAGATGCAAGAAAATCCCACTCTGCGCCTTAGAGAGAAGGAGGGGACGTAGCCACTTTGAAACATACTAGAGCACTGTTCTTAACAAGCCTGCACTCCTGAGAGACTGCCTCACTGGAGCCCACAGAACCAGGGGAAAGGAGATACCCGACTCAAGTCCCCTCTGGCCATCCTGTCCCCTCCAAGTGGGGGAACTGGGAAGCCCTGGCGGGGCCACAGCCCAGGGCCACGGGCTCGCCAGGATTCTGGATGCTTCCCTCCCTCACAGCCTCAGCACCACATTACCAAGGGCTCAGTTGCCAATGTTCCTTAGCCATAGACAATGTCTGTCTTTCAACAACAACAAAAGATTACAAGTCATTCTAATAGACAAAGCAACAACAAATAAAACCAGGTTGCAGATACAGAGAAAGCCTTCGCACCAGGCTCAGATATAGCAGGGATACTGGAATTATGAGATCAAGAAACTAAAATAACTATGACTATCAAGTGCAAAAGACTTGCCAGCCAGTACCTAACTAAGAATGGTCTCTGGCCTGAATACACTAGCAATATTAAATTCTCACTGAAGATAACCAATAGTTTTGAGACTGGGAGAAGACAGTGAGAAACTTTACCCTCCACCTTCTGAATCCAATTTCCAGGGTGGGACACTTCAGAAAGCGACCTGGCACCCTGGTGAGCAGGCAGTTTGGGAATAATCTGCTCTGCACCCAAAGAAACCAACCCAGAGGCTTGCTTTATGACACCCCAAACAGAAATAAATGACTTAGTTGGAAGTTTACTACCTTCTATAATAATCACAATAAACATAAAAACACCATCAGAATATTATGCTATTTCCATATCCTTTTGGGTTGTTCTTTACTGGAGCATTTCTAATTGTCTTTTTTTTCTCTCTCTCTCTCTTGATTGACTTTTTAAACAAAATAGTCTTCAAATGGGGCTGTAATTTTACCAATAGGATAGGGATGGTTCCTAAAGTATCTGCATACATAGAACCCTGAAAAGTTTCCTGTAAGACAATATGCCTTCAAATTATGTACTGAGTTTATTTAATTGTGTGCATTATTCTAAAGGCAGCAAGTCTACATTTAGACACACGGAAACAGTCTACTGTTACATACCTTCTAAGTAATGACTTCTATTAACCCATTTTATTGAGCTCCTCGTCACAGATAGATTGCAAAGCCACTCAGAAAATCTGCAAATGAAATACAATCTTCAAAATTCTCCACAAGACCTTCCTTCCTTCTGCATAAAAGGCCAGTTGTAAGTGCACGCTAAATGCAGGAAAGGATCTCCCACTTAAAGGTTGTGAAGTCCTTGTCAAGGCATCACACTTACTGTGGGAGGCGGAAGAGTGGCCCACGTCCTAATCCTGCAATCAGGAAATATGTTACCTCACATGTCCAAACTAATTCTGTGGGTGTGATTAAGTTAAGGATTTTGAAAGGGGAAGCTTGTCCTGGTTTTGTGGGTGTGATTTTACAAGGCATACTAATAGAAAAAAGGTATTCGGCTGGCCCAATGTAACCACAAGGGCTGTTAAAAGGGAAAGTGGGAGGCTGGAGAGTCAGAGAGGCAAATGTAATAAGGAGGGTTGAGAGAGATTTGAAGATGCTACGCTGCTGGGTGTGAACATGGAGGAAGGGCCACAAGCCAAGGAATGCAGGAAGCCCACAGAAGCTGGAAAAGGCAGGGAAATGTGTTTTCCTTAGTGTTTCTTGAAGGAACACAGCCAGCCTGACACCCTGAAGCTAACTCAGTGAGACCCATGCCAGACCTCCTACCTACAGAACTGTCAGAAAATAAGCTTGTGTTGCTCTACGCCACCAATCCTGTGGAAATTTGTTAAAACAGCAACAGGAAACACCCTTGGCATCTACCAGCAGGTGCTGAAAGGGGGTCAGGTCAGTGAGCTGATAGAAGAACAGGAATCAGTGCCTTGGGAAGTACTGGTGAAGAAGGGTTGCGGATGGACCTGGTTACCGTGTTTGGATGCACTTACACATTACATTCTTTTTTTCCTCTTTTTTTAAAATATATTTTTATTGATTTTTTTACAGAGAAGAAGGGAGTGGGAGAGAGAGTTAGAAACATCGATGAGAGAGAAACATCAGCCAGCTGCTTCCTGCATCCCCTCCCCCCCAACTAGATAAGTGCCCGCAACCAAGGTACATGCCCTTGACCGGAACTAAACCCAGGATCCTCGAGTCCCCAGGCCCACATTCTATCCACTGAGCCAATCCAGCCAGAGCCACATCACATTCTTGCTCAGGAAGGTGGGGTCACAGAACAAAATTAACCTAACTGAACCAAGCACGGAATGACCAACCAAGGTGCTTGTTTGGGGGGAGGATTCTTTTTCTCTGAACCTGTAATGGCGAGAGTGATGCAATTATCCCCTGTACTTCCTACAATCCTGAGAAGCAGGTAAAACAGTGAATACGGTTGAGTGAATTGGGGTTCGCCTCTGGGAAACTAGGTGAACCTTTTTGAGAAATAAACCCACAACCCAGACAGCCCTGTGCCAACCAACCAACTTAACCAATCACTGAGACAGCCAAGGCTTACTGGTCCATTCTAGGGACAGTGCCTATGCCACCATTTGTTAGAACACAGCTTAATAATGCAAGAGAATGAGCGGCATCCCCGTGAGAGTGAAACATGCGTGTGTTTGACTAAACCTTCTGGAAGATGGAGCCTGTAGCACCTCCCTTCTGAGTGTCCAGTTGACCTCTGCAGTGTGTATGCAACATCAGTCTCCACAAAAACAGCCCTGAAACACTAAGTCTTAAGTCCAGGGAACTGTTTAGGGCACATGTGTCAAACACAAGGCCCGCGGGCCAAATCCGTCCCGCCAGGCCTTGCAATGTGGCCCGCACCGCGCTGTCATCACTGCACTCCGCTGCGTTTCCATCACAATGACAGTTTATGACTGTTCAGTAAACCATTCGGCCCGCGATTTAGGCTGGATTTTAGATTTTGGCCCCTTCTCTGATTGAGTTCGACACCCCTAGTTTAGGGAATAAGACTGAATTTGCATTCTGGAGGGGACTCCAGTTATTCAAGGCAAACATTTTTAAAATTTAACCTGTGATATTTCTTTTTTTTTTAAGTCATATTATCTGTATTTACATTATCTATACAAGTGAAATTTCAGAGTTTGATTTGTTGTGCAATGGCTTTGTGGTATCTCTTTAAAAGCAAGAGTGGCCCCAAGCGGTGTGTCTCAGTGGACAGAGTGTCAGCCTGCGGACTGAGGGTTCCATGTTCAATTCCAGTCAAGGGCGTGCACCTTGGAGTAGGCACAGCCCCGCGGATGTTTCTAACTCTCTATCCCTCTCCCTTCCTCTGTTAAAAAAAAAATCAATAAAATATATTTAAAAAAATAAAAGCAAGAGCAAAGACAGTAACTTACTGAAAACATTACAGCAAGTAGGGAAAGAAGAGGAAGATCCATTTCCAGGATCTTCCTCTTCTTTCCCTACTTGCTGTAATGTTTTATCACAAGTCTCCCACGATTGAGAGAAGAATTGTTCTTGAGGTCAATGAATTCCTGCACAGAGTAAGTACTTAACAAATGTCTATTAAATAAATGAAGGCATGCTTAGAACCCCTCCAACTGTCAGCTGCTCAGGTGGTAAGATCTCCATGCACAAACTTAACTCCTTGTTGGCCTCACTTTCATGGTCCCCTGGGCTTCTCTGCTTCTGTGGCTACTGGCCTGGACACTGCAGTTCCCAAGGGCATCTGAATGGCAAGGGTATCTAGACAGTGAGGCAGAAATCCAACCTCCATCTCCCACCTCAGAATAGACAACCTCCTTGCAAAGGGCTGTCCCATCATAACAGCACGCTCCTTATACATCACAGAGCTCAAACCATAAACCTATGTTTTTGGCAGGAAAGCAGAAATAAACAGGATTGTGGTCCAAGACTTATTCTTAGTGGGAAGAGCTATCAATACTGGGCCTATGGATTTCTAACATCTTTTTCTCAAACTTGCAGATTAATTTAAAATAAGTGGAGATAGATAGAAGTCCCCTTCCATCACTTTCAGAAAAGGACAGCTAAGTGAGTCTCTATTAAACAGGTTTGATTTGAGGAAGGTATAATAGATGACATTTCACACCCTCTTCCCCCCAAAGCCTTCCCATGCTAATCATTCTAAATACTTTAACTGCCTGAGCTGAAAACGCAGAATCACCTCTCCTCATACCAGCTGATCCTGGGATACACAGCAAGGACCCGGTCCCAGCACTGCTCCTCCACAGCCCTGTCCCATAGCTTCTCTCCCTGCTGCAGTCTCTCTGGCAGGGCACAGCTGTTTCTTCCCCTCCCCCTCCCGCCCCCCACCATTTCTGAGGACAGATCCTTCACTCAACAGCTGTGTTTGTTTACAGGACTAGAAGTGAACAGGGACGCACACGCTTGGTCCAGCAGAGTTTTCCTTTTGGCAACGCCCCCTCCAGACTATACAATATATTCAGCCTTGGAGTCCTGTTATACTTGGCCATTGGTGTGAGGCAAGAAAGTGGGCAGCAAAAGTCACCATGTAGGGGGACCTTGCATTGTTTGCTCAACATCCTATATACAGACATAGGTTTTCCTTTTAAGCAGGGCCAAGAGTTCACACCTGCATGTCCTTCTGAACCTGCCATTTCCTTACAACAGAGGGACAGGGTCCCCACTTGTCAGACCCAAGAGGATGGATGGCCCAGTAGGTAGCCCTGTGAGTCTCTCAGAGGTTCTGCCCAGGCCTGATAGAGCCGACTAAGCAGTCAGACACAAACCACGCTTTTTTTTGTCTGGCGAACTATCCCTTGTAGCAAATGGCTCCTTGGAAGAAGCCCACTAGCCCCCTTCTTTTTAAACAGTGTTGTGAAGGACTGAGGGGTACGAGTCTGGGACACAAAAGAAAATGCAGATGTTTTCTTGAAACCTTTTCCGTTCAGAAAAATACTTTTTGTTTTCAGGGTTCTTTTATTCCCATAAGAATGCTCCCTCAGCGTTTTAAAGTAAAATCATCTAGAAGAGGGTCATTATCTTCTGCACAGACTGTAATCATCCCTCTCTTTCTGAAATGAACACTTCCAGCCCTCTTGTTTCAAGGAAGAGGGGGCCTCGTGCCCTCCTTCCTTTGAGATCTCTCTTATATTGCCCCTCCCAGGGGTGGGCTGCTGAGAGTGGCGGCTGAAAACATTGGGGAACTTTTTCCAAGTTCTAAATTCGCTTCTGAGATGTATGCTTTATATTTCAAAACACAGGTGCCTAAAGGTTGATCTATTTCTCCAAGACTCTGGAATCCACAGCAGTACCTGCAACCTGCAAGCAGTGTGGGTGCAAACTTGCACAGGGGCTGGAGGTCAGGTGGCAAGCATGGCCACATTTTGTGGGCTGTGGCCACATCTCACTGCTGTTAAAAGCCCTCTCCTCTAGACTCCCATGGCATTGGAATTGTACATTTGTTTTGCTAAACAGCTTAAACACCATGCTGACCATCAGGATTTCCTCTATCATCTTACTACTTATCCCAAAAAGGAGACATGCAAAAATATGAACCATAGCAATGTTTTGATAGGTCCATTGGAAAAGCATTTCAAATGTGTGGCCAGACACTCAGACATGCACACTGAGTTGTATCTTTTTTATTAAGTCAGATCGTAAGTTTTATTATAGACTAGAGGCCCAGTGAACAACATTCGTGCACTGGGGAGGCAAGGTCGGAGGGAAGCCCTCAGCTCAGCCTGCACCCTCTTGCAGTCCAGGACCTCTCAGGGTTGTCCACCTTGGGCCTAAGCTGGCAGGCGGACATCCCTCTCACAGTCCATGACTTTTGTAGCCCAGGACCCCTCCCTCCTTACAACCCGCCTGCAACAGAAACAGGTGAGGCTCCCATCACCACTGTTGCGCTCACCAGACATAAGCCTAGCTCTGGTTGTGTGGCGCTCCCCCTGGTGGTCAGTGCACATCACGGTAACCGGTCATTCAGCCATTTGATCAATTTGCATATTAGGGTTTTATTATTATATATAGGATGCTATAATGCTTAGAGTTAGAAAGAATATTTAGTAAACCATGGGTTAAGAGTAAGCTTATATTTCTATAGTGTTTATTGACTATGAGAGGCCCAGGGCATGAAATCGTGTGTGGGTACAGTCCCTCGGCCTAGCCTGCAATCCAGGCCATCTTGTCACCACCCACCTTGGTCCCCTGTTTGCCATCAGTGATCAGAGCCTGCTAGCTGGGAAAAGTGTCCCTCATAGTGACTGGTTGAGTAGTCATTCTGGTCATTCTGCTGTTATGGTCACTGGGCTTTAATTATTTAGGATACTCAATTAGCATGTAGAATATATTTACACCATACCTTTTTGTTACGTATCTATCTTAACTCCCCTGATATGCTATAAACTCCAAGGGCTGCTGCATAAGGATTTGGATCGCCCAAGTAGCGCCTTAGCAAGAGTAGGTTCCCAGTAATACTGAGCAAGATCACTCATTATTAAAGCAAACCTCAAAGTCTGAATGAAATGTCAACCCCAAAGTCACTGGCTAGGCCTGGACCTGCTTTGTCCTTTGAAAAATAACACATTACATTTTATTAACACATGGATACTCACATCTTAATGAAGACACAACCGCTTTACTATAATATACCACATTCAAGGTAACACACTGCCCATGTCCTCCAGGAGGTTGCAGACATATAGGGGCAGTGAAAAGTTAACAAATGACAGCTGAGCCATCAGGAAGTGCAAGTAACAAGCTTCAAGGAGAGGTAGTTGAGTCTACTCAGAAGAGGTCAGTAAAGACTTTAACGAAGGAGCTACAACTTGAGATGGGCCTTAAAGCTGGCTAAAAGAAAAAAAATAGAGCCAGCATAAGTGGTTCTGGTACCGACCTCAGAGGGTGAAGACTGAGAGACAGAGGCACAGGCAGTGCTCCTGCCTCACCACTTCAGTGCGTGTGGCTGTGTCCCATGCTCTGGCCCAATCCATTCCTCCACCCTTGCTGCCTCCACTAAACAGCAACCACGGATGGGCTTGGGTTTCCCCTCAGCCATACTGGAATATCCTATGCTGTTAATTGATCACACTGAGTATATTACAGAATATCATATATCCTTCTCAATCTTGCAGAAAGAAAAGTACACTTGGAATTCTATGTTAAAATAATATACTGTGTTCCTTATGTCTACTGCCCAATTATATTATGTTGGAACACTCTACTGGAAAAGTAACTATAATGACCAGCCAAGTGCTGAAGGGCATAATGTTTTGATTGTCAAACAGGTTGTACATGATGCAAATATATGACTTAAGAAGTGATTTCACAAACATTTTGGTAACAGTAATCTGACTCATAAGCTCCAATGCAGTCTCATAAAACAGCTGTGTGTATAAGTAATCCAAAGATGGTCCTTCAGAAATGTTACAGAGGAAAGCATAAAATGAGAGGAGAAAGTTGGAATCTTGAAGAGAATATTGGTTCACCTTGTAACTTCCAAGTTCAACATAAGGTGGGGCCAAATCGACTGCAAACAAAATGTGCCATTTGCACTCAGGTCTTCTGGCATTGCTGACCCAGGGAGAAAAACATATATGTATAGGTTTATACTATATTACAAACCTAACTAATCATAGCACTAGGCAAAGAAAGCTCAACTTGGGAGGCCCCATAAGATCATATTGATTTCACCGAGAACTCATTGATCCATTCATGACTTTTACTTTGATTTTTATATTTTACTCACCAGGCATCTTTTTTACATATTGAAACATTGTGATCCAGGAGAGGAAAGTGACTTGACCAAAGGCACCCAGTGGGTGCTCCTCACTCCACTCTGAGTCACTCCTTTTACCACAAACAGGCGGGAAAACATACTCAGGATAAGGGCCAAATAAACTACAATTCTGCATTTTCTGTTTCAATTTCACTAGTCTTAACTTATCACACCAGCTCAAAAAAATTCTTTAAAAAAAAAGAACTTAAAAATAAGAATGGAATCAGCATGAATTTGTCTATTACTTCACTCAAGCTCTTAAAATCTGATTTGTTTAATCCCATATAATGAGTCCTTTGTTTAAAATTCAAAGCAAGGTCAAGGCAAGAGTTAAGGGTTAAAAGGGCCTTAAAGAGCATGTGTTTTACTGACCAGGCCACTGGGATCTAGAAAGGTTAAGTGACTCCTAGGTCACCCGCTAGTTAGTGGCAAAAGCAAAACTAGAAACAAAGTATTGTGGATGTCAGCATGTGCAGTGGTGGCTGAGGACCTCAGAAGAAAGCTGACTTCTACCTGCCAATAGCTTGCATGTTTTTCAACCATGCTCTGACATGCCTCCCCCACCCCCCACACCCCTCACTTTGAGCTACCCAAGGAACTATCTGGCAAAATTCACATCTGATAGAATTATTCTGTGGTGATATATGACCTTCCTAGGGACACAGATTCCTAGAAGGATTGACAATATTACTAGTGTTGAGAACACTCACATGGTCACGAGGAACTTAAAGAACAGCCGACTTCAAGGAATGCCTCCTGAGTCCCAAAACCAGCAGTGAGACTGGTGCTCTGAAAAAAGAATCCTTCCTTGAACCACTTAACCATTCAGAAGCTAATTCAATGATTATCATGTGCCAGGCTCTGCTTGAAGACGCCCAGGAATAAGCCAGTCCCTGCTCTTAGAGCTCTGGGCTAGGGAAGCACTGAGAAGTAAGCAGACCACTCGTGTTGGTCCGACATGAGACACCTCTACTCCACCAGGCCACAGATGCACCTGTGTACACGGTGAGCAAACAGAGGAGGAAACATTGGCTCCACCTCCTGTGGTACTTGCAGGCACGCAAAAGGTGGGTGGAGGGTTGTGGTTAGGTCAAAGAAAAGACTGCATACCAAAATTGCTAGGCACAGCCTGGCTACATTTTTCTAGTGTGTCAGGTTTGGCAACTGGCCTCCTGTGACCAATCCCTCTAAAGCATCCTAATGCTTCACCTTTAGCCACTTCCACCACAGCTATTCAAAAAAAGTCCAAATTAACACACAAGACCACAAAGTGCCATAGAGAAGACAGAGCTTTTGTTCATCTTGTTTTAAATAGGTTTGGTTGCAAACCATAATTGTCAGTACTGTATGGCTATTTTCCAAACACAAACCTAGTAAGGTCCTGCAAGGACCTGGTAGAAACCCAGATGAATTTCTTGGTCTTTAGAAAATGCTTGGTGGTGAGTATTTAGCCAAAATTCCAGATTCTGCCAGTAATTTCTAGCCTGGAATAAGAATCTTTGTTTCTTTATTCAGCTCCCTGCCTAGGTAGTGGGAATATCACTTATCTACTGTGGTGACTACTCAACTTGCATTCACAATTACAATATGAATTCAAAGATATGCTGGCACCTGCGCAGATTATCATCTTCCCAGAAAGAAGCTGAGATAACTCTGGGAGGCAATTTGTGAAGCATTTGTGAAAAACATTACATATTTGGTTTGTGTTTTCCCCATGCATGAGCGTTTTTCTCTGACCAGAAAGAACAATTTGCCATGATTCTGTTTCTCATCTGCAGAACTTTGATCTAGAAAAGGAGTCACTTCTCAGGAAATGTGTCACAAAGGAAACTTAAGAAGATAATTTGAGGCAGGATTCTAAAGCATATGAACTTTCAGAGTCTCCATTTTAGCAGGGTAGGGAATGTGGAAAGGATGAAGAGAAATGCTAAATGAGATTCCCTCCCTGCTCTGCAGTGCTGTGAGCTTTCAAAGGGCCAGAATACAAAAATATCTTTGAAGATGAAGCTTTGGGTGCATTATGTAATGATGAAACAACATCAATGGACTGCTGGGTAGGATGGAGAGACATAAGGGAAGAGGTCTGGAAATGCAGGCAGAATCTTTAAATCTAGTCTTGTTTCAACATAAAGTATTCCTTATCTATAATTTTATATAATAAAGAGGGAAAGTGCAAATTGACCATCACTCCACCATAAATATGGCAATGCCCACAGTGCGGGTGGCAGGTGAGAGGGGAGGGCGGGGTGGGGGAGGTTTCATAACACAAGATGGCTGCACCCACAGCAGAGGCTGAGTTCCCATAACAAGCCTTTAACGAGCAATCAGTAGGGACCTGAGGCTGCGCCCCTCCCGCCCCGTGGGGCTTGACAGGGGACCTCAGACCGCCCCCCCCCCTGCCTCCCCCCACTCCCCCTATTCCCCCCATTGCCCCCGCCTGGCAGGGCTTGACAAAGGTGGGACTGGCCAGGTCTGGATCTAGCCCATTTGGTGGCTGGGCCTGGGTCTTGTGCAATTTTGAGGCACACATGGATGGGCGGGGACTTGACTCTGGGTCCCGTGGTGTGCCCCAGACTCTGACAGGAGGAATATTTTCATATACATTTTACTAATTTTCTTTCATCTCTGACACTTCTATTATGAAGGACAAGTGGCAATATTAAAATATTTCCTCTAGCCGAAACCGGTTTGGCTCAGTGGATAGAGCGTCGGTCTGCAGACTGGAAGGTCCCAGGTTCGATTCTGGTCAAGAGCATGTACATTGGTTGTGGGCACATCCAGGAGGGGGCATGCAGGAGGCAGCTGGTCGATGTTTCTCTCTCATTGATGTTTCTAGCTCTCTATTCTTCTCTCTTCCTCTCTGTGAAAAATCAATAAAATGTTTTTAAAAATGATAATAAATAAAAAACAATTCTGCATCTCACCCATCTACTCCCCCCCCGCACCACCACCACCACCACCATCACCACAACCACCACAACATCACCACTGGTACCTTCATCTTACCTTCCAACCAGTTGCTATGACACACAATGACCACCAGGGGAAAGATGCTCAATGCAGGAGCTGCTATGACATGCATTGGCCATTTATTTACAAAGAAACAGCACTGCAGACCTGGCACCGACAAACCAACACTTGGCTTCCCACAAATGGGACACAGGCCCTGCCACTACCCCAGAATGACAGTCCACCAAATCGCAGCCAACGATGCCAAAACGTGGCCCATAGCCCAGCCAGGAAATAGTCACTGTGGCACCGGGTAATGATGTAACATAGCAATACCCTGCTTCCTCTCCCTAGCAACTAGCCTCCTTGGAGTTTCTTCAGCCTAGGAACTGGATTTGCTTTATAGCCAGGTGCAAGCATTTTACATTTTAACCAAAGGTCTGTGAAGTGTTTTCCTGTGTCTCATCTCATTTGATCTTCACAGAAGTATTGGAGTAGATAGATAGAAGACTTAGTGGAATCCTATTTTCTTTTCATTAGCCAGAAAACAGATATTTAGAAAGCTTAGAAACTTGACCCAAATGAAAAAAAGTAAGAAATGATGGACCTTGAAAATGACTTCAGGTTTTCTCACTGTGGAGAATATATTCAAACATTGCCAAAGTTAAATATTTTACCCTTGATTCTCTCCATGTGATCTACAATAATAATCTGCTTCATGTTGATATTTACTGTTGTGTTGCAGACAATTACCTGAAAGAGAAGTTGGAGTGATTCACTGGGCTGGAAAAAGTTCAGCTAAATAAAAAAGCAGGTCTAATTAAGCAACTTTATATATATAAAAGGCTAAGTTGACTCTCGTATGCGACATACATATATAGCTCTTGCTGGTGCCAATCACATGCATGTGTCTCCATCTGTTATTGTCAATCATGAATTTGGTTGATACTTCTATTATAGAGAAAGGGTGAATAGTGGTATTAAAATATTTCTTCTAATTAATTTCCTTTCAATGTGCACAAATCCTTGCACCAGGCCACTAGTAATAAGTTCCTTTTTCTCTGAAGGAGAATGAAGAAATCAGAGACATTTCATAGCTTCAAGGGATAAAAGGAACTTAGGAGATTTAAAGTTGTCATACACATTGGATTGGATAGTATCCCCCCAAAATTCAGATCTTGAGATGTGACCTTTTTGATCATAGGGTCTTTGCAGATGTAATTAGTTGAGATGAGGTAATTCTGGAGTAAGGTGGGCCCTTAACCCAATATGATTGCTATCCTTACAAGGAGATGTGAAGAGACACAAAACAGATATAATGAGAGTGCCATCTGATGACAGAGGCAGAGACTGGAGTGATGCTTCCATAAATCAAGAAATGCCAAGACTGACAGTAAGAGCAAAAGCTAAGAGAAAAGCATAGAACAGATTCTCTTCTAGAGCCATCAAAGGGAGCACAACTCTGCTGGCACCTTGATCTCAGACCTTAGGCCCCCAAACTGTGTAAGTACACTTCTGTGTTTAAAGCCACCTCATCTGTGATACTTTATTATGGATGATCTAGGATATTCATACACCATACTATGCATCTTACAAATGAAATAATATAACTTGTATGGTCTTTAATTTTACTTTTTAAAAATATATTTTTTATTGTTTTTAGAAAGAGAGGAAGAGAGAAGGAAATATAGAGAGAAACATTAATGGGCTACCTCCCACATGTCCCCTACTAGGTATCAACCTGCAACCTGGGCATGTGCCCTGACTGGGAATTACTAGTAACCAGTGACTTTTTTTGGTCATGGGTAAATGCTCAACCACTGAACTATACTGTCCAGACTAATTTTACTTTTTTATACCACATAATGGAACTGTACTGTCCATAAAGGATTAACTATTAAGGAATTGCCTTCCCACCATAAAACACTTAGAAAACTAGATAGAAGTTATGTAACAAATAATGTGAATTCTATAATAGCCCCAGATTACTGTCTGGAGAGAATGTTCAAGAGTGGGGGACCAAAGAGTGCCCAATAATCTCACTGAGTTCAGGAGATAGAGACTGGGGTTTGAGTTCAAGGTAGCTAAATTTGCAGGGCTGAATACCAGAACAAAAGGAGCTACACAGAGAATGGGAGTTTCAAAGATTTGCAAAGCGAGCTGAAACCAGTTTGGCCCAGTGGATAGAGTGTGAGCCTGTGAACTCTGGGGTCCCAGGTTCGATTCCATTCAAGGGCATATACCTTGGTTGTGGACACATTCCCAGTGGGGGGTGGGAAGGAGGCAGCTGATCGATGTTTCTCTCTCATCGATGTTTCTAACTCTCTCTCCCTCTCTTCTTCTCCCTTCCTCTCTGTAACAAAACAATAAAATATGTTTAAAAAAAAAAAAAAGATTTGCAAAGCGGTCTTCTCTAGTCTTTTTTTTAATCCTTACCTAAGGATATTTTTTCCATTGATTTCTCTAGAGTGTGAGGGAGGGGGGAAGAGAGAGAGGAAAAAAAAAACAACTTTGATTTGAGAGACACACATCAATTGGTTGCTTCCCACATGTTCCCCTACTGGGGATGGGGAACCTGCAACCAAGGTACATCTGGGAATCAAACCATAAAACCTGCAGCCAACACTCTAACCACTGAGCAAAACAGCCAGGACTCTAGTCTTTAGTTGAGTTCTAAACTGCTTGCATATGAGGAAAGCCTCCAATGTAGGGAAAGAACTATGAGAAATCAGTAAGGAAAACAAACACACACTCATAAATGACCAGTGCTCAAGCAAGGTTGGAGAGAGTTGTGTGCCCAAGAACCAGAGTACAGGCACTTTATGATATACTAGAGGCCCGGTGCATGAATTCATGCACAGGTGGGGTCCCTCAGCTTGGCTGGCAATAGGGGCCAATTGGGGGTGCCAGCTCGCTGGGGGGAGGAACCATGGGAGGTTGGTTCCAGCAGCAAGCTAACCAATGGCCGATTCCACAAGGAATCAGGCTCCCTTCTCCCTCCTGTCTGCATCAGGGGTATGGGTGAACAAGATTCGAGCTGTCAGGGCCCCAGTAGCAAGCTAACCAATGGCCACTTCCATGAGGAATCAGGCTCCCTCCTTCCTCCTGTCTGGGTCCGGAGTACAGGTGAACCAGATTCGGGGCTGTCAGGACCCCAGCAGCAAGCTAACCAATGGCCGATTCCCCAAGGAATCAGGCTCCTTCTTCCTCCTGTCTAGGTCCAAGGTGCAGATGAACCAGATTCGGGGTTGGCTGTCAGGGCCCAGCATCAAAGTCTGGGTCAGTGCATGCCATAGCTACTGACTGGTCATCTGGTCATTCCGGTCATTTAGTTGTAAGAGTCACTTAGGCTTTTATATATATAGATGGTGTACTGGGTAGAATCCTCAAAGAAAATTGAGCTTTAGTAGTCAGGTAAACTATTTCTAAAATCAAGACATCTTTGGATCCACCAAAACAAGGCTTAAAAACAAACAAACCTTACAAGGATCAAAACACACACACACACACACACACACCAAAAAAAAACACAAAAAAAAGATCTGCAAGTTATTTAACTGTAGGCTAGAGTAAAATCTAACTTTCCTTAAAGGAATATAATAAAATCCAGCACACAGCAACAAATAAAAAATTAGGCAGTATGCAAAGACAAGTAACTTATAACCAAAAGAAAAATCAATTAATAGAAGCAGACTCAGAAATGAAAGTGATAATAAAATCAGTAGCTATTATAGTTATTATAAATCTTCAAAATATGCTCAAAGATCCAAAGAAAAACATCAGTATAAATATGTAGAACATCAGGAAACAAATGGAAGTTATATAATATGCAAATAAAACTTTTAGAAATCAAATAAAAAGACACTAGATGAGGTTAATAGCAGCTTAGATACTGAACAAGAAAATATTAGTGAAGTTGAAGTCATAACAATAAAAATTATGCCAAATGCAATAGCACAGAAAGAAGAAGACTGAAAATAAACAAATAAGGTTTGGTGAGCTGTGGAATAATATAAAGCAGGCCAGCATTTCTGTAACTTGAGTCCCAGAAGGAGGGGGGGAAAAAGACTGAAAAGTAATTTGAAGAAGTAATGGCTAAAGTTTTCTGAATTTGAAAAAAATCTATAAACTTACAGATCCAAGAAACTCAAAGAATTCCAAAATAAAGGAAACTTAAAACACCAAAGCACATAAAAATAAATTGTGATAAAGTGAAAATCTTAAAAATCAGCCAGATAAAAGAAGATGCATTATGAACAAAGAAACAAAGATTAAAATAATAGCAGATTTCTCATCAGGCTATTCAGGGTAGAAGTCAATAGAACGATATCTTTAAAATGCAGAGAAATATACCATCAACCTAGAATTATAATTTGAAAAAAATTAAAAATCAAAAGTGAAATCTTTAAAAAATGGAGATAGAGATTACTTTTTTCTGACAAATAAATGCTGAGAGAACTTATTACCTTTAAACCTGTATTAAAGGAAAGGTTAAAAAAATGTTCTTCAGGCCAAAACCGGTTTGGTTCAATGGTAGAGCATCGGCCTGCAGACTGAAGGGTCCCAGGTTCGATTCCCATCAAGGGCATGTACATTGGTTGCGGGCATATCCCCGGTGGGGGGTGTGCAGGAGGCAGCTGGTGGATGTTTCTCTCTCATCGACGTTTCTGGCTCTTTATCTCTCTCCCTTCCTCTCTGTAAAAAAATCAATAAAAAATATATTTAAAAAAATAAAAATAAAAAAAGAACAAAAAACAGATAGGACAAGATGAATGTAAATAGAAAGATGGTAGATTTAAACTTATCAATATTAATAATCATATTAAATGTAAATGGTCTAAATACTGCTATTAAAAGGCAAAGATTGTCAGATCATTAAAAAAAACAAGATCTAACTATTTATAAGAAACCCACTTTAGATATAAAGACACAGATATGTTAAAAGTAAAAAGTTGGAAAAATCTATACCATTTAATGCCTATTTACAAAAAAAATAAAAGGGAAGATCTTAGTTATCATTTTGGTATTCAGAATTTTATTCTGTAGATTTCTTGGGCAAAATGTGAATGTCACTGGCAGCATGATTTCTCCCCTTCCTGATGTCCCCAAATAAACTCAAGTTCTTTGTGAATATGGGCATTTCTGAAACAAAGATAGCCCTGCTATGCTAGTTCTGTGAAAAAGGAAGGCTGTGACCTGGGATCAGTGCCTCGCTAATGTGCCTGTGAATCACCTAGAGGTGTTATAAATATGGGATTCTGAATCAAAAGATACTGGGTTGGGCCTGAGATAATGCAGTTCTAACCAGCTCCCTAATAAGGCATACCACACTTTTAGTAGCAAGGAATGGGAACCCTTTCCCCCAAACAATACACAGGCTCCTTTTAACCAGGAATAAATTTCCCCACCAAATCTGATTTTTTACTTCCTCTTGTGTCCTCTCCCCTCTCTAGAGAAAATGCCAAGAAAAGGTCAATGAGGGAGTGGAGCAAGGTTACTTAGTATGAAAGAGACAGGGCTTGCCCTTGACCATTTGACCAATAGCAGGTATTTGGTCGAGGTGAGGACTGCCTTTAAAAACCATTACTTAAAATGTTCTGAAACTTTTTTTTTAATGCCTAAAATTACTTTGGACACAGACCAGTTTTTTTTTTTTTGTTTTTTTTTTGTTTTTTTTTAGCAAAAGCAGTGCTCTTACCATATATAATGTGAAATCTTAAAAATTATTCTGGTTCTATGCTTCTGCAGCATGATAGACTACGACTCCTGGCTGACCCCACTTCTAAATCCCCTGAGCTATATGTGGGTGTTTATTATGCCCAGCAGATAACGCTCTGATACTACCATGGCCCTGCAGAAGAAGCTAATCAGCAAAGAGAAAAACACAAAGGGCAAAAGGGAAGGGGGAAAAACATGTGAGCAATACTTCATGAAGCTCTGCTGCGCACCCATCTAAATTACAACCTATAGCTCTGAAAGGATGATTGTATTCAGAACCATACAAATACTGGAGGCCCGATGCACAAATTCATGCACCAGTGGAGTCCCTAGGTCTGTGGGATCAGGCCGAAACTGGCTCCCTGACATCCCCCAAGAGGTCCCGGATTGAGAGAAGGAGCAGGCCAGGCCGAGAGGCCAGGGAGGGATGTGAGAGGTTAGAGAGGGACCATGGGAGGGCTCCAGAGCATGTCTGGCCTATCTCACTCAGTCCTAATGGGCCAGACCCCAGCAGCAAGCTGACCTACCAGTCAGAACGTCTGTCCCCTGGTGATCAGTGCATGTCATAGCGAGCAGTTAGCGCCTTTGGCATATGATTAGCATATTACACTTTGACTGGACAACCAGATGACCAGACACTTAGCATATTAGGCTTTTATTATATAGGATTCTGCACTTTGAGGATAAAGACTTTTGTTCACCTTCATCTTCCTCATCCCCAAATGGCCATTTCTACCCAGGAAAGCTCAGTGATGGTACACTAAAAGCACTTTCTTAAAATCATTGCCTCCTGAT
This sequence comes from Pipistrellus kuhlii, assembly GCF_014108245.1. NCBI lineage: Eukaryota > Metazoa > Chordata > Mammalia > Chiroptera > Vespertilionidae > Pipistrellus > Pipistrellus kuhlii. Next base: position 112,770,532 of record NW_023425515.1, on the reverse strand, counting down.
ATGAAATATTATATAATATTAAAATTGTGTCCATTGAAAAAAGAGGAAAAGCTATCTTGGATTTCATAATACTACTAGAAGCCCAGTGCACAAAGATTCCTGCTAAAATGCGCTTTCCTTTCCCTGGCTGCTGGCACCGCCTTTCCACTCTGGCCCCCTCCTTTCCGCTCAGGTCCAGAGCCTTCTCTTTCCACTCCGGCCCCACCTTCCCATGCTGTCCAGAGGCCCTGAGAGACCAGGGGTGGGACAGGATGCCTGTGTTATCACCATGGAGATGATACAAGCATCCCACCCCTATCACTAGGCGCCTGTGTATGCAAATTAACTGACATCTTTGTTGGGTTAATTTGCATATCACTCCTGATTGGCAGGTGGCCTAGCGGAGGTATGGTAAATTTACATGTTTGTCTATTATTGTATTAGGTAACATAATTCATACTTAAAACAACAGAAAATTCCTATTCCAGCCAAAACCGGTTTGGCTCAGTGGTAGAGCGTCGGTCTGCGGACTGAAGGGTCCCGGGTTCGATTCCGGTCAAGGGCATGTACCTTGGTTTCGGGCACATCCCCGATAGGGGGTGTGCAGGAGGCAGCTGGTCGATGTTTCTCTCTCATCGACATTTCTAGCTCTCTATCTCTCTCCCTTCCTCTCTGTAAAAAAATCAATTATATATATATATATATATATATATATATATATATATATATATATAAAAAAGAAAATTCCTATTCCAATTTCATTTCTAAAGACTCCTGTCAGATTTATGGAATGACTTTAGACTTTCTGAATTAATTCATCAAGCCGGAGAGGTGGAGAGTAAGAGCCCTAATATATGTCAGGAAACCAGCCTGAAATTAAAAGTTGAGTAATTCATATTCAGCTCCTAGATTGTATGGCTCTAGAACAGAAACCAGAAAACTATACACTATGAGCCAGCTACTTAGGTTTGTAAAGAAGTTTAATTTAAATTCAGCGACTCCCATTCGTTGAAGGACTTTCTGTACATCTGCGGCAGAGTTGAGTGATCATGACAAAGACCGTGCCTACAAAGTCAAAACTATTATATTTACTTATCTGGCCCTTTAAGAAAAAGTTTTTCAACCCCAGCTCTAGAAGAATGGGCAAGGACCAAGAAGTTTTAAGGAGGTGGAAAATAATTTTACTGAGCAGAAAGCTATCAACTAGAACAGGACGACATTTAAATGATGTATCCTTGTGAATTAGTTGGTTTCCTAAAGCTAGAAGGGTTTAAACAGCTTTTAGATGACCACCCTCTTACAACTGCGGGATTGGGGATGTATGTACCACTTAAAGGGTTGCTTTCTTATTTATTTATTTTATTTTTTTAAATCTTTATTGTTGAAAGTATTACATATGTCCCCCCTTTTTCCCCATCAGCCCCCTCAGCCCCACTCCCATCCTCTATCCCAGGCCCTCACCACAAAGGGGCTGCTTTCTTAAATGACTTCTGAGATTCTGCATCATTCTACGCTATCAATTGCAGAGGTCCATGTTAAGACTTTTTGAAAAATAGTCTCACGTGACTCATAAATAAAAATATTTTACCTTATAGCTGGGAAAACCTAAAGAAAACATGCATCTTGAAAAGGAGAGCCCTGGGTATCTTGTGGTGGCCAGTTTGTCTGTAATTGGACAGAAGCCATGTTTAATCCTGTGACCATTACAGCTCTTAGCATGCGATGATTGCTCCACAGAGATTTATAAATGTACTTTAATGATGTCTCTGTGTCATCCAGATTGCCCAATCCTTCTGCGATCTCACTCCTGGGCGGAGAATGTATGTGTCAGCCCAATTATATATTCTTCTAGAACAACAGTAAGTATTGTTTTCTAGAAACCTAGGTGAGTGGGTGAATGGAGAAATAGGGTAAGGTTTAAAAAGTCAAAGATTCATCATTGTTTTTCATTTCTTAGCCAAGCTACTTTTATAACACTACAACTTAAGAGCAGTGTTTTTGGTAGGGTTTTTGTGGAGTTTTTAAAGTTTCTAATGAAAGAGTTTGACATACCGACTACATTCTAGGGAGGGAGCCTCATAAGACTGGTCTGGGCTCCCTTCCTCTGCCAGAGGAACACACTTTTGCAATCAACGCTCAGGCCAATCCTTTCTTTCACCGATTTGGCAGGGTAACTGCTGGGCTTGCAGGTAGTAGAGCAAGCGTGCTCAGTAAAAGGTTCATTTTTTATGGTGTTGGCTTTCACCTACATATCAGCAGGAGGCAATACCACTTGGTCAAGTCTCCCTTTAAGCTACATCAAAGGCGCTGAGTTTAATGTGGCTGAGTACAGCAGAATCCAACAGCATTCGAAGATTTGGGTGACAGCCAAGGACAAGTAGGTTAAGAATTTTAGCTCTGGCTCTAGAGTAAGAGTGACTTAGGTAGAATCCTGACATGGGCCCACCCCCCATTGCAGATAATACGGTTCAAGAAGAGACTCAAGGTGGAAAGAATTAGAGCTCGGACACCACAGAACAGGGAGAGAAGTATAGTCGAGTTAAGAGGTTACCTGACATTTAACCTCAAAGTGTTTGAAACCATTGAAACCAGGATTAAAAGAAATAAATGGTAGCCACGTTATTAAAATCTTACCATCTATTAAGTCTCTCTTTCAAATAATGTTCACTTTGTTTTGGAAAATAGAGAATTTTAAAAATCAAATAGGTTTTGATTTTTTTTTTTTTTTTTTTCAAATTCCAGAACCAGCTGGAAAAATCTCAAGATACACCTAGTGGAGGTCCTTATATTTAGGTAGTTTGTAATTTTGAATTAAGCATCAAAAAGACAGGTAGGGCATAAGCAAACCATCCAGTAAAAATAGTAAGTTATTGTAAAAGCCACCGTGAAAAGCCTCAGCTAACTCACTGCACTGTACAATTTTAAAAACTCAAAAAAAGAAAACATCTGCTCAAAATTCCACTTTCATAGCCCCTCTGTCTCCTGGTTCTGTCCTCATCACTCCCTAATTGACATACCCAAGTCTATGTCTATCGTCATACCTGCTCCACTCCCACAGCCTGTGTACCTACCTACCCTGCAGCCTCTCCTAAAACCCTGCTGCTAGATGAATGGCCTTTATATTTTAGTCTCCTTGGCATCTGACAAAGCAGCTGGCACATCACAGGCACTCCAGTGTTTAACTGGATGGATATATGAATGGCACTGACAGTAGGAGAAGTGCCCTCAACATGCATGGTATCTTCTCTTCTTGCCTCATTCCTGCTTGTTATCATAACTTGTGCCTTTGCTTCTCCTAGTCCCATCATCTGGGGTGCACTACTCCTTGCCTCTTCAAATCCTAGCTTCCTTTTGAGAAAATGCTTTTCAAAGCCTAGTCCATGAACCACGTGATTAAAAACCATAAAGGATGCTCCTTAAAATGCAGATTATTTGATGCCATAGCAGACATACTGAATCAAAACCTCTGGGAGGGAAGCCCAGGATTGTGAATTTTAAATAAACTCCCCAAATGATTCTGATATCCATTATCCACAAACCACACTCTACGAAAGTTTAATGTCAAGTTAAAGCTCCTTCAGGGTTAATCAAGCAGGTGGCATCACATTGTCCCATCTGTACCGGGGACTGTATCTGATACACAACCAGTTGGCAAAATGATTTCAGCCTTTCATGCCTAGTGATGTAATACAGGGTACAGGCCATTTCTTTAGAAAAGAGTCTCAAAGGCATGGCTATAAAAGTAGGTCTGGGACCTATTGGCTCCCATGACAACAGGCAAAAGTTTCCTTGATAATTTATTATTGACTAGAGGCCCAGTGCATGAAAATCATGCATGGAGTGAGGAGGCCCTCAGCCCAGCCTGCACCTTCTCCAATCTAGGGCCCCTTGGGGGGTGTCCAACTGCCCTTTCACAATCTAGGATCGTTGGCTCCTAACCGCTCACCTGCCTGCCTGCCTGATTGCCCCTAACCCCTCTGCCTCCTGGCCTGATCTCCCTTATCTTGCCCCCCTGTCAGCCTGATCATCCCCACCTTGCCCCCCCGGCCAGCCCAATTACCCCTACCTTGCCCTACTGCCGGCCTGATCACCCCTAATCTGCTCCCCTGCTGGCCTGATGGCCTCTAACTACCTCTGCCTTAGCCCCCCAGTCTGGACTCCTCCTGCAGGAGGCAACCTGGCAGATCAGGGAAGGCATTGTCCCCATTACCTGGCTGCTGCTGCCACTGTTGGCCTGAGCCTCAGCCCTTTGCAGCCACCCACAGCTGCCTGAGCCTTGGCCCTCAAAGCCACTGCAGCTTTGTCTGGAAGGACGTCTGGAAGACATCCACTCTAATTAGCATATTACCTTTTTATTAGTATAGATTTGGGGACCATTACAACCAAGCAGAACTTAAAGAAAACATATGGCCCTGGCCGGTTTGGCTTAATGGAGAGAGCAACAGCTTGTAGACTGAAGGGTCCCAGGCTTGATTCTGATCAGGGGCACATGCCTGGGTTGTGGGCTTTATCCCTGGTAGGGGCCTGTGGAGGCAGCTGAACAGTGATTCTTATCGCTGATGTTTCTGTCTCTCTCTCTCTCTCCCTTTCTCTCTGAAATCAATAAAAATATTTTTTAAAAAAGAAAACACAAGATCTTCACTTTGGGCTTTATCATTTTACAATATCCTTTGTGCAGTATTTTAACTTCCCTCAACTTTCCTTTACCCACCCTTAAAATGCAAGCTATTTGGGGGAAGATGATCAGGAAAGTGATTCTAGTGGGTAGTAGGTTTTTATTTGGAGGGGATGGGGTCTTGAAAATATTTAAAAATTGAGCATGGTGATGGCTGTACCACTCCGAATTTACTTTAAAAAAACAGTTAATTGTACACTTTAGATGACATGTACAGTATATGAATTATATCTCAAAAAAGCTGTTCTTTTATTTTTTTTAAATAAAGAGCAGTCTTCTAATCAATTGCAGATGTTTTCAGACGCCCCCCCACCCCTGCCAGAATTTGCTTACTGTACCCCAAACCACGGTTGTGACACCCAGTTACCTCCAGTCCTGGTGGATCTGGACAGTGTGGTTTGCAAAGGACAAGGTGTCAAGGGGCTTATGGAATTTCTGCAACCCCATTCCCGCAGTCTCCGCATAGGGCACCAGGGCCATTTCCACTGCGCCAGCTCTCTGCTTCCTTTAACCTGCTGGGCAAAAGAATCCTGCCTGCTCTGGCCAGAAAGTGCATTCTTTCTTAGGTGGCCCAAATGCTTTTTTTAAGGTCGTTTTATGGATTCAAAAGAATAAACAGAGATGTGGAAAGCTTTTACATGGTTCTTCCTGTCTTGTGGGAAGTGAGATGTGGCTCTGAATTCATCCCAAAGGGTGTCTTTGGGCAAAAGCACCCAGAACGGCACAACTCCTGCAGGATCTCCCACACACTTCACTGCCAGGACTCAGGGGTGGCGGTGCCAGCCCAGGACCCGGGAGAAGGTAGCGCTTCCTACACTGCTCAGGCCACGTGGGCTGCAGCAGCACCCGCCGAGGTGGGCAGGGCGTTTCTGCTGTTTTGTTTTGGTCTGGCTTCCGCCCTGTCAGCCAAGGACTGTGTTTGCCCTGAGACTGTGAACGGTTCGATGGTCCTGCTTTTTGGTGGACGGTGGACACACTTCCACCTCCCAGAGACTGGCAGTTAGGCACTCTAAAAAAGTTTAATGTCAAGTCAAAGCTCCTTCAGGATTAATCAAGCAGGTGACATCACATTGTCCCATCTGTACTGGGAATTGTATCTGATACATAATCAGTTGGCGAGAGAGTCCAGCCCTCCATGCATGGTGATGTAACACAGGGTACATGCCATTTCTTTAGAAAAGAGTCCCAAAGGCATGGCTGTAAAGGTAGGTCTGGACCTACTGGTTCCCATGACTACTGGCAACAGTTTCCTCGATAATTATTGACTAGAGGCCTGGTGCACGAAAATCGTGCATGGAGGGGATGGGGTCCTCAGCCCGGCCTGCACCCTTTCCAGTCTGGGACCCTTTGGAGGTTGCCTGGGGGGAGAGCGCAGCCCTAGCTCCAGAACAGACTTGGGTGTCCTCAGCTAGGAGGCCTCTCTGCGCTAAGGGGCCACTGGTAGTTTGAAGGCTGGCCACAACCCTGATCATGGAAGGGGTCTCCTCTGGGGTGATGGACGGCCTGGGCTAGGGCTGCCCGCAGTTTGAAGGCCAGACACACCCTGGATCCAGGTGGTGGGTCTCCTCAGGGTGACAATTTGTCCCACTCCCTCAGCTCCCTAGCCTGCTGTTCAGTCGTCCGTCTGGTCATTTCAGTCGGTATGGCCCCTGGCTTTTTATATATTAGGATCTTGAGTGGTAATTTGTTTGTGCTCCTTCTAAAAATAGATCTGAGACAATTTACAGAAAAACAATTTTACAGAATAAACATACAGCAATGTGGAACTAAGAATGAAAGGAAAATAAGGCTAAAATAAAATAAGGTTAATATAGACAAATAAATACCATTTAATAAATTAGAGGTAATTTTGAATTTCCTAGCATGGAAACATTATTATTTACTGTGCCACACCAACACAGCCCTGGGTTCGGTGAACCTGAGCAGGGGTGATGAAGGATGGAGAAATGATAGACAAAGAGAAAAAGCTGGGTCTAGGTGGATCTTCTGTGCCTTACTGAAGCCACAGAACAGATCCAGACTGCAAGCTGAGGCTTTATTTACAATCAGGGACAAACAAGGTAATCTACAATGTTGTGAGTTTCACTTATTTTGGCAGCAATTGCTGCTTCTCCCACAGCCCACTAGCTCCCTAGGAAAGATCTAGGGAGCAGTTACAAGATCAGGCTTCATTATGCTTTGAGGACTGTGCCCTCCAAGCTGGGACTTGTTTTTGACTTTGCCAGCAGATCAGTCCGAGGCTTAACCCTTCCTACAATTTATTACAATATTCACAACATAAAACAAAAGTTGGTTAGGAAAAAATATCTTAAATGTCCCCAATACTGACAATTTGAGATAAGTACCACTTTATGTTCTGAAATGCATATCAATAACATAGAATAACCTATTCTTACCCCCCCCCCCCCCGAGGTGCAGTGGTCCATCACGATGAAACACACAGTGGACAATTAACATGTACAGGAAAGCCTAAGCACTCATACTGAAGGAGAGAAAACCAGTGGTATTGATGTGGGAGTTCAAAAGGGCAGTACCGCAGATTTCCCCTATTTCACTAAGGTACCTCATTTGGCTAAATGATGTGAACATTTCCAAAAATTTTTTTGACAGATTCATCCTCTATTGATTCCAGAAATAGGACATCATCATAACAGAAGCACACTGCAATCCTAGAAACTAGGACCATCACATACAAGACAATTATAGGACTATGAAAATTATGGGACTTTGGAATTCCAAAATTACAGGCTTATGGAATTGGAATGTTTCTCAGTACATGATGATTGTTTGGATATTGACAATGAATCTTGGGTCATTCAGCTTGGGTAGGCTTAATAATGCCACAGTCTCCAGCTAGTCAGAAGCTGTCTGTAGGCACTGAGCTTATTCACAGGGTATTTGTAGTTCCCACAACTGGTATAGCCACCAAACAGCCTAGTTTATTTTATTTTATGCAGTTATAGTGCTTTTACTTTACAAATTTCTCTCATAAACATTCTCTCCTAAAGTTCTAGAGCAGTGGTCAGCAAACTTATTAGTCAACAGAGCCAAATATCAACATTACAACAATTGAAATTTCTTTTAAGAGCCAAATTTTTTAAACTTAAACTTCTTCTAATGCCACTTCAAAATAGACTCGCCCAGGCCATGGTATTTTGTGGAAGAGCCACACTTAAGGGGTCAAAGAGCCACATGTGGCTCACAAGCCGCAGCTTGCCAACCACAGTTCTAGAGAGTATGGGATGTGTAAGTGAATTCCAAAAGGTAAATAAATATGTACTACATGAATTTTCCAGTTTTCTTTTCTGATCATCTTCTATCCTTGGCATAAGAAGATAATATGTGAAATGGTAAAGAAAATGGCTACTTATTGCAAGCAAATCCAGTAACAGCTTATAATAATCGCACTTAAGATGCACCAGACACTAGGCTAAAGTCGTAGCATAGTATCTCAATCCTCACAACCACCCTAATAACTAAATGCAATAATTAGTTCCTGTTTCTGAGATGATAGAACTGGAGCACAGAGAGGACAACTGCCCAAAGCCACTCAAGTAAGGCTAATTCCAGACCCGGGAGCGCACAGCGGGGGGGGCGGTGTGTGTGTGGGGGGGGGGGGGGGTGTTGCTCTCGCTCACACAGTCACAGGTGTGGGCTGGCCCTTGCACGAGTGGAGATAATGAAGCTGAACATCAATCTATGCAGCTCAGCTGGGCTGAGTCGCCTGTGAACAAGGTTAGTTCATTGCTGATGTCTCGTGAGCCAGTGAGTTTCAAAGACGGAAACATTCTCTGCAGCTTGACCACAATTCTAAGCTCACAAATGGATGTTTTTAACTGTAAGGAGAAATGAGGGAGAGAGTTCCAGGAAAACCAGGGTAAGTCTATTTCATTGTCTATTCCAGACCTCCTCCACACTGCTACTGAAATGTCTTCCTAAAGCACACATCAGGCATGCCCCAGCCCGACTGAAAAGCTGGAAACAGTTCCTCACAGCCACACAATAAAGTTCAAATTTTTTAGAATCACGTCAATATCCCTCACAATCTGGTCTCAGCCTATCTCCCCAAACTCCTCAATGGCTGAGTTCCACACCACCACCGGGACCCACGGCCGGCACCCGCTGACCGTGGCTGCAGCATGCCAGGCCTGCCCTTGCCCACACCCCCATCGCCACTCCGCTGTGTGCTCCTCAGTCAGGAATGCCTCTGCTTCCACATCCAACCGCAGAAATCCCACTCTTTTTTCTACACCAGCCTGAACGCCACATCCCCCCACAAATCAGTCACATCCTCCTTGGTGCTGACATTTTCTGTCTCTACCTCTATCAGAGACACCACCATACTCTGCAGTCAGGGTTAGGTGTCCACGCATCTGCCTTCTCTCGATTCAGCAACCACATCTCTCCCCTCCCTGTTGTCATTAGTGCTGAGCCTGGTGCCTTAAAACGGCTCCATAAACACTGGACCACCTAATTAGACCTGTTATTCCTATGACGGAAGACATCTGAATTCAAGGAAACTTTTCCTCAGGATGTGCTACCCAGTGCCTCGGTGTCCATTTGATTATAGGCACACTGTCACGGTATCTTCCAGAATGTAAAACGATGCAACAATAGAACCCACATACCTTTGTTTTCACATGCTATTTGTAATCTCTTTATAAATAGATCGGGGGTTTTGTTGTTGTTGTTTTTTGCATTCTGTGGCAGGTATACAGATATTCACTGTCAAATCTTTCAATTTTTGTTTATGTTTGAAAAATTTCACAATAAATGTTGGCAAAATTTAAAAGATGAATCACCACCATCTGGGGTGGCTCAGTGGTTGAGCATCAACCCATGAACCAGGAGGTCACAGTTCGATTTCCGATCAGGGCACATGCTCTGGTTGTGGGCTCAATCCCCAGTGATACAGGAGACAGCGATCAATGTTTTTATCTCTCTACCCTTCTCCCCTCCTCTCTCTCTAAAATAAAAAATATAAACACATTTAAAATAAAAGATGAATCACAACTTGGGGTTTGCTTCCTCAAAAAGGTATGGAAATAAATTATAATATTTGCAGGAGTCGACATGGAAGAAGCCAGGAATTCATTCTGGAATAGTAAGCGAAAAGCACTTAGGTAAGAGTTTGGTAAAACATGTTTGCTGCCCAGTAGGAAAAAGCATGTACCATAGTTGACCTCAGGGAATCATGGAAATAAATTCCTCACTCCAGGGAAATGTTCTGGTGACACATTTTATTTTTGTAGTGTTAACAGGGCTATCCCGATTGTCTCTGTGGTTTCAGTGATGTAAGGTGGCACTTCAGAGGTTTCAGTTCTGAGCTCAGCTTCCTATGAGCCATGCCGAAGCACCAGGACCGTGAAAATGTGCCTCTCAATGAGGGAGACAGAGATCAAGGGCATGAGAGTGGGCAAGCATTTCTACTCCCCTGAAAACAAAGGATGACCCATTTGCTTCAGAAAAGAGTGACATCAACACTGAGTGAGAGAAGTGCTAATCCTTAGATGGACAATTGTGATCCTAAAAAGATCCAGCCAAAAGGAAACAAAATAACACCAATGAAAGGCAATGTTACAATAGCCAGGACACCTTAACCTTATAAGTAATGAGTAATGTGACATGACTCACTACTACTTGTTCCTAAATATGGTCAGAAAAATAAAAACAATCCATTAACTAAGATGTGAAAACAACCCAGGTGTCTCCCATAGATGGATGAGTAGCTAAAGAAAATGTGGCATATACACAGTGGAATATTATTCAGCCTTAAGATAGAAGGAAATCCTGCCATTGGGGACAACATGGATGAACCTGGAGGACATTATGCTCAGAGCGATAAGCCAGACACAGAAAGACGAACAATGTAGGACCTCACTTACATGCAGAATCTAAAATTAGTCACATTCATAGAAGCAAAGAGCAGAATGGTGGTTGCAAGGCTTTGGGGGGAGCGGGGAGGGAGAAATGGGAAAATGTTGGTCAGAGGGTACAAAGTTTTAGTTATGCAAGATGAGTGAGTTCTGGAGATATAATGTACAGCAATGTGAATATAATTAACAATACTGTATTACAGACTTGAAATTTGCTAACACAGTAGATCTTAAGTGTTCTCACAATTGGAAGGAAGGAAGGAAGGAAGGAAGGAAGGAAGGAAGGAAGGAAGGAAGGAAGGAAGGAAGGAAGGAAGGAAGGAAGGAAGAAGGAAGGAAGGAAGAAGGAAGAGAGGGAGGGAGGGAGGGAGGGAGGGAGAGAGGGAGGGAGGAAGGTGAGGTGATGGATATGTTAATTAGCTTGATTGTGGTGATATTTCACAATATATCAAATCATGATGTACAACTTAAATATATACAATTTCTATTTTTCAATTACATCTGAATAAAGTTTAAACAGAAAAAACAACAATAAACTATTTATTTGGGGTTAGGGCCATAAAGGGAGTATATACTGTATAATATACTTTTCTTTATAACTACATATATTTTAAAAGTATATGAGACTTACAAATTATTTTCACACTTCCCTTGGCTACAGCCTTGCAGTTCATCAAATAAAATGCAAAAGATAACTAGATTTGCTACTTCTGTGGCCGGTACCAACTCCACCTCTCACCCTTTCCTCCATGCTAAGGCTAATATATATCCTGGAAATGAACGTATTTATGTCTTGCATACTCTGGTAGGGAGAACAAAATTTAAGTGGCTAGGGAAAAAGAAAAAGCAAGCTCTCTGTTCCAGGACCTGTCTCATTATACATAATTTAAGTACTGAAGAGTTGTTTAATTTTAAACAACTTTTATAACACTCTATAAAAAGAGAAACATCACATCTTGTATGTGCTTATCCTCAGCTAACATTTTTTCCAACCTATTTGGACACACTTGTGCCCACTTAAGCAGTCACTCTGGATTGGCTGCTCAGAATTTAATTCTGCCTGATTCATGTCACCAATGGTTTGGAAATACAGTGAGGCAATAAGGCACGGCTGTTCCGGGCAACCAACCAAGAGACCACCCCCTCCCTGGCCAGACCACGCTGCTCCTGGGTAGGGGTATCTCAACCCTGCCCAGGGCTTTGATCTGTTTTCAGTTTTTAAATGCTCCCTGTTGCCTAGTGGGGAGCTAAGCGACTTTGCTTCAATAGACATTATGTCACCCCCTCAGCCCTTATGTAAACAGAATGTCTAACACCTTCACCATGTAAGCCGAGCCAGCCGTCCGGTCCGAAGTAGAGGCTGACAAGATAAGTATTTTGCGTCAGCACCTGCAGAGGAGTCGTGCCTCCTCGCATGCAGGCCTTCTGCGCGGCACAACCAGGACATTTAAATTTACACTCGCAGCTCTCCTTTCTGACTCCTACTAATACTCATTAAAGTCATCATGACATCAGATAGAGAGAAAATAATATTTCTTCTTCCCGAGACCTTCTTTTCCTAAACCATCGAGAGAGTCTCACAGAACATAAAACCCTGAAAGGAGAAGGCAATGCCTCTTTTATAACCCCTGCGGCGAATGGAAGTTAATACGCATTCCTCATATCCGCACAGTGTTTCACAACGTATAATTCTCTCATTGAAATGTTTGATGGTATAAATGATGAGACCAAGAAGACAACACACAAATTTTATTTTTTTATTTCATTTTCGAGAAACTGAATATCAACTAAATAAGGCGCCATGCTGGGTTTTGGGGAAGGGGGAGGTGTCATGATAAGCAAAGCACTCCGTGACAGAGAAGCAGAGAAGTCGGTGTTCAAGGTGATGGTCCCAGATCCACACAGCTGCTGGGAGGCAGAGCCAACACTGGAACTCAAAGCTCCCAAGTCCTTCCTCTAAGCCTCAGAGCTCATCTGCACACTGCATCGGAAATGAGAATGCCACTCTGCTGTTCTGCCTTAGGGAAAGTCATGAGGCCCCCAGTGCTTTCCCAAAGGTCACGGCACGTGGTTAGCAAAGTTCAGAAAGGCTTCCTTGATAAGATGGCCTTTAAGCTGGGGTTGAAAGAGCAGATAGGACTGAGAACGTGAGAGTGGGCAATTGCACAGTGTAATGGGAGAAATCATGAGAAAAGGCCAGAAGTAGGAAATCATGGAGTAGAGTTAGTTGGCTGGATGATATGTATACAAAGAGTGGAGGAGCTGCAACTGTAAGGGAGTGGAAGTTGGATGGCATCTCACCTTTATTCAATAGGCCTCAAGGATCTACTGAAGGTGACGGACGAGGGATAACAGACTACATCTGTGCTAGAAAACGGAACTAGTGTTGATGTAAGGGCAGACTGGCAATAGAGGAGATGGGCATAGAAGTCAAGGCCAAGATCATAAAGCTCTCATCTATGAAATGTAGGGAGGAGATGGAGAAAAAAAGATGGGAATGATTGACTGAATATGGGTGTGAGGGCAGAGACTGAGGATGAACCCGAGTAACGAGCACCCTGGTTTTCAAACCTTAGTTACCACTCTCCAAGTGCTTTTGTTGAAATGGAGATTGCCCACACCAGATTCCATCGGAACGAGTCCAAGAAGCTGCATATGAATATGTAGGCTAGGTCTGTACTAATCAACAAACTCTGAAGCTGGCCAGCAATGAAATAAATCCAGAAAGAGAAGCTACCTTTACAGTATTATAGCAATTTGACTTATAATTCTACATCAATGGAATCTAATAATTAAACATTGAAGCTTGATTTCATGTGCACTTTGTGTGTGTTTTCCATTTCATTTTTCTAGCAATTCATTTTTAGTGAATTTTACAAAAGTATGGGTCCACAGAAATTAAAATTCTTGCACAAAGACAGTTTGAGAAGGATTGCACTCCCTATATGAATACATGGGTTAGTGAAACAGAGGAAAACGTATGTTCAGAACTGAGAGAACTCCCTGTAGTGGACATGTGGCCTCCTGAATACACCAGCTGCTGGCTTCCACTCTGCCATAACCAGGCCACCGAGCCTCCACGGCCGTGCACCGAAAGCCTGGACCTGCCCATCCCCATGCCCTATGGCTGCATATTATCTCCTCACTCTTGTGCTGGACATGCTCCCTCACCCCAAACCCATGGCTAGCTCAGCTCCACGTGTAGGTCTAGTGCCTCATGCCAAACCATCCGAATTGCTTTGCTGTTTTTTAGGAAATACACCAAAACTCAGCAGCAGACTGTGGGATAGGAAAAAAAACAAACAAAAAAAACTAAAAGTAAGCAAACAGCATTATAAAAGCTAAGGAGAAAATTTCTTAGACTGTACAGCTTAGGGAAAAGGAATATCAATGTCATTAAGCCTTGCAAAGAGAAGGAGGAAGACTCAGGACACAGCCATCCGATGCATCTGATAGAAGAATTTCAGCAGAATGATGCAGACAGGGGTAGGACAGCAAGGAGAGAGGATGGAATGAGTGGACAGGAGAAACCAGCTCCTCTGAATGAACTTCACAAAACTGTTTTATTATGTGACTGGGTGTTATATGGAATAGTTACATTACTCTAAATAATAATTTTCTCCAAAAATCTTCCCTATTTTATTATCCACTAATAGTTAATCTAAACTGGCATCTATAGAAGTCTCACTTTTTGCCTTGCTGATGACCCTTCCTATATAATAAAAGGCTAATATGCAAATAGACCGAACAGTGGAACAACCAAACAACCGGTGCTATGACATGCACTAACCACCAGGGTGTGTGTGTGTGTGTGTGTGCGTGAGTGCGCGCAAAACAGGGTGGGTGTTGGTTGTGGCAGGATGGTGGAGCAGGTGAGCAGGGTGCCAGACCAAGACAGGGCATCTGTCGCTGTCATTGGGGTAAGCCTCTGGTGATTACTGAAAATTCTTGGCTCCCATGCACTGTGGTCCCACCTGTTCACACCCACTGCCAGCGCTGGAGCTGCTGCTCACACCCACCACTAGCACCAGCCCCACTCACACCTGCTGCTGGTGCGTGGTGCTGGTCCTGAGCCTTCAGGGCCATCAGCAAGTTTGAGCGGCTGCTGTCAGCCCTGATCACCCCTGAGGGCTTCTCCACCTCTCCCCGCTCCTGAGGGGTGATCAGTGCAGCAACCGCAGCTCGCACCCACTGATGGTGCTGGCCCCACTCGCACCGCTGCTGCCACTGATCCCAATCATTCCTCACCATCAGCAGATGTGAATGGGGCTGGTGCCATCAGTGTGTGAAAGTGGTGGCGGCAGGAGCAGGGCTGCCGATAGATAGGGGCCCAGAGTCATGACAGAAGGGACTAGGCAGGGGCATGGAGGATGGGCCGAGACTCGCCTCTGTGCCCACCACAGCCTCGCAGCCCACAGTTCCTTTCAAGGTACACAAATTTGTGCACTAGGCCCCTGGTCTACATATACACAAAAGCCTACAGTGACCATCCAACCGGTCAATAGCTATGATATGCAATGACCACCAGGAGGCAGATACTTGATGCAGGAGCTGCTGAGCAACAGTAACTTTGCAGAGTGCCCTCTCTCACTCGGGGACCCCTCAGGAAATGTCCGACTGGTGGTTTTGGCCTGATCTCCGCAGGCCAGGCCAAGGGATCCCACCTGCCAAAGGGACCCCACTCACTCCACAGATGCCCTTCGAGCCCCAGTACCTTCCCCCCCCCCCCTCCCAGTTGCAGCTGGCAGGGGAAGGACCACAGGAGGTTGGCTCCAGGGCATGTCTGACCCATCTTGCCCAGTCCCACTCTGCTGGCCACCTAATAATTACTTTTCTTCCTATGTGCACAAATCCATCACTGGCCTCTAGTACAGAATAAGTGACATCAGTCATTCTTTAAGGCAAAGTCCATAAAAATATGCAATACTTATGTTTTCTTGCAAAAAAATACAAAACATTTGGAGAAGGATAAGCACAGAGGGGAAAGTTGAGGGTAAATTGGAGTCTAGTTTCACACATTTTTGGATTTGTGCCCTACCTAAATTGCCAGAATTTAAAACAGAAACATGGGAAAGCACCTTTGCAATTTTTCCAGAAGGATCGTATCTTTTGAAATTGAGTACTACAAGATGCCAATAGGATCACGAACAACCCCAAAATGCCCAGATGCTTGATATCAAAATTAGAAAAGATATCTGCCTACTCTCATTCTTATTTCCTAAAATAAATATGGAAGGTGAGATACAAGATAAAGGCCAGTCATTACTGCAAAGAACAGGCTTGAGCTGAGTTCGCTGATCCAAGAGAATCATTCACAAACATCTTCAGCTAATTCCCTTCTTAAAGATGTTTAACATGTATAAGGTAAAAGTGTGAAGAGCAATAGCATCGATGAAAGGTGGGAATTTTTGCTGCACTTCCTGTGTGTTAGGACTGATTCTTTCCTTCCCAGACTTGGACAACTGTTTAAAAGAATAGCTCTGGATATGTTCTCTAACTTGACTGAGATGATGGTTCCACAGGTACAGATACATGTTAAAGGTGTACACTCCCCCCCCCCCCATGTTGTAGGTCAATTACATCTGGAGAAAACTGTTTAAAAAGGCAATCACTCGGAGATACACCACAGGGAACGCTCCTAGAACCAGTTTCTGAGCATCATCCAGTCTGGGGTTTCTCTACTGTGTTCCAGGGAACTGACGAGCTGGAGCAATCAGGGTCCCACCAAAGAAAGAGAAAGCCCTGCAAGTGATGACAACAGGGGGAATTTAGCACAGGGAGCGGGCGGGCGGCAGAGCAGTGGGAGAGCCACAGATTAACAACAGCAGGAAGCCCCTTCCACCAGCAAGAAGGAGGGAGAGCCCGGGCTGCCACAGCCGAAGGTGGAACAGGGTGATCCTTCCAGGGAGAGCTGGAGCCACAGAAGCGCAGAAGCAGCTGGAATTGCAGCCTCCTGGGGAAGGGCCACCAGCGGACCTGGGGGCAGAGAGGCCTGGGTCTGACCCAGGGTGTTTCAGAAGAAAGGGGTTACACGGTAAAAGTAATTTTTTAAAAAACCACAGGATTAAAACAAGCTAGGAAACTTCTTTACCACAGGGCTTTCATATGCTAATAGACCTGTAAATCTCAAAGAGAGGAACGTAACACCAAGTGCTTCTGTGATCTTCTTTTATGGAGCGTGTTGGAGAGGTAGTGTTCCATGAAACACTATTTGGAAAATGCAATGCTCACATTTTACAGACAAGGGAATTTGGTTAAGTGGTTTGAACAAGACATTATAAAAACAGATAATACTGAGAGTAGAGGCTAGACTCAAGCTTCCTGAATCTTAACCAAGAGTTCTTTCTCACTTCCTAGCTCCATCAAGGAAACCAGGTACTTAATCATTCTAGTGCATAAGGAGTCATTTTGCTGGTATAAACAAACTACCAGCTCCATGGAATGAGCACAGTCTCTTTGTTAAATTGAGGACAACCAAGGCACCATGGCAAAAGAACAAATGCAAAAGAGGTAATAAATGCCACGGAGTTGCCAAGTTTATTGATGGGAAGAAACAAAGAGAAAAGGGAAGGGAAAAGCGAGAGTAAAAGAAGGCCACCAACCTCCACTGAGGATCACCCGCACCCCTGCAGCCATGCTGGCGTCCACATCTCCTCCTGACCACACTCGTGCGAGTAGAGCAATGGGGTCAGACAACCTCAACTATGTAGATGCAATGACCAAGGTGACAGATTTGTGGGATTAACTCCCTAAACTAGTGGTAAGGGATCCTGCCCTACATAAACCCTATAAAAACACCAAGGCCTGCTCCATGGCCCTCTGAGAGAACTCAGCTCTCCCAAGTATCTTCAGCTGAAGCACCTATGTCCTCCTCCTCACTCTTTACCCTCCAATCCACCCCTCCTGCCAGAGAGGTGGCTAACCACGCTCTAAGTCAGATGTTAGGAAACAAAGCTGCGTTCCTCAGGCCCAAGGAAACTGCCACCACCCCAAGCTCTTCCCTCTTTTTTAAGGTTTCATCTTTGCAGGGGGTAGGCGATGATAAGAGTTGCCCTAAGTTATTTAACTGAAATTCAGTGACAAAATACTCCAATAAAACGGTTAGCTGAGGGGGAGAATCCATGAAATGTCTCACGTGTACAGTATTTGTAAAGAAATGCTCACAAGTTCCCCAATTACCTCAAATGCATTGCGAGCTACTGGTTCAATAGCACTGTTGGAACTACCATGTTACTTGTCTATATTAGAGCATTTTCTCATTTATTTACCATTAATCTGTGTAGCCCTTTTTCATAGAAAACAGCTCAAAGCAAATGAGTCTAAGCTCCATGTCACTCTGGATTTATGAAGTCTCTATTAATTTAGTTTTAATCTGATCTTTTAAAGTCTCCTGATCCTGCCTTTAGGGCCAGTAAAAGTTATTTTTGTGAGTTTCACAATCCAAAACTTACACAAAGTTTTAATATGCATTTTCATAGGGGAAAGAAAACTATTTAACCCCTCCCTTGCCACCCCACCCCCAAATTTCAATAATTTACCAGCACAAAATTCCTATAACTCTTATTCATTCTTCAGGCTTCTTTCTCTTAACCCCCCAAATCCTGCAGAGCTCGGATCAAACAGAGCACAACCCAGGGAAAAATTTAATCGCTCATATCTCTGCCTGAGGGATTGTCTAGGTGCTATGGTGACAGACACCTCACGGAAAGTATGTGGAAGAAAAAAAGATTTTTAAACTCCTAGGAGGAAAGGAGGGAGGGAGGGTGAATGAGGGAGGGAGGGAGGGAGAGAAGGAGGGAAGAAGCGAGAGAGATTGATCTCTAATGGACTTGGTGTCAACAAGGAGAAGAGAAGCACAACACAGGGTGTACATATTCAATCAAAATTACTTACTTATACATCATGTGGCAAAACACCAACAACAAGATATTATCCAACAAAGGTATTTTGTTTCTATTCCCCGAAATTTTGAATTTTAAGGATTATATTGATTTGTTTTTCTGGTTAAAGGTGCAGCTTCTTCACAGAGGATTTTTAGGCAGTGAAACTACTTGTATACTGTAATGACAGATGTCCAAATTCATAGAATTCCCCACACCAACTGTGGACTTTGGGTGATGATGACACATTAATGTAGATTCATCAATTGTAACAAAAGGATGCTGCTAGGGAGTGAGGCTCTTGGTTTCAGGGCAGGCGGTCTATGGGAAATGGCTGTACCTTCCACTGCAAACCTAAAACTGTTCTAGTAAAAAAAAAAAAATGTACAGCACAGCTTCTCTTTTATTAATCTATTCTGATATGGCTGTTCAAAAAAATCTGAAAAAAATGCAATTAAAACTTTTAGTGCTTAATTTTATAGTTTACATAACTGTTTTTAGAATGATGTATTTAAATGTAATTCATAGATTGCTTTTTTTAAAGAGAGAAATAACTGGTCTCAGAGATTAAGCCAATTACAATATAAAAATCTCCAGGCCTAATCAGCACATAAAATGGCTCACACCAATGATATGGCTCTGTTGATACACAAGTCGAAATTTTTTGCTATGTTCATGTTCAGGAAACCAAGACTGTAAACACAGGAACAACAATCAACAAACGCAGATGTTTAAGGCTGGAAGTCACATTCTGGACAAGGTGAAAAGGGTAAGTGGCAGAAGAGTCATAATAAGGACGGTGGCGGATACCAGAGGTCAGCTTGGAGAGGGCACTGGCTCTGCCTGGGGCAGTTTGCTGCCTGCTGTGAAGCCCGCACTCCTCCCCCACCCCCAGCGCTCCGATGATGAGAAAACAATCTGAGCATAATAACCCCAGCATGTGGAGCAAGGATGTTTCAGGCCTAGGACAATCCCAATCTATCCAGCAGGATCAGCAATCAAGGGCGTGTGCCCATGAACCTGAAAGTCAGGAAGGCTCTCCCACTCAGAACCAGAGCCTCATTCTGCAAAAATGTTTGAAGGGGGGTCTTCAGCCCAGTCATCTGGGACTGGGTTAGAGATAAGAAGACCATGGGGACCTATCAAGGAATGACCTGATGTAATTCCTGATGTAATTTAGATATCATCTCTATTATGGACCCAATCTCTTTAATAATAGCTGTGGGAAGGGCAGGAAGAGGATCGGTGCCTGCGGACATCAGAGGAACAATGCCACTCAGAGCAACGTGGTTTTCAACTCACTTTCAGAGCAGAAAACAATTCTCTGGGGTCAACAGTCTTTCCACATACTAAACAAGGGGATATTTATAGATATGCATAGCTTTTTCTCTTTTAAAAGCAGAGTTCTGGAAAAGAATGCTATCCACTAATAGAAAGATATTTGGTCATCCCCAGCTTTTGCCCAAGGCTGTGCTCTTGCATGCTTTTGTCATTTCTCCTAAATTATTCATTTATGTGGACCAACACTCCCAGGTCCTATTCCCCTGGTGCAGTCAGTGGTCTGTAAACTCATTAGTCAACAGAGCCAAACATCAACAGTACAATTGAAATTTCTTTTGAGAGCCAATTTTTTCAAACTTAAACTTCATCTAACGCCACGTCTTCAAAATAGACTCGCCTAGGCATGGTATTTTGTGGAAGAGTCACACTCAAGGGGCCAAAGAGCCTCATGTGGCTCTTGCCAGGCAGTTTGCCGACCATGGTCCTGATGCATTAGGATCTCTTTCTAAAGTTTGTCCTTCAGTGTTAGGATATAACAGCAGTGAAGAGGGACCGATCCTGAATAAACATAACACATTTACTGCAAACCGAGATTAGGTGATATGCAAGAAGCTTGAAAGCTCTAATTTCTATTGTCTATGAATAATGCAAATTGACCAATAATTTCAAACTTTCTATCAATGACAGGGAAAGCACAACATAAGAATGGGTTGTCTCGCCCCAGTGGTGTGGTCCCATGTACCAAGAGGTCACTGGTTCAATTCCTGGTCAGGGCACCTGCCCAGGTTGTGAGCTCAATCCCCGGTGGAGAGTATGCGGGAGGCAGCTGATCAATATTTCTCTCTCATAGATGTTTCTCTCTCTCTCTCTTTCCTTTCCTCTCTCTGTAAACCTGGTGGGCAGGTTTCCTCAGAAAAATAATGTTATGGAAGGTAGCTGTAACCCCAGCCAGTTCTAGCACCTAACTTTATCCATAAAGGTGCTGAAATACTATATTTTTACTGTGGGGAAGGAAATGTAGAGGACAATAATTTCAAAATACTACTAATCAAACAAAAAGAAATCCATCAACTTCAGTGAACTACAATGCCATGTGTTTCTAACACTTGTGGTAAAAGATTAGCAGGTATAACTCTGGGGTTCTGAGAATTTCTGGCATTCTCAAACACTTTGGAAGTTAACAGCCCTGGTTCTTTAGTAGCTCAAGTCTTTTACTAAAAGAGGAATGATTTTCCTGCGCTTTGATACAACGTCACCAGTTCCATATATTCCTGGAGAGACTGGGGCCATTTTCTGGTTCTCAGGTTTCCGGAGGGCAAGCGTTGGGAAAGAGATGGGAGCCAGGGGGTTGAGGAAGAGGTGAAGAGGTTATGAGAGGAAAAACATGTCTGAATAACAGCAGCTTCGCTGTCATGATGAAAACAGAGAAAGGACAACAGAATGCACTAGCTCTTTAAGGGGAACACAAAGGTAGAGAAGACGGCAGCTGTCCCCCATACCAGCCTGGGTCGCCCAGCTGGTGGCTGGGTTGAGCAATGGCCTCAGGAAGGACAGGACAGAAAGGTTAATGTGTAATAGCTGTGGCTACTTGCATGGGGACCTTGCAAACTGTTCACGTCTTAGGGAGCTTCTATACTGATTTCTACTCCTTTTACTCAGAGTCTTATGGAAGCTTCTAATCAGGAACACAATGATATGAATTAAAATATTGTCTACTTTCCTTCCCACTGCTGGAAGTGCTCAAGGTGATGTCACTAAAATTCAGACAAGAGGATTGGGAGGCAGTTGAGGCGATGGGGATCGGCGGATGCATAATAATAAGATTCAACATTTTTAAGTTAAGAAAAAAACTATAACTGGTCTATATTAAAATAAGCACTACATGGACTAATTTATTTTTAAATACAGATTGGGAAGGAGAGAGTGGATGACTGACTTGTGAAAATATTACAGAAAGCTGGTTAAATATCCAAGAACCAAAAAATATTACCCTCTTCGTTTTCCTTTTCTAACTCAGCTTTTAAACAGATAAGGGGGAGGCAAAAATAACAGAGCCATTATCTTTAAGTATTTGCTATAATACCTTTGATATTCAATGTTCATCCACCTACCCCCCACCCCGAAATTCAAGTAAAATATTAATGTGAAACCCAACATTTAAAAGTAGCTAGATTCTGGTTGCGGCTCAATCTCCAGTGTGGGGTATGCAGGAGGCAGCCAATCAATGATTCTCTCTCATCATTGATGTTTCCATCTCGCTCTCCCTCTCCCTTCCTCTTTGAAATCAATAAAAATATACTAAATAAATAAAGTAGCTAAATTCTGAACACACAGTGATGGCACAGATTTATTACATGCTGAGTCAAGTGCAGAGCATTATGTGTGTTTTGTTTCCCTTTGCACACTTTGCTATACCACTGAGAATCCTCTTGTCTGTGCAAATCAGAGGAAAGCTTTTAAATAGAGGAACTGAGCATGATTCAGCATATTTAAAAAGGATTTATACCCATTCTTAGAAGGACAACCAGAGGAAACACCATCTGAGGTCTAAACAATGATATCTGCTTGCCCTTTGATCTGCATTTAAGGACACTTAGTACAACTTTTTTGTTGAAATACCACTGAATTTCACCATTTACTATTTTAAATCTCTTTAGGAGAAAATTTGCTTTTTTGAACCACACTCTCCGAACTATTTTTGCTGTGAGTAGTTTGCAGGCATGGGTTCATTTGCTGCTAACAAAAAATCTTCCTTCATAAGTACAGGCAGCTTAAATGAAAAATAATTCCACTGATACTATGGTTATGAGAAAAAGACAGTACAATGTATCTGGTTACACATACAAGTGGGGAGTATTCCCATTTTTCTTCTAATTTATGTTTCCCAAGAGTAATATTGTCAGAAGATTGCCAGTATTTTTAGAATAAGTTTCTTATTACTTGTACTAATACATACTGATTCCCTTTTCTGAGCATAATTTGAGTTATTTCAATTTATCCTAGCATCTGGAGATCAGCATCTCATTAATTCAAAATAAATAAATGAAATCTGAAATGCAGATTTAAAGAAACCTTTGCACTGGTCTCAAATGTAATGCATATTACAAATTAATAATACATATGGGTAACTAATACAAAAGAGGTCTATTAATAAACCATTATGATATACATCAAATACCAAGAAACCGCAATATCCTAAATGCCTTCACTTACTTGCAGGTATAGCATTCTAAATGATCACCCAGATTAGTGAAATACACATTTTAAATGGGAAATATGCCCATGTTTTCATCAATTCAGTTTTTATAAAGCATCTCTCATGTGCTCGGCGTTATGTTAGGAACTTAAGTTACGATAGTAGATAAGCCTGGTTGCCTTTTGAGGCTGATATCCTCCAGGGATGATAAATAAATGACTAAGCAAATTTAAAAAGACAAAAATATACTCCTTGTGATAAGTGCAACCAAGGAAATAAACAAGGTGATGGTAAAGAAGGGGGGGGGGGAGCGCGGGCAGCACTGATTTCTATGGAGTAGTTAGAGAAGGCTTCTCTCAGAAGGTGAATTTTAAGCTAAGACCTGAGGATATTTCAGGATACTTCTCCAAGGTCACCAAATTGGCAGGCTTGTTCATTAGGCTGCCAAGACATTTTTAGAATTAGAAAACAAGTAGAAAATGCCATCTGTGGCCCTGATTGAATGCAGGTTCACGAGTACACCGGTTTCGCTGGCACACTCTGCACACCAGCCAGCTACCATTTAGGTTACACACCCCAGCCTACTCAGCAGGAGTGGGTTTAAAACAGTCGGTATAAACAACAGGAGCTGGTCCAATGACTAGAGGAACTTATCCTGTTGATTCATACTTCCTGATAGCCACTCTAGCTAACAAGGATCAGGGTTTTCAAATGTGTCTCATGAGTAAATAATTCCTCGGCCTCAAGGGAAAATGATGTTTACAACTATATAAACTTTCCCTTATAACTTATCTAACTCAGTGCGTATAAGAGTACTTTAAAACACGGAGCTGTGACATGGATTTTTCTGTAGGTTCTTTAATAGACTAATCATGTAATGCGGCTAACAGGCCATTGACACAGATTAGGAAATCTGTGGAATTCTCCCAGCATCCTTAGAGAATCCACATTGCTAAGCAATTATTTTCTTCAACAGAACTGTCCTGCTCAGAGCCATTTTAGCCTCTCATTATGAAATCCCCATTCTTACTGCTAAATGGATTAAGATGAAATAGAATTGTTTGACTGGCAGGGGCATGGCTTTGTGACTTGAATTCCACTTATCTGGAGAGGGTTTTCTCCTCTAAGCACACAGTAGTCCAGATCTGGACCTGTGATTGGAGTTACAACTTGCAGTCAGAAAGCCCAGGGGTTTGATAGGAGGGGCCTGGGGCAAAGTTCAATACCTAGGAGTCTCTTTCAGTTCTGTATCAGCTGGGGTGGCGGTGGAGGGTGAAATTAACACTAGCATTGATGCATTCTCTTGGAATTTTAACTTTTTCAGTGTTTTTTTTTTTTAATCTTTAGCACTCCTTTATGAAAAATGAAAGCATCCCTAAGGAGATATTGTGTTAAACCATCACTTTTGCAGTATTAGTTGGCAACCAAGGTCCAGCAGTGTGACTCAGAAGCAATGTGTACCTGTAGACCAGGAAAGGTCAGCAAAGCAAGGGAGGAGAATTTCAGAGGTCATTAACGCAGTGGGTGTCATCACACTTTACAGACTTGCCTCAGGCCAACTCTCACAATTTCAAACACCATCTAAGAGGCTGTGGCTCCCAAACATTGGCATCACCTGGGGATCTTTAAAAATGCTAATAAATACCCGGCTTCCACCACACGCATTCAGATTTAATTGGCATGAGTCCCTCCTGGGCATCTGGATTTTTGAGGTGTAGCAAATTTGGGAGCTACTAACCTAAGGAAGCACTGCTCTTAATGGCTTACTGGGATGATTTATTGAGTTCCTTCAGACATCAGAAATCTCCTAGGCTAGTGCTTGTTGACCATGGTAGCACATTAGAAAAGTCTAAGGTACTTAAAAAAGAAGGAAGGAAGGAAGGAAGGAAGGAAGGAAGGAAGGAAGGAAGGAAGGAAGGAAGGAAGGAAGGAAGGAAGGAAGGAAGGAAGGAAGGAAGGAAGGAAGGAAGGAAGAAAGAAAGAAAGAAAGAAAGAAAGAAAGAAAGAAAGAAAGAAAGAAAGAAAGAAAGGAAAGAAAGGAAAGAAAGGAAAGAAAGGAAAGAAAGGAAAGAAAAAGAATGACACCAGAGACCACCCTCAAAGACTCTGGCTTCATTGCTCAGAGGAGGAGCCCCAGACGCCTTAGTTCTGTAAGGGTCCTCGGGTGATGCTAATGGCAGCCAAAATTGACAATCATGGTCCAAGCCCAGGAACTGTTTTCCTGGAGACTACAATGTGATTCTCTGCTTCCACTTGGTCCAGATTGGGACGATCCACAGAGGAAATAAAACATTTCCCCAAGGCTGTCCGGGAAACTTATGTGTGTGGAGGGGCGGGGGGGGGGGGGGGGGCGGTGAGGGAGAAGACAAGTGGTGGACTTTTACTAAGCCAGAAGAAACAGAGTTGTTAGAATAAGGAATAGCGCTTGTCCTCCGCATCCCCTCCCGAAACTTGATGGACTGGAGGGAGAATTTCCTTAGAATGCTTCCTGGAAGTAGCTCAAACTTGGATTCGGTTCCAATAAATTGTGAAAATTCTTGTCCAATCAGAGCCCCTGGCACTGCAAGTAGCAAGATTGGCAGGCCCCAAGCCTCACTCCCTGAGAGATTCTGTTTCACGAATTTCCCAGGAGGATTTCTGCACCACTCAGATGCCAGTCATTCTGCTTCACTTCTCCCCTCCCCCTTCGCCCGCATTCCTCCCTTCTTCCCCCAAAACTCAGCGGAGTTAAGAATCACCCCATACATGTACTTGTAAACAAATCGCCAAAATATTTTGCATGGGAGTCATCCAAGTAACTAATGCCCTTAGATGACGGACCCAGGTTTTGGACGTGGCTTGGCGACGTGCCTGCCACTTTGGCGAGTAAGTGTCTGCTAACCCGTTCGGAGTCCTGCGCCCCGCAGGAAGGGAAGTCAGCAGAGACGCACCTCCCAGGCTGCGGAACCCACCGCCCAGGCCGCCACACCCACCCCGGGCGCGGCTCCTGCACCCCAGGTTCTCCCCGCGGGGAACGCGCGCCCACACTCCCTCTGTGCGCCCTAAGGGAAGTCAGCTTCTGGATGAAGAGGAGCACAGACTGAAGGCACTGACGGGGGGTGGGGCGGGGGGGGAGGGGTTACCCAGTTCCCCTTCACAGATGGGAAACCTGGGGTTGGGGTGAGAGGAGGCTCCGCAGCTCCGTCGGGGTTTGCCACAGAGCATTTGCGGCGCAGCTCGATTTAGCCGCCCTTAAATTTCCATTCTGTTGCCTGGCAACCGGCTCAGACCAGCTCAGCCCGGCCCCGGCTCCGGCCCCGGCCCTGGCCCCGCACCCTTTCCCTGCCCGGGGACTGGAAGTTCGCCCTCGGGCACTGGCCGGAGGCGTGTGAGACAGGTGCCTGGGCTGGCTTCCCCCTCGGGGCTCGGGAGCCAGCCCCAAACCAGGCCAGCCCCGCGGGCGGGGCTGGCGCGCCCTCCGAGGTCCCTTAGGCACCCTCCTCGGCCACCCTCCGCCCCCAGCTCCGTGGATGCCACTCTGCACAGTCATGTCAAGTTCCCAAATTTCTCAGCCGCTGCCGGATTCCCTAAAAGTCCCGGTGGGAAAATTAGCACTTAGCGCGCTAAGGGTGCAAATAATAGTAGTAGTAGTAGTAGTAGTAGTAGTAGTAGTAATAGTAATTGAAGGGGAAAGTGTTGGAGAGCCTTCTCCTTCCCAGCTGGTTACACTGCCACAGTCTAGTTAACTTGGCCCGAGCGGGGCTCTCTTGGGGAAAGAAAGCTCGGAGCGAGCTCCGGGCGCCCGCAAAGCCGCGCTGCGGGAAGCCGCCACGCTGGGCCCGCAGGTGCCCCCGGGCCACGCAGGTGGCGGAGCGAAGCCGCCCGTCCCTGGTCCCCGCCTCGCCAGCCCGGACCCTGCCCCGAGGGCCCCTCCCCCATCTGCCCCGCACCGCCCCAGCCCGGGACCCTGGGAGGAGGTTTCCACACGCCGCCCCGGCTCCTTACCCAGGTTCACAAAGCTCATGACCATGTCCGCGTCGCTGAGGAAGGCGCTGTCCTGCGCGGTGGCCAGCGGGGACGCGCCGCCGCCGGGTCCCGGGGCCAGGAGGCTCTTGCGGGGGACGGGGTGCGCGGCGCCGGGGGGCGGCGGCCCGGGCTGGGGCGCGCCGGCTCCTCTCCGGGGCCAGGGCTGCCGCCGCTCCGCGCCCGACGGCCAGTCCTCGTCCTCGCCGTCGGACAGGGCGTTGTACAGGTCCAGCATGAAGAGGGGCGCGGACTTCAGTCGCCCGGGCGGGGGCTCCCCGCGAGGCTGCTGCTGCGCGAGCGCAGGCGGCGGCGGCTGCTGGAGGCCGTGCACGGGCCGGGGCCGGTGAGGGAGCCCCAGCACCGACAGGATTTCCTTCTGCATCTCCCGCTTCTCCTGCGTCTTGAGCCGGCGGTAGAGGAAGCCCGAGGAGGAGGAGGCGGGCGGCGGCGGCGGCGGCTCCGCGTGGCCCGGGCTCCCGCCGGCCCCCAGCAGCGCACCCCCACCGGTGGCCAGCGCCGGGGGCCCGCAGCAGCTGCACAGCAGCCCCCACCACCAGCACAGCCACTGCGCCCTCCGTCCCAACCCCGGCATCCCTGCCCGGCCGGGCTGGCCTCGTGGGCCCCGCGAGGCGTGGAGCGGCGGAGCGAGGCCGGAGCGCGGCCGCGATGGCCCTTGGCGTGGACAGCCCCCGCCACCTCTCGGCGGGCTCGCTTCCCCTTCCTGGCCCTCAGTCCTTATCTCTCATGGTCCGCTGGGGCGCCCCCGATGGCCCAGGATGCAGGGGAGGCCAGGGGGGCCGGGGAACCGCACTCCCGCGCTAGCCTCCAGAAACGCAAGGTCCAGGCCAGGTGCGTCCCGTTGAGTCCAAGTGGCTTTGCAGCCGGCGCCCCGGACCCCAGGCAGGTCCCCGCGGGGTCGCTCCCCGCCTCGCTGGCCGCGCACGTGCGCTATCCCGCGCCCCCTGGGTGGCCGAGAGGGACCCGGAGCGGCGGGGGAGAGGGACCGCTCACCAGCTCGGGGGACTGCCAGGCAGCATCCCCGCGCACGCTGCCCGGGCTCGCTCAGCCGCTGTGAAGTTTACCCGGCTGAAGGGCCCGGGCTGTGGCGACCAGGAGTCCGGGGATGCCAATCTTCTCCGCGACGCCGAACTCCCTTCTCGCTCACAAACTCCTCGCCCCTCCGCCCTTGGGCACTGTCGCTTCCCCTCAAAATCTCCGAGAGCTGCTGCTCGACTCGCCAAGGGGGGGCATCAAGGATCTTCCTTTCCGTTCAGTGTTCTCCCGGCTGCCCTGCCAAACCCTCTCACAGAAGGGACAGGAGGGAAGGGGGCCGATGCACGGAGCAGGGGACGCGGCGTCCGCCACGCGATTCGCAGCCTCTCGCCTCTCGGCGCCGCGCGCTCCGCAGCAGCCAACGTGGGCTCTCTGGTGCGCCCTCGCTCAGGTACCGCACTCCGGCCCCGGGACTCCCCGCCCTCCCGGGGAACGGGCAGGCGGGCAGCCAATGGAGAGGCCCGTCTCTCCAGTATTTGCGTAGGCCCGCCCCCTTCTTTCACCCTCCCTCTCCCCCGAGGCGTCGCCTGGGCGGCGCGTAGGTTCCAAATACACAGACAATTCTTAGAGGCACCCGGGGAGTCCCGAGGTAGCAAAGGCACAGGGCGTCATCACCGGTCTGAGTGATCTGATCAGCACTCCAATGTGAATCACACAAAGCGCCTCAACTGATTCTTTAACCGAGTAAAAAGTACCGTTAAAATCAGCTGCTAAGTCAATGTTGGTTTGAGGAAGAACAGAAAAGTGATAGTTTTCCCATTCCTTTCTGAGTTTCTCATATTGATGTATAATATAGGCGTCCAGTGGACACGTGGCTTTCAAAGGCAGCTGCTGCAAGTCAGGACACACCCTTCCAGAAGCAGCTCACAAACTGGCCGTGGAGCAGGCCAAATGCAAGCCAGACCCAGCGTCTGGAAGGTTGAGGGCCAAATATTTTGACTTATCTCTTCATTTGGATTTTGGCTTGGCTTCTTAAGCTAGCACCCAAAAGGAAGAGAGAGACTGTGACCAGATAAAATAATTAAAATGCCTCCCGCTTGCTTCTTGAAAATGTTTCAATGCTTCTTTGGTTTGTTTGTTAACATTGCATTTTAAAATAGATACAAGACACATTATGTAAGCTAATTCCAGTTCCCACTCTGGACAGTAGATAGAGCTCTGTAACTCAGATTGAGCGTTAGACAAGATCAAATGTTCCACTTTCATGGCAGGTACCACCATCTGTCTTTCAGGATGTAAATTTATTTGTACTTATACTACCCAAGAATGCTCAGTAACCTATAGATCCTAGCAAATTCACTTAAAACATTAGGCTCTTTTACCTGGTGAAACATGTGTGGATTAAAAAACAAAAACTGCCATTTGCTGGACCTAGCAGCCTTAGTTCAATAGTCCAAGCTTTTGAGAGCTGGAATATGGGATTTGTGGACTTAATAAGATCCTGGGGTTTCTGTTGATCAGAGCTTATAAGCATTTTTATCTTATTTCAATGAATCAGTTTTACCTCCCACCATCCAGTCGTCCATTGGCTCACCCTTTCTCCTTCTGTCTTGGCCCAGACACAGTGGTCATTTAGGACAGGCTTTAATTCTACAGATGTCCCATAGCCATTGGCCTCGGGCAAGACAATTTCAACAGCACGGGAGGCCAGTTTTTAACCATCTGCAGGGATTCTTTTCATCTGAAAAGAGAAGACATCACTACTTGGTCTGGAATGCCAGGACTTGTAGAATTCAAGAGCCTACATCACATCTCTGACTGCATGGGACTTATTACGAGCATAAAATTATTGCAGTGCATAAAATCACAGTAGCAAGATTTCTGATCAGAAGGTCTAAAATCTCTAGGTATATGTAGGCTTCCTGCCAAGATCCTCTTTTCTCAAACTTAGTCACATCTTCTTTTTAAAACTTCTAGTGAGACGCAAGCAGAGTAAAAGTAGCTCCAACCTATAAGGGCAGTGGGGAAAGCACTAGAAAAACTGTAAATGCCTGATCATTTAGGTAGGGTTATGCAGTTTAAAACACACCTACATGCACCTTTGGTAAAACACACACACACACACACACACACACACACACACACACACACACACACAGAGTTTTCCCATTTTCTTAGATACTTGGTAAGAGGTAGATGGGCCTGTGTGACATGGGTCTAAAATGGCACTTAGTGATTTATTTTCAATTAAACATCTGAGCACCAACCCTGATTCAGGTCTTCCATAGACTCCCCTTCCCCACCAAGATGGTATCTCAGTTCTTGTATAAAGGATGTGGGCATGGGGCTGATGATGAACACAAGAGCACATAACTCTGCGAAGAGCCAGGACAAAAATGTGTGAAGTGAATTATGACAATGGACATATGGACGATGACATTCAACTGAAGGCCACAAAAGAGGGTGTGCTCTTCTCATGTTCCCACCACTCCCAGCAGGTGCCCATGACTGTCAGAAAACACTCAAAAATGCCCTTGGTTCCACTGGTGGCAAAGGGGATAAAGAGATGTGGTTCTAGAGTTTTACCTTGTTTCCCCGAAAATAAGACATCCTCCGAAAATAAGACTTACTTACAGGTTTCCTTCTGAGTGAAATATAAGGCATCCTCCCAAAAATAAGGGCCCCCTAGGCTAAACATGAGAGATTTGGTCCACTGATTCTGAAAGAAATGGAGTCACAAGAAATTCACCAGGAAATTCAGGAATTGGATTGTTATGATGATGTTCCAGAAGATGATGACATGATTGTCATTGAAAAAATGAGTAAATTCTTGATATTGTAGGATTCGCAGTTTGTCTGGTTTGTGTTGACAACTACCGTACTACCGTACCGTATACAGGTAATAAATTTCCTTTATTTTCATTTAACAATAAATGTGTACCGTATTCTTCTTCATGGAAAAATAAGACACCCCCTGAAAATAAGACCTAGCTCATCTTTGGGAGCAAAAATTAATATAAGACACTGTCTTATTTTTGGGGAAATAGGGTAATAACCTCATAATGGGGACCACTGCTTTTCCAAGCCAATTGGAACTTCAGGTAGATAAGGAACCCCTAACCACCACTTCACACATGCCCTGCTTCTGTGACCCATTCCCATCACACACCTCACACTCCCCAAAAGTCTTAGGACAGAGAACTGGACACAGTCCAGCTGTGATTCAGAGAGAACAGGTCTGGCTCTGGAGTCTGCTGGAATGTGTGAACCAAACCAACTATAGAAAAATTAGAGGTAATTTCGCCCCCTGCAGGACACCAAAATATTGTCACCCCTTCCTCTGCGATGGACAAGCTTCATTAAGTTCTCTGTGCTTGTCTCCAAAACATCTGGGTGGAAAGAGGAGGAATTCAGTCAAGAAGCCGGATGTGGGACTCAATCCATATCACACATCTGGTTGCTTGGCTGATATTTCATGCAGATGGCCATCAGTTTTCTGGAAATATTGCCTGTCTCACTCCTGCCCCCTTAGCGAAAGAGTGAAGAAC
The DNA here is from genome assembly GCF_014108245.1 of Pipistrellus kuhlii. Taxonomy (NCBI): domain Eukaryota; kingdom Metazoa; phylum Chordata; class Mammalia; order Chiroptera; family Vespertilionidae; genus Pipistrellus; species Pipistrellus kuhlii. The sequence goes on along the minus strand of NW_023425515.1, from coordinate 112,739,099 downwards.
TCTCACTACAAAGCACAGGTTTTTCCCATGCCTTTGGTGAAAATAAGGGTTAGGGTGAGAATCCTATACCCAAATGTTCATTAGTGCACAGGGTAATTCACACACAAATTCTCTAAAGCAGCAGTTATCCTTGTTCCTTTTATATTATGAGGATTTCTGTTACACCTTTATAACACAGAGGACCAAATAATTTGTCTTCAAAAAATGCTGTTTATTAATTTGACATGTTAAATATTCTATATTTTTCTTTTAATTATGTTACTAGCAATAAACTGCATTGAATTCTCTGATTTTGTACTAAAACACATCTTGGCCCCTTTCAACAGAGTTCCCTTAAGATGTAAGGTAGCTGATTTTAGAATTATGTTAACATATAAGTGTTTTAGCAACTCGTATGCTGTTCTTGTGTCGAAAAAGCCTGAGGTCTGGTCGCCTCGAGTCCTTGGAAAACTCACTTAAAATGACTGCAGTTTATCTTTAATATTAATGTAAGGAGTTGGGTATTTCTTAATATTAATCTCTAAATATATTTTGCTCACATTTAAAAAATATCAATCTGGAGTGGAGTGAAAAGGAAATATGTTAAGCCAATGTTTGTAGAGTATGAGAAATGAAAATTTGAGAGTTAAATAAATATTGCTTCTGAAAGCTACACCTGTAAGACAGCCTTCAAAATATATGCCCCATCCAAAAGCCTGTGGTAACATTTACATTCACTCACACTTTCCTTCAACCATTCAAAAATGTTGGGCATTCACACTTCAAAATATCCTTCGAGCCATCATATTTTCCTACTCGTGAAGGACATCTGGTGGCAAAGTGAAAAACTAATACATAAACCTGTTTCCAGAGGTTTTTTCCACACTACAACCCACAGAGCAAATCTGTTACTGTTGTGTGCTTCCAACTGTTCACACAACTCAGATCTTTATCATCGAAGGAGTTCAGCTGTCTATTAAAATGGAGTCTTTCGAAACATCCAGATGATTGGTCTTTATATTTTTCATTGGATATTAGCATATGAGACTAAGTCTTTCTTTCTTTCTTTTTTTTACTGAGGAAAACAATGCTGACACATTTCCATGACCTGCTCTACTGTCCCTGAAGAGCTTTATTCCAATAGGTCACTGGGCCCTTAGCTACATTGGACAATACTTGAAGCTTCGTAGCCTGTGCTGGCCTGTAAACATCATTCTGTGGCCCCCTTTGTATCCTGTGTCCTGGACATGTCTCTTGTGTGTCAACTAAAAGGTTCCATGAAAATATGACATGATCATACTGCCAATCCTTAACTAGCAGAGCTATAGCAGCAGGGGGTGGTGAGCAGGGAAACCACACTGACTGGATAAACTTATGTTAAAATGAAAATCAAGGTCATCTTTTAAAGAGGAAGAAAAAGTCTGAGATGCTTATCAAAGGAAAGACAAATGTTGATACTAATTACCCAATATGCATTCATTTATTCAGCATCTGTTTGAATGCCTTCTGTGTGCCAGCCACTGTTCTATGTTTTGGGATACCAAAGAGTCAATGATCCCTGCTGTCTATTGCATAGATTCCAGAAAGAGGATATTGACAATAAACAAAATAACTAAGAAAATATATGGTGATAAGCAGAATATTATCTCCCATACTTTTTGCCCATGTGTTAAACACCTGTGAACATGTTGCATTACATGCCAAAAGGGACTTTGCAGCTGGAATTAAGCTTGCTAAACAGGCGACCTTGAAATAGGAAGACTATCCTGAATTGTCCCATTGTAATCACCAGGGTCCTTAAAATCAGAAGAGAAAAGCACATGAGCCATGGTAGCCTGCGAGGGACTCCACCTGCCTTTGCTGGCTTGGAAGGTATAGGGGCCACCAACCAGTGAATGCAGGCGATCTCTAGTAGCTGAGAGCACTCCTTAGTGGGTAGCCAGAAAGAAACCAGTGACTACAGTCTTTTTTTCTTTTTTTAAATATATTTTATTGATTTTACACAGAGAGGAATTGAGAGGGATAGAGAGTTAGAAACATTGATGAAAGAGAAACATCGGTCAGCTGCCTCTTGCACACCCCCTACTGGGGATGTGCCCACAACCAAGGTACATGCCCTTGACCGGAATCGAACCCGGGACCTTTCAGTCCACAGGCTGACGCTCTATCCACTGAGCCAAACCGGTCTTGGCCCAGTGACTACAGTCTTAATTCTGAATTGTCAGCAACCTGAATGAACCTGGCAATGGGTTCTCCTTAAGAGACTCCCTGAGCAGCTAACACCTTGATTTCGGGCATCGGGGAAACCCAGAGCAGAGAAAGCAACCAGGCCTACTGGACTTCTGATCTGCAGAACTGTGAGATAATATGCTTGTGTTGTTTAAGACACTAAATGTGTGGTATTTTTGTTTTGCAACAACAGGAAACTAATATGTATATGGCATGGCGATAAGAGCTGAGGAGAAATCAAATAAGGAAAAGGGAGTAGGGAATTGTGGATGATCAGGAAAGTCTGCAAGGGGGATGAGAAGCAGCCATGGGGCTTTCTGGGGGAAGAACTTTCAGAACGGTAGGAACAGTTAGTGCAAAGGTTCTGAGACAGGGCCATGCCTGGTGAGTTGGAAGAAGAGCAAGAAGGCAAGTGAGACTACAGCAGGGGGACTGAGAGGGACTAATAGCAGGTTATATCAGAAGGCCAAAGAGGGTGGAAATTGCAGGCCAAGGTGGCATGGGGCCCTGGTTGTTCTTGTAAAAGACTTCACTTTTAAAGATCATACATTGGCATAACAATAAGGATGAAACTCACAAACATAATGTTGTGGAAAAGACACCAGACATGAAAGACCACAAATTATAATTCCATTTATACAAAATTCAAAACCAGACCAATCTAGTAGCCAGATTAGTGGTTACCTTGGTAGAAGAGTAGAGGAGAAGCCAGGATTGAATAAGACCAAGAGAGGTGTTCTAAGAGCTGGTCTATTTTATTACCTGGGAAGTGTTTATAGAGAAATAGTCTATTTTACATAATTCATTGAATGATACACATGATTTGTACACTTTTCTGCATGTATGTTATAATGCAATAAGAACTTTGATTAAAAAACAATAAAGTAAATAATTACCATCACCACCACCAAAAAGTATAAGATGGGAGGATCACTGGATGGTTTTGAGCACAGCACAGTGCTGTACAAATCTCTCAGGCCACTCTGTTTAGAACAAACCAGGATGGAATCAAGGAGACCAACTAAAACACTCTTGCTAATGTCCAGGCAGGAGATGATGATAGTTCAAGGGGGACCTCAGATGGAAGCACGGATAGAGAAAAGTGGTTCAATTCTGGAGATTTTGGAGGCAGACTGCAATGCCAAGAGAATGTACCGCCTGCACAAGGCATTCCAACAACTTCTCCCTCCTCCCTCTCATATAAGGTCAGCAAAGCATGTTTTCTCCACTGCATAAGGCCAAGGTAGTAGTGTGAATTAGCTGTGAGTGAGTAAAACGGTGTTCGTACCCTAGTGATTGTGGGTTAGTACACTGATAAGCAGTAGCTTGAGGGGCTTTAGCCAACCCATAATCTCTGCCTGCACCCATCCTACAAAAGCTGCTCAGGCCCAGCCAGTGTGACTCAGTAATTGAGCATCAACTGATGAACTAGGAGGTCACTGGTTGAATTCCTGGTCAGGGCACATGCCCAGGTGGTGGGCTCCATCCCCAGTAAGGGGTGTGCAGGAGGCAGCCCATCAATGATGTTTCTCTCTCATCAATGTTTCTATTTCTCTACCCTTCTCCTTTCCTCTCTCTAAAAATCAATAAGTAAATTTAAAAACATTTTTGAAAGCCAGTGAAGTCAATAGAATGTTTGCTAACCAAGAACAGCTTCAAGACAAGTCACCTGATAGTCTTGTAAGAAGGTTCTCTATCCTATCTAATAAAAGAGTAATATGCAAATTGACTGCACCTCCGACACCCACAAGCCACATCCACCAGCCAATCAGGAGCAAGTATGCAAATTAACTCAATCAAAACGGCTGTGGCCACAGAAAGCGCAGGAGGCTTGGTTTTCCCCAGCAATGGAGGAAGCCAAGCTTTCCGCACACCCCAGCAGGCCCAGGCCTCCACTCAAGGCTACAAAGTTTCAATTATAGGAGATAAATAAATCCGAACAAAAATGGCAGCAGCCACGGAGTTGGAGAGAGCATGGAGGAAGCTAAGCTTCCCCAGTCCTGGCCTGCTGTGGCCTCTGCTTAAGGCTATAATAAATCCGAACAAAAATGGCTGCAGCCACAGAGCAAGCAGGAGGCTTGGCTCTGTTCAAGGCTACAAAGTTTCAATTATAGAGGATAAATAAACCGCAGATACCAGGGCCTCCGCTTAGGTCACTGTGGATCATGGCCAGCCTGCAAAGGCCCCTCACCCAGGCCACCCCATGCCCCAAGGGAACCTCCACCCTGATCTTAAGACACCTGTCAGAGCAAACCAGCCAGCCCCCACCTGTGCACCAGGCCTCTATCCTATCTAATCCTATCTAATAAAATAATAATATGCAAATTGACCATCATTCCAACACACAAGATGGCTGTCCCCATGTGATCAAAGACGATTGCCCTCATGTGTACACAAGATAGTTGCCACAAGATGGCCAACAGGGGAGGGCAGTTAGGGATGACCAGGTTGGCAGAGGAGGAACGTTGGGGGGGACCCAGGCCTGCAGGGTAGAGCAGTTGGGGGGTACCAGGCCTCCAGGGGATGGCAGTTAGAGGTGACCAGGCCTACAGGGGAGGGCAGTTAGGGGCAAACAGGCTGGCAGGGGAATGGTTAGGGTGTAATCAGGTTGGCAGGCAGAAGCAGTTAGGGGCAATTAGGAAGGCAGGCAGGCAAGCAGTTGGGAGCCAACAGCCAGACATTCCTTGAGGGGTTCCAGATTGAAGAAGGTGCAGGCTTGGATGAGGGACACACACCCCATGCATGAATTTTGTGCACCTGGCCTCTAGTCTTATATAATAAAACCCTAATATGCAAATCAAACAACTAGTGGAATGACTGGTCGCCATGATACACACTGACCACCAAGGGGCAGATGCTCAAGGCAGGAGCTGCTCTCTGGTGGTCAGTGGGCTCCACAGGGGGAGCACTGCTCAGCCAGATGCTGGGCTCATGGCTGGCAAGTGCAGCAGTGGAACTTCTAAGGAGCAGCAAGCAGGTGGCCAGTAAGGAGCAAGGGGTCCCAGACTGCAAAAGGATGTCTACCTAGAGCCAGCAGATGGACATCCCTGAGGGGTCTCAGACTGCAAAAGGGTGCAAGCCAGGCTGAGGGACATGCCCCCAGGCACAAATTTCATGCACCAAGCCTCTAGAGTAAAAATACAATGGCTTAATCTCTGAATATAAAATCTCTTCCAAGATATAAATTTTGGCCATTAAGAATTAAATTAATTTTAAAAGAATTCCTATAAATGTGGTACCATGGATGGAATATTGGAGCAGAGAAAAGAGGCATAGGGAAAAGCTAATGGAACCTGAAGAAAGTATGGAGTTCCAGTCATCCCTGCTGGTACTGTCTGAAGGGACCAAAGGGTCTTCCCCAACCCAGGCCCCCAGGTATCTCTCAGTGGGTCAGGGGCGGCCGTCATGGATGAGAAGGCTTTCTTGGAGCCAAATTTTAAACATTCACCTGTTGATTATCCACCGTTCTAGGATGGCTTTCTCTAATGACTGCATAACGAGTGTGGTCACTTCTCCCTGCTGATGAGCACACGTTGGCCTTTCCTTTTACCTGAAAAAGCCAAACTGCTACAATAAGATTTATGTGGTGCATTTCAGAAGCAAGTAGAAATTGCTATGTGGGCTTTTATATGGCATTATTTTCCCACGTTTCACATGGAGGCTACTGAATTCACTCTACAAACAAATGAACTGGGGTGGGGGGCCATAAAGGCAACTAATAGCTAACTCGTAAGTCACTCTCCAGATAACCAGTTTGATTTGTGCAAGTGAGAGTACCTCATCTCACAGAGCCAAAAATCTAAACTGTAAGCCTTGTTGTTCCCCACCACATAGCACAGTGCCCGGCACACAGTAAGGTGCTAAGCAAACACTGGTTTGGTGATAGAATTTTACTGGTTAAGTCTTTGGGTGGGGAAAGAGAACACACAGAACCTTCCTGGTCACATACTTTCTCTACCACGTGAGACCCCAAAGCATAAAAAATTATGTGCATTTATAACAGTTAACAAAACTATAGCCAATGATAATAAATATTAAATTATTCACTAAATATAACCAAAATGCCAAGGCTTTAAAACTATATTATTCTCTTCCTACACACACATTAGCATGGGATTACAGAAACCAATTTTAGCAGTCACCTCAACTACTTAAATCTATATAAATCACATTCCTAAAAATGAGACTTTTTATAAAGAAATAAAACTAAAATTTGCCAATACACCTCAGAGTAAAATGTTATTTAAGGATTAGTAAAACATTTATTTTCCTAGCATGTGAATAGGACACTTGTTCTCATAATTTTCCTTCACGTTCTTCCCCCAAAACTGAATCTTCTGGCATCTGGAACAGATTCTTTCAAATACATACATATACACCTGTTTCAAATTCAGACTCCCCAGAATCAGTACAAGGAAACCCTTACAGATGACATCAGAAGGCTGGGGCTCCTGTCAACCATGTGCTCTGCTAAGAAAGGGATCTGTCTCTGTCATTAGAAGTAAGCTGAAGAGAAATAGAAATGCTACTTGTATTAAACTAGTAAAATGATGTTACATGTTTAGGAAAGTGTGTTTCACGTCAAGCATTTTGCCATAATAACTTTTGCTCTATGTCAGTTTCTCTTATCTTTTAGCAGAGGAACTCAAGAATCTTTTGTTTCAAGATTGTTGAGTCCTAGTTGTATAAGACGAATAAGCTGTGGAGGTCTGTACAACATACTGCTGCAGTCAGCAATGCTGTACTGTGCACTTAAAAATGTGTTAGGAGGGTAGAGCTCATGTTAAGTGTTCTTACCAAAAGAAGGGGAGGGGAACGTAAGGAAACTTTTGGAGGTGATGACTATGTCTGTTACCTTGATTGTGGTGATAATGCCATGGGTGAATGCATATGTCCAAAGCCATTGAATTGTATACATTAAATATGTGCAGTTTTTGGTATATCAATTATACTTCAACTAGAGGCCAAAGTGCACAAAATTCGTGCACAGGTAGGGTCCCTAGGTCTGGCTGGTGATCAGGGCCAATCAGGTTCCCTGCCTCCCCAATTCCCCTCCTTCTCCCTCCCTCGCTCCCTCAGCAACGCCCCCCCCCACCACCACCACCACTGGTCACACGCATGTTCTGTGCTGCCCCCTGGTGATCAACGTATGTCATAGTGAGCAATTGAACTCTCAGTCTCCTGGTCGAACTCCTGACGGGACAGTTTGCATATTATCCTTTTATTATATAGGCTAAAGCTTATTTTTTTAAAATATATATTTTATTGATTTTTTACAGAGAAGAAGGGAGATGGATAGAGAACTAGAAACATCGATGAGAGGGAAACATTGACCAGCTGCCTCCTGCACACCCCCTATAGAGGAAGTGCTCGAAATCAACTTACATGCCCTTGACTGGAATTGAACCTGGGACCCCTCAGTCCGCAGACCAACACTCTATCCACTGAGCCAAACCAGTTTGGCTAAAGCTGATTTTTAAAAACACTGTTATGTTATTTCCTCTTCTATCTATCTATCTATCTATCTATCTATCTATCTATCTATCTAAAAGCCTAAGTGACTATTCGACTGTTTGACTGTTCAACTGGGGAAGATACTCAACACACAGGCATGAAAACATGGAATAGACTGATGAATCTCAGAGGGAAGCAGGGAGAAGGGTGGGAAGAAATTAACCAAATATATTATACTAGAGGCTCAGTACATGAAATATCAATTTCTACTTTCTTCTGGAATACACCACATATATTATAAATATACCAAATATATTTTACTAGAGGTCCAGTGCATTGTGAGGGGTGTCCCTCAGCCCAAACTGCACCCTCTCCAATCTGGGGGCCCTCAGGGAATGTCGTACTGATGGCTTAGGCCCACTTCTCATGGTTCTCTGCTCTCTGCGGGGCCTGCCTGCTCCACACCATGGTGATGGGCAAGCAGGTCTTGCTGGGTGCTGCCTGAAGGCCCACTTGCCTGCTCATGGGTCACTGTGTCTACAGCCAAGCAGGCCCTGCTATCTGCTGTCAAGTTGCACAGCTGCCCTCATCTCCTGGGGCAGGCAATGGTCCCAGGAGTCTAAAGGCATGGCTTGATGCAGCCAAACTCGCTTCCCAGGATGGTGATGGTCCCAGGAGGCTGTGGGCTTGGTGCCTATCCCCAGGAGCCAGGCCGCTAGGTGCCACCCTGCCCCCGGCTGCTTGGTGCCAGCATATGCAAATTAACCCACCATTTTAAGGGTTAATTTGCATACTAACTCCTGGTTGGCTGGTGGGTGTAGCGGAGATATGGTAAATTTGCATCTTTCTCTTTTATTAGTGTAGATGCATACTAGAGGCCTGGTGCACCAATGGGATCCCTTAGCCTGGCCTGCAGGGATCAGGCCGGGTCCCTCAGCCTGGCCTGCACCCTCTTGCAATGTAGGACCCCTCGGGGTAATGTTGGATTGGCGGTTTCAGCCTAATCCCCACAGGCCAAGCCGAGGGACCCCACTTGTGAAAGAATCCATGCACTGGGTCACTAATCTAAGTACATTATACTTTGGGGCACTTTCCAGAGACGTTCAGGCTTGGCAATTCTACATGTGTTTGATGATGGGTATACGAGTGTGAACAAAGCAGACATGGGCTTTGTCCTTATGGGGTTTACAGTCTAATGAGGAGGATGATAAATAACTAAATAAAACTATAATTACTAGCTTTAATAAATGAATGAGTCAATTATGGAGAAAAATGAGGAAAAGCATTTTAGGTTGAAGGAACAGTATGCTCAAAGGTCTGAAAATGAAGAACTGGGTGTATTTAAGAAATGATAAAAGTCAGTGCAGCCCTAAGTGGTTTGGTTCAGTGGATAGAGTGTCTACCTGCAGACTGAAGGGTACCAGGTTCGATTCCAGTGAAGACCATGTAACTTGGTTGTGGGTACATCCCTAGAAGTAGGGGGTGTGCAGGAGGCAGCTGGTTGATGTTTCTCTTTTACCAATGTTTCTAACTCTCTATCCCTCTCCCTTCTTCTCTGAAAAAATCAATTATATATATAAAAGGCAGTGCAGCTGATCCATAGGAAGTATCTGCCAATACGAAACCTGAGGTTGAAAAGATAAGCAAGAGACATATCATAGAGAATCCCAAAAATTTTACTTATTCTCAAGAATAAAGAACAGCACAACGGGTTCTAACCAAGAGAAATACATTCTGATTAGTATGTTTAACTATTTAATTAACTGCTTTACAGAGCTTAAGAGCAAAAAGTTCAGTAGGGGATGGTTGTAGTAAGTCAGGTGACAGAAGATGGTGATTTAGATTAGGGTGGAGACAGTGGAGGAGAAGTGGATTGATTGGACGTATATTTTGAGGTAGGAAAATTATGGAACTTAGTAATAGATTAAAAATAGGACATTGAAAAAGAGAGGGAATCAAGGATTTATACTTGAGCAAACAAAGTGCTGGTAGCACCATTTATAGAGGTAGGGAACTCTGAAGAGAAACAAGTTAGGGATAGGAGAATTAGAAAGCAGAAGTTCTAGTGCAGATGTTAAATTTGAGATCTCTTTGAGATTTTCAATTGGAATTACTAAGTAAGGAGTTAGATAAACTATTCTTATTGTTCAGAGGAAGTATTGGCAGAGTAAATTAATTTCATGTTCACCTACATATAAGTGATATTTCAAATGCCAGGAATGGATGAGGTCACTTATGGAAAGAGAGAGCAAAGGAAGACACAGAACTGAGCTCTGGGAAATGCCAACATTTAGAATGTGGATAGAAGAGAAGTCAACAATAGAGACTGAAAAATTGTGACCAGACTGGTTGGAAAATATAAAACACTATTAAAGTGTGATGTCATGGAAATCAAGAAAAAAAGAGGGAATGGTCAAATGTGTTGAATAAAGTCAAAATCAGAAAAGTGCTCAGATGCAGCAACATGCAAACCATGGGTGACTTTGACAAATATAATTTCAGTGAAGTGATAGGGACAGAAATGTGATTCCTTATGGCCAATGAGTGAATGGGAATTGAGGTGTGGAGAAACTCTTAAAAGCAACTTTAATTTTTTTTTTTTTTTTATAAAGGGGAACAGAGTAATGAGATCATAGCTTGAGGAAGACAAGAAGCCTAAAGACATTTTAATTTGCAATCAGAGACAGCAAGAACATGGGCAATTCATCAATGATAAAAGGAGAAAATGGCTCAAGATGAAGGTGTGAGACTTAGTTGCAAGAAGATAAAACACAACTTACCTATTTTCTTAAAGACTAGGAGCCCATGCCCTGGCCAGCGTGGCTCAGTTGGTTGGAGCCTTGTCCCATGCACAGAAGGTCATGGGCTTGATTTCCAGTCAGGGCACATACCTAGGATGTAGGTTTGATCCTTGGTCCAGGCATATTTGGGAGGCAACCAATCTCTCACTCTCCCTCTTTCTTTCTCTATCTCCCTCTTTTCGTCCCTTCCTCTCTAAAATAAATTTTAAAACAAAGAATAAGAGGCCAGGCCATCGGATGCAAATGAGTTATAAAGGGCAGATTGTAGAGAAAAGGGGGAAGTATAAAGAGAGATGAGCCAAAAATCATTATCACCTCCTGCTATTCATGAACTTTTCTCTTTTAAATCTTCACCCAGGGATATGTTTATTGATTTTAGAGAGCGTGAAAGTGGGGGAGGGGAGGGGAGAGAGAGAGAGACAGAGAGAAAAACATTGATCAGTTGCCTCCTGTTAGCATCCAGACCCGAAAACAAACCTACAGTCTAGACTCTAGATACATGCCTTAACTGGGATGGAACCCATAATCTTTTGGTGTATGGGACAACACTCCAACCAATTGAGCCACCCAGCTGGGGCTATTCATAAACTTTTCTAATCTTTTCCCTTTGAGTGTGGGCTGGACTTACTAACTAGCTTCTAATAATGAGAAAATGGCAAAAGTACTGAGATGCCCCTTCGGAGATTAGGTTATGACAGGAATGTTGCTTCCCTCCTGGACACCCTTTCACTCAGTTGTTATGAAGAAAATCAGAGCTGCCTTGTGGTCAGCTGCCCTGTGAAGGAGCCTATCTGCCAAGGAACAGAGCAAGGCAGCTGGCCAACAGCCAACGGAACTGAGGCCCTCGGACCAGCAGCCTGGAGGATTGAATCCTGCGGGCAATCACAGGAGTGAGCGTGAAAGGAGCCTTCAGCTGAGCATTCAGTTGAAACTACAGCTCAAGCTGATGGTTTGACTACAAACTTATGAGGGACCTTGAGTCTGAGATACAAAGGTAAGCTGTGGCCAAATTCCTGACCCACAGACACTGTGAAGTAATAAATGTTTGTTTTTTTAAGTTGCCAAATTATGGGGTGACATGTTACACAGCAATAGAAAACTAATACAGAGAAGAAAGCAAGAAACAGAAACCTTAACCAGTAAGAAATAAAGTGAACTAGAGAACTATGGCTAGGATTGATGGTATTGAATAACCAGTTTATTAAGAAGTCTCGCTTCAGTAAGGTCAGGATGTTAACACATTTTATGTATATTTTTAACCTAATGCATTCAGTTGTGCTCTCTCAAATCCTCATTTCCCGTTCTCCCTGGCTGGAGAAGATTTCATAACTGGCCACTCACTCTCAATGTAAAAGTTCGTGCAGTTTAACACTCCAATGTCTTTATTCAAATGTCTGAGGTTTTGAAGCAGCAATCCTAACCCATTGTTTGGTCCTCAGCTGGAATGGCCAGTGCTCTAAACCTTATAACATTTCACAAGAGTATCCCACAGAACACCATAGCTCCTTAGATATTCTTCAGAGTTCTGCCAAAACTAAATAAGCATATGCTACCTTAATTTTCTCTAAAATTTCTTTGCAGTGTAACTATAAGAAAATTATTAACTGCATTATAAAGTTGTGTGTTTCTTAATTCTTGATAACCTGCCTTTAAAAATGGTGTGCCCAAAGAGAACATGCTGAGAATTGCTGGGTGTGATTGTTTTATGCATGAATATATGGCTTCAATCTGCTTACTTATGGATATAAACATTTCCTAATTTATTATCATTCCAATGTACATCTTGATTTGATTATCATTGACTTACATTAAGTATCTTGCTTAGAATTTCAACTTCTTTGATATTTTGTTCTTTTTCTTTTAATATTTCTAATGTTTAAATGAGTAGGAATACATTTGGAATGGTTTCTTGGAGAAATTAATTCATCAGTGAGACAATATTTCACCACCTGAGTCCAAGTTTACAAAATACCTCATGTGTCCCCACTAGTGCTGTGTTAATTTTATAATTTAAATGCATTCAGTATTTAAGAAAACCTGGGATAGACTGACCTATAGAAACTCTCAAGCACTGGAATTACTATTTTTATTTTAAAAGATATTTTCCTGGCTACCAGCACTACAGTGTGTGTGTGTGTGTGTGTGTGTGTGTGTGTGTGTGTGTATGTGTGCGCACGCGCACACGTGTACACATATACACACAATTTAAAGCTATTCTTGTCCCCCAACACACACCTATGACAACACCTTGAATTGGATAAAAGGTTGTGGTCTGGTTCTGAGACATCTCTTTCACCTCTCTCTCCTGGGCCTACCTCCTCCAGGGATGTGGACCGGGAGAAAAAAACAAGAAAGCAAAGGTTATTCTAAGCAACTGATGTCCTACTGGTGGTTAAAATGGGAGCATCTTTGGCCCACTCTGGTTCATCTGGTGCTGGTGCTTTAGCTGACATTTGTGGCTTCTATATACCCAGGATGTATGGTTTGGGGGTTGTTGTTCAACTTTACCCATGCATTTTCCATCCCTTCAGAAAGGGGAATAATGTGTATCTTTTGCTCCAACAATAGTCATGCTCTCAATCTTCTCCCCAAGGTAGGCATTCCCTTGCTGGCCTCAGATGCTTCCCAAGAGCCTTCCTTCCTGCCTCTCATATAACTTCTGTGCTCCTTTATACTGAGTCATACAAGCCACTAAAGTCCTTTCCATGTGCCCTGAAGGTCAAAGAGAACATCCATTTATTTTCTTTATCCCAAATTTATTAAACCATGGTCCTTACTCACCCTGCTGGCAGGGGTCAGAAAGCCTTTCACCTTAGAAATTTCTGACAGAGGAGGCACTCATTTCTATGGATGTGTATGCTCCAAAACTCCAAGGATACATGTCAAACTCTCACACAAAACCCTTCATCACACTCCTCTCTGCTCCTTGGGCAGCATCAGAGTACAAAAACAGATTTCCTGCTTCATGAGCATCAAGCCAAGCAGTGAGACACCACCTTCCCTTCTGGTGATTCATTCATTTCTACAAGTGATTCTCTGATGTTCTGCATACATGCTTGGGGTAGGAAACAGCCCCCAGCCTCCATGGTGGGAATCTGAGAAAGTCATGCATTCCTCTGCCAGGCCCATAAGTCCTGGCTCCACTGATTGCCCTTCTCTGCCCTCTGTGGGAATGAGAGGAAGGACAGAAGTCACTGAAGGTTGTAGGGAGACTTCTGCAGTCTCTTTAGTAATCATAGAGAGAGTGACTGGCCCTAAATGTGGGCATTTGCTAGTACTCATTATCTGTCTTCCATTTTGGACCCCCAGTTTCTGAGCCAGGAAAACAGTAAATGTCTTGCTTTGGGTGGCACACAACCATTGGAAGATACTCTATGGAAAGAGAACAGCATATCCAAAGGCCAAGAAGCATGAAAGACCACAGTTCCTAACAAGTAGATCCATATGCCTGGTTTGCAAGGACTCTGAGACCTGAGTCAAAAGCTGAGGCTAAAGACACAAAAAGAGACCCAATGGTGAAGAGATGTATATGACAGTCACCTAAGAATTTTTTACATAAGAGTGACAGGACTCAATTTGCTTGTTAGAAATGTGGCTCTGCTGGCAGTGTGGCAGCAGATTATGGAGATGCATAAAGAAACAGAAGGAAAGGGAAGAAGGGTGTTGCCATGCCTCAGTCCAGAGGGGAACAATGGTAGCTGTGATATGGGAAGTGAACAGAGGCGAACAGTATTTAGGATATGGACCAGATAGGTCTTTGTGATTAATTAGATGTACATATGGAAAAAGGGAGAAGGAGACATTTACAATGGTCCATTGGTTTCTGACTTGAATAACCTGGTAGATAGCAATGGTATTTACAAAGACAGTGAGGTCAGCAGAAGATAATGAATTTTGCTTTGGATACATTGAGTTTGAGGCCCTTATAGGCCATCCATATGTAGCCACCTAGTTAGATATTGAGTCTAATAATAATTAATGTCGTTTTTAAACATTCGTTTAAAATCTTGCTTGGCGTTGACTTGTATTGACATAACCTTCAAACACGTGGTATCTACAGAACGTGTGAAGTGCAATTAACAAGTTTTGCTTGAAAAAGTTTGTGTTTTGGTTTGTTGCAAAACTAGGGCTAAGAAGATGGCGGATGAAGAGCATATTCGGCACTGCATGCTTTACGAGTTCCAATTAGGAAGAAAAGCAAGTGAGGCTGCAAAAAACATCTGCAGTGCTCTTGGTCAAGATGCAGTTAGCGCCAGAAAATGCCAGCGTTGGTTTGAGAAATTTCGCGAGGGAAATTTTTCGTTAGATGGCCGTGTGTCCAATTTTGATCAAGAAGCTCTTCAAGCTCTTTTGGTGCAAAATCCTCAAATTACCCAACAAGAGCTTGCGACAACTTTAAATTGTTCACAAAAAACAATTTCCAATCAATTGCGTGCCCTTGGCAAAGTCCAAAAGTTTGGAAAATGGGTTCCTCATGAGTTGACCGACAACAACCATAATCAAAGAGTCACAATTTGCAGTTCGCTCCTCTCTCGTCAAAACTGTTTGCCGTTTTTAGAGCAAATTGTTACCGGAGATGAAGAATGGGTGCTGTATGTTAATTTGAAAAGGCGGCCTCAATGGTTGGATAAAAATGAGGCTCCGCAGCCCACGCCAAAACCTGACTTGCATGCGAAAAAAGTGATGTTGTGTGTTTGGTGGAATTTTAAAGGAATTCTTCATTATGAACTTTTACCATCTAAACCAGTGTTTTTCAACCTTTTTTGGGCAAAGGCACTTGTTTCATGAAAAAAATCACGAGGCACACCACCATTAGAAAATGTTAAAAAATTTAACTCTGTGCCTATATTGACTATATATAAAGTAATTCTCTTGAATAGGAATCAAATAAACACAAAGAAAGTATTTTATAATTACTTTATTATGAAATATTAAGTAAACAAAATAGTGAAAAATTATAAAATTCTTGTCTTGTCTGCACCTACGGCACACCAGGCAACATCTCACGGCGGAACAGCGGTTGAAAAACGCTGATCTAACCAAACCATTACAAGTGTAGTGTATAGTGCCCAATTGGAAAGGTTAGCCCAAGCTTTAAGAGAAAAAGAATCCGTGCTGATTAATCTGAAGGGCGTAATTCTTCACCACGATAACGCACGACTACATACTGCAAGAATCACTGCTGAAAAACTGCACCAGTTGGAATGGGAAGTTCTCCCTCAACCTGCATATTCTCCTGATATTGCCCCTTCCGATTACCATTTGTTTCGTTCTTTGCAAAACTATCTTCTTGGGAAAAAATTTAATAATGAAGAATGCCTCAAAAATGCATTGACCAATTTTTTTGCATCAAAATCACAAGAATTTTACAACAGAGGGATTAAAATGCTTCCTGAGCATTGGGCACAAGTAGTAGAAAACAACGGCAACTATATTGTTGATTAAATTTTGTTGTATTGTTTAAATAAAATCGATTTTAAAAAGTATTAGAAAACGACATTAATTATTACTAGACCTAATATATAGGAATAGCCCTTAGTATCAACCTGGCTGGAGACTTCAATTTGGATATTGGAGCCACGGGTATGAGGGGGTCAGTATAGAGTGATAAGAGGACTCAGGAAACTAGGAGAGACTAGTGCCATAGAATTCACTAAAGAGGAGATTCTGTGGTAAAAAATGCTACAGGAGAGTTAAGTAAGACATTGTTTGAAGAGTTTCCACTAAAAGGAACTACCAGAATGTCACTTGTAATATTGGGAAGTGAATTGCCGAGTAGAAGCTGGTGATAAGGCAGCTGAAGAGTTGATGGAAAGTGAAGAAGTAGAGAGAGCAGAAAGAGAAGATCTCCTGTGAAGAAAGAAGAGAGAAGCAATAGAAGCTGTAGCAGAAGGCAGGGTCAAGAAAGAATGGTGTGTGGGAACTAGAGAGTGCTTTAGTTCAGAATTCGGACAGGAGAGTCACTTTGAGGGCTTATTGCAATTCTGCATCCTGACATGCCCTAGAATTATAGAGAAGCATACTACTAGGGATGCAAACTAATTAATGATGGGACTTCCTAAACTTTATTTACCAGCCTCATGAAGTATGTAATAATCCAGTAGAATTTAGTAGCCAGAAACTAAATTTCCAACTTCTAAATTTCAATTATTTGCCTAAATCCCAGCTTATACTCTCAACAAAAGAAATACAGGAGCCAGAAATACTCAAGACCTGTGAATTCAATCATAGGTGCCACTTAACACCTGTGAATTCAATCAGTTACTGTTATATCATATATTCATACTAGAGGCCCAGTGCATGAAAATTCATGCATTGGAGGGTGGTGGTCCCTCAGCCCAGCCTTTCCTCTCACAGTCTGGGAACCCTCAGGGATGGGAGGTGACCCAGCTATCAGGGGAAGATGACGCCCCCATCACACCTCAACTGCTTCCACTGCCGGCAGTGCAAGCTTCAGCCGGACCTGGTTACCTGAGCCTCAGGCGGCCCTGGGGGGCTGGGAAGCCACCATCTGAGGCTTGCCTGTGCCTTGGCCTGGCCCTGGACAGCTGGGGGCTGAGAGGACTGGGGGACTCCAGAGGCAGGTGCATGGGGCAGCCAGACCCTCCGGTCGGGTGGGCCTGGCCATGCCGTGCACCTGCCACTCCAGCAGAGTTGAGAGGATTGGGCACTACAATCTTCTGGCTGTGGGCACTGCCATCTTTGAGGGTGTAGCAATCAATTAGCATATTCCCTCCTTATTGGCTGCGGTGCCATCTTTTGTGAGGGCCTGATGGTCAATTAGCATATCTCCTCTTGATTAGATAGGACCTAGCATTTCAATAGAAACAATAAGCATCTTTGAAAGTATACTAATTGTAAATTAGTAATCTGAATCAAGCAACATCCCTTCCAATATTCTGTCAAATCTAGAAGAGCCTCAAAACTGCTAGAGAAAAACAACAACATAGAAACTGAGATCATACCAATTTCCAAGGACACTGCCTATCTAGCTTTCTCTCCATCTTCACACAATGCCAAGATCACACTGCCTCAGGCTGCTCCAACTCCAACTCCTCCTTTTGCCCTTCACTATGACCTTGTTTCATGCCTCATAAAGAGGTTGTGAGACCTATGGGAAAGAAATGTCTTCATTTTCCCACACCAAATCTATAAATGCATCTTCTCCTCCTTTCCCTCTAGTCACAACAAGGGTGCTCTGTCCTATCCCAGGAGCAGTGTAAAATAGTACACAATCTCCACATGCACTCTGGTCACATGCCCTTGTGTTTCCCAGGGACTTTGCCCTTTTATTTTTAATTTAAATTCTTTATTGCTTAAAGTATTACATGAGTCTCCTTTTTTCCCCATTGATCTCCTTTTCCCCCCACTGCTCCCACCCCCCAGCACATGCCCTCACCCCCCTAGTTTCTGTGTCCATTGGTTACGCTCATATACATGCATACAGCTCCTTTGGTTGATCTCTTACCGCCCCCCCTTCTCCCACCCCACCTTCCCTCATAGGTTGAACCATCTGTTCGATACTTCTATGTCTCTGATTCTATTTTTGTTCATCACTTTATGTTATTCATTATATCCCATAAATGAGTGAGACCATGTGATATTTATCTTTCTCTGACTGGCTTAGTTTGCTTAGCATGTTCTCCAGTTCCATCCCTGCTGTTGCAAACAGTAAGAATTCATTCGTTTTTACAGCAGTGTGATATTCTATTGTGCAGACGTACCAGAGTTTTCTAATCCACTCATCTGCTGATGGGCACTTAGGCTTGTTTCAAAATCTTAGCTATGGTGAATTGTGCTGCTATGAACATAGGGGTGCATATATCCTTTCTCATGAGTGTTTCTGGTTTCTTGGGATATAGTCCTAGAAGTGAGATTACTGGGTCAAATGGGAGCTCCATTTTTAACTTTTTGAGAAAAGTCCATACTGTTTTCCACAGTGGCTGCACCAGTCTGCATTCCCACCAGCAAGGCACAAGTGTTCCTTTTTCTCCGCACCCTCGCCAGCACTTGTCATGTGTTGATTTGTTGATGATAGCCATTCTGACAGGTGTGAGATCATACTTCATTGTCATTTTGATTTGCATCTCTTGGATGATTAGTGACCTTGAGCATGTTTTCATATGTCTCTTGGCCTTCTGTATGTCCTCTTTCAAAAAGTCTCTATTTAGGTCCTTTTCCCATTATTTGATTGGATTGTTTATCTCCCTTTTGTTAAGTTGTATAAGTTCCCTATAAATTTTGGAGATTAAAACCTTATCACAGATACCGTTGACAAATATGTTCTCCCATGCAGTGGGATTTCTTGTTGTTTTGTTGATGGTTTCTTTTGCTGTGAAGAAGCTTTTTTATTTTGATCTATTCCCATTTGTTTATTTTCCCCTTAGTTTCCATTGCCTATGAGCTGTACTTGTAAAGATATTGCTATGACATATGTCTGCTATTTTGCTGCCTATGGATTCTTCTAAGATTTTATGGTTTCCTGTCTTGTGTTTAAGTACTTTATCAATTTTTAGTTTATTTTTGTCTATGGTATAAGTTAGTGTCTAGTTTCATTTTTTTGCATGTATCTGCCCATTTTTCCCAACACAATTTTTTTAAATGTATTTTTATTGATTTTGTACAGAGAGGAAGGGAGAGAGATAGAAAGTTAGAAACACCGATGAGAGAGAGTCATGGATCAGCTGCCTCCTGCACACCCCCCACTGGGGATATGACCGCAACCAAGGCACATGCCCCCAACTGGAATAGAACCCGGGACTCTTCAGTCCCCAAGCTGACGCTCTATCCACTGAGCCAAACCGGTTTTGGCTCCCAACACAATTTATTCAAGAGACTATCTTGACTTCATTGTATGTTCTTGCCTGCTTTAATTAGTAAACAGTGTGTGTCTGTCTGACATTCTCTCTCATACACATACCATCATCACCATCAATCTCCCCCTTGATGATAGATGACTTTTCTTATTGTGTTCAAATGCTTCAATGTGTTCCATTTTCAAGACTTTTCCTTCAATCATCACCCAATACACACCATCTCTGGCTTCCTCACCATCTTTTCCCTTCACTTGACAGCTGGGTTCCTATGAAGTGCTGCCTCCACTTCAACCCACCCCAATTTGGCTTTCACACCCACCAGGCAAGGGTCACTACTGGCCTCCATGTTGTCAAATCTAAGAGCTACTTTAGAACTTCTCATAGCAATGAACTTGACCTCTACTTTATTCTTAGAATACTTTCATCTCTGCTTTTATGAAACCCTCCTCTCTTGGCTTTGTCTTATCTGTCCTCCAATCCATTCTCCTTGCAGCAGCCTAGGTGATCTTAAGTTTAAGCTGCATTCCTGCTCAAATCTTTCAGTGGCCTCCCCAAATCCTGCTGACCTTGCTAGCCTCAGAATTATGCCCCTCTTCAATGCTCACTGCCCTCCTGCTGCACCTGGATTTCTTTCATTTCCAAATCCTCAGGGACTTGGCACATTCTGTTCCCTCTATCTGAAAAACTCTTCTCTCCCCAACTCCAATGCTTCACCTATGTCAATCCTACTTTAATGTTTATATTTTACTTCCTCAAAAAGGTGTTTCCAGTCTAGATTTAGTTCCCCTGTAATAATCTCTCAAAGTGTTCTCTAGGTTTTCTTTGCAATATTTATCATAGTATTAACTTTTTATCTACTTGTGCATGAATGTTTAATGTTGAATTGTTGACACAACTTTGTCACCTCCAAGAGGAAAGGGCCTGTGTGTATTTTCTTCCTAGATCCCAGCATCATTGTGGCTCCCAAAAGGTGCTCAACAACTATCTGTTGAATAAAATAAATTATTTTGAAATAGCTTTGTCCAATTTGAAAATAATAGCATTCTCGGTCTATCAAAATATATTATATCAGCCGAAACCGGTTTGGCTCAATGGATAGAGCGTTGGCTTGGGGACTGAAAGGTCCCTGGTTCGATTCCGGTCAAGGGCATGTACCTTGGTTGCGGGCATATCCCCAGTAGGGGGTGTGCAAGAGGCAGCTGATTGATGACTCTCTCATTGATGTTTCTAACTCTATCTCTCTCCCTTCCTCTCTGTACAAAACCAATAAAATATATTAAAAAATGTATATATATTATATCATATCATTTGCACACAAAAAAAAGTATTTTTTAGGGGAAAATATCTTCTTTTGCTGGCTACAAAATGATGTGTTATCATGGAAATACTGTGATCCAGCTGAGGACAAAGCCCTGCCTCTACCTCTGAGTCCCAGTTTTCTCCTTTGTAAAACAGGAGTAACAATCCTATCTAACTTGCTTTAATAGAATTGTGGTAAGATTGAGTAAGGGGGAAAACAGGAAAAGTCTTAATGTAAACTGTAAAGTGGTAAGTAGACAGAGCTATGGTTTAAATCTTTAGAGAAGGTGTTTTCTTGTTAGCTTCTTTTTACAAAGAAATAGGCCAATTTATTGTTTAAGTATTGCAAAACCATGCAGCTGTCACCTGGTTCCAGTTCACATCTACTTTTTCAGTTCACCTGCAAATACAAACTGCACATTCTGTTAAGGAGAAATTGTGGAAAGTATCTATTTCTTAAAAGAAGTATTTTTTGATGCATTAATTAAATTAGCTTATTTGGAACCAACATGTTGGGAAGCGAATGCACCTACAATTTAACTTAGTTGATAAAAACAAAAACCAGGGCCATGCGAAGTGGAATGAGCAAAGATATTTAACAAAACAATTCTTCTGTTAGTGCTAAACTGAAAGCAACCTGGCTCCAAAGTACAGGGTGTCTGGGGAAAACAGTAGGGCCGGTGTCCCTGCAGGAGTCTTGAAATCATAAACTTCGTAAATGCTAAAAGAGGGCTGTATGACCACACACCAACCTCGCTGGAGAAACGCTTACACAGCAACTTAGGTGGAGAGTCTAAGTGACATCCCTTACCCATGACCCCTGCTGCTTCCCCCTTAAATGCCTCACAGGAGACTCTCTTCAACCGAAGAGCACTTGGAAGTCAACTGTGATTTCTAGTGTTATGTCAACTTTAAAGAGCATCAGCTGTTTCTTTTAAAATTACATTCTATACACATTAATATGTCTAACACATTCTTTCTAAAAAGGTTATGTATTTGGATATACTTTTCAAGCTTAATTTAACCAATTTAGAAAAATTATCCTTAAACATTATATATTTAGTCAATTATGCTAAAAAGTGTTTTCATAAAGGTGGCAATGTAATTTAATTGAGCAGAATAATGGTTTATTTTCCTGACATTTTTTTTTTCAGTTTTACAAAACCATGGATACATAAACTTACCAACATTTGCATGTATCATCCTGATGTCTAAAACATGCTTTATAACTGCCAAGTATGTGATAAAACTGTCAAAAGTTTATGGAAGCAGCTGCATAAATTTTGAAACCAAAGTCAAGGTTCTATTTATTATGTGACAGTATAAGAGTTGCAAACTTTACAGCATTATGGATAGTAAAACCCTCACCCCAACTTCTATTTGTTGGGTGTGTTTTTTAACTCATGCTGTGTAGATTTCTTCTGAGTGCTTAGCATTTATTCGCCTCTTCTGTTCATAAGATGGAAACTATACACATTTTTAAAGTGTTTATTGTACTGTGATATGCCTTCAGAAAAGTGCATGCATTGTAATGCATAATTTGATGAATTTTACAAACTGAGTGCATGTATAAACCAGCCCTCAGGTCAAGAAACAACACTACCAGCCTTTCAGACTGGTTCCTGCAACTACCTGTCTCAAGGACAACCACAATCTTGACTTCTAACAGTCTAAGTAGTTTTGCCTGTTTTTTCACTTCATATCAATGAAATCATGAGGTATTCCAATTTGTTTCTGGCTTGCTTTACTCAACACTGTGTTTTATAAACCTGTTAATGTATCTATGGTCAAACATTAACTTCCACAGCACTAGAGCAAATGAATCTCCATTTCCATAGATAGTGTGTCGGTGTTCATTGTTCATACACTGTCGTGGAAGAAAATTTTAGTTTACTAACTCGTCTTTCAAAGTTGATTGCTTTGCCAACTGAATTTCAACAAGTTAAAAAAAATAATCTAAAAATCATTATACAGCCTAGCCAGGATGGCTCAGTGGTTGAGTGTTGACCTGTGAATCAGAAGGTCACAGTTCACTTCCTGGTCAGGGCACATGCCCAGGTTACAGGCTCCATCTTGAGTGTGGGTGTGCAGGAGGCAGCCAATCAATGATTCTCTCTCTCCCTTCCTCTCTGAAATCAATAAAAATATATTTTAAAAAATAAATTTAAAATAAAATCATTATATGCATAAGGATATAGGAAATACTTTATTTTTCTTTAAAAGTCACAACTTTTATTTATAAAATATTACCAATGTTTTCTCTCATGACATTTGTGATCTAAATAATTTGTTCTATGATATATGAATCCAAATTTGTGGAGCAGTCAGTTCTTTGGACAAATTTGTTTTCTAAAGCAGATGGTGCAGTTCAAGGACACCCTGAGCCTGGCTGTGAATCGAATTTTTGCCATATATTAGCTGTGTAACTTTAGATCCTTAACCTCTCTGTGCCACTCTCTGCATCTGTAAATAAAATGGTAAACCTACATGATTTCTGCAGTCTCTTCTAGTTCAAAAATTCTATTAATCTATGTTAAAAATAAGAACTATTTTCCAAATCACTTTAATTTTCCCAGTTTTGAAGTATATGTAAGAACTTGTTAAAAACAAGAGAGCCGGGCCAAGGAAAGCAGAAGCTCCATCAGTTTGAATTAGAGAGGAGTAGCGGCTACCGTGTCCTGAACCAGTCCCAGGCAGTCCGCGTGAGACACACTCAGCAGAGCGTCTCCTGTGCGCCCCGAACTGAAAATGTTTGAAGACGGAGCCTGAGAGGCTTATCCACTTCCTTCCAGAGGTAGCTGTCGGCTACATCCAAAGGGCATCATAGTAACAGGATTTCTTTTACACTAACACCCTGCTATCGGAAAGAAAGCTCTGAAGTTGAGTTTCCACATTTCAAACTTACATTTGAGTACCCATGTGGAGAGCGAATTCTGTTCTCAGTGGAAGCATTTGTTGTGAATAGCATTTTCTCAGTGTCAAGACTAAGCAATGAGCCCAACTATACATCACAAAATCTGGTCCTATTTCCCAAAAGAGAAAAATCAATTGGTTGTGTTGCCTTTTTCCTTGGTTCTATAATACATTTGATTAATAATCTACTCTAGCAAATGACAACAACAAAGTAACACCTTAACACTTCAGTCCTTAGAATTCTGAAGTCTAACCACAAAGCTTAAGAAACACTACTTAGTAGATAAGGGACAAGTTTCATCATTTCTTCTGTGCCCCCCTTGCCTATGCACCTTTAAATGGAAGAACTGGAATATTCTTCAAGTTTAAGTAGTAACTAATGAAATGAAACCTGCAATTTAAATGCTGTTGATAAATATGCTAATATATTGTCTACTGAAGTTCATGTTTGTTTTCTAGTTGATTACCTTTAAACCTGTGGCTTAATTTAATTCACATAGATGGGGGGGGGGGGCGGAGAGCAGAAACAAAAACAGAACCAATGGATATGAGTTTTCTGTCATCTTCAAATGGAGAATTATAAATGTTTAAATAAAACCCTAATCCTATTTTTGGTTTATTTGAAGGAGAAATATATCAACACAGATTTTTTTTTTGCCTCTAAAAAGTAAGTCACTACTTACGTAAAACAAACAGCCCAGAAAGGAAAGCTCCATCACCCTTAGCTTGCAGTGGGATTTGGGGAAGTGTGCTGACGCAACTCAGGATTTCATCTGCCAAACAACAACTGAGCTCATCTGTATGGAGTTGGTAAATTTGAAAAGGTAAACTACAAGAAATGTTGCGTAATGACACCATAAGAAAAAAAAAGTCATTTCTAAGTTTGCTGTTCTTTAAACTCTTTGAATTCTTGCTTCAGTGGCTCTGTTGAGTCACAGCTGTGATCCATGTTGGCATGAACCAAAAATAACATGGCTGGCTGCAAAGGTTACAGGGTTTGGGCCAGCTTTTTATGGCCACACAGCAGTACCTTTCTGTTGAGTGGAAATGTAACATTTGGCTTGTAAGGGAAATCTTTCTCAAGCAGGTTCTTATTCAAAGTTGTCATGGGCCTGCCCAGAGTGCAGTTTCTGCTGTGCTAAAAGCTTGAGAGAGTGGACTGCAAAGGTATAAAATATTCAGAATTTAAAGGACATACTTATCTTCAAGGGACTTCCTCTGAGCATCCTATGCTGGACAAGACCATTGGTGGAGAAAATGAAGCACATTACTTAAGCAACATAAAATCAGTTCTACATCTGACTTTGATTAGAAAACATA
The DNA here is from genome assembly GCF_014108245.1 of Pipistrellus kuhlii. Lineage (NCBI taxonomy): Eukaryota > Metazoa > Chordata > Mammalia > Chiroptera > Vespertilionidae > Pipistrellus > Pipistrellus kuhlii. The sequence continues at coordinate 112,714,288 of NW_023425515.1, read as the reverse complement.
AACCCTTTCAGAATCTTTTCCCCTCTTTTCCCTCCTCCCCCCAAAATGGCACTACAGACTGCTTCACTTTTTCCAATCATACAGTGATATTTGGAAAGTTCCATTTGCTTCCATTAAGAAAAATACAGAGAAGGAAAAAATACATAATAGCCATCTATTATTTTGTATGTGAGGCTTAGTTATGGGATTCTAAAAATAAAATAAACCACCCAATTTTACTTTAAAGAAATGACTTATATATTTAAATAATGTTTTGTTTTGTTTCACTTTCTAATCTGTCAACAAGAGTTTGTTTTGCCCCGATCTTCCTTTTATTCATTTCTGTCATTTATTCAACACATACTTATCAAATACCTATCATATTCTGGTATAGAGACACAGCAGGGAGTGGCATCAGTCCTTGTGACAGGGAATCTAGTAGGAAAGACTGACATGAATCAAAGAATAACAAAATAAATTTGGCAAAGCTATTGGGATAAGAACATTGCACTTGATAGATAATATCAAGAAAGCTGAGATGAACCAAAGAGGGCAAGGCAGGCATCTCTAAGCAGGCGATGGTTGAGCAGAATTGGAAAGGGTGAGGCAGAGTTCCCTGGGAGTGAAGCACAAAGGAGCAAAGAGCAATCAGGTAAGGACTGCTGTTTACTGATGCAAAGACCCAACACAGGAGACTACGTGCCAATCAGAACGAGAAGAAGAACTGGGGAGCCTGAGGCAGAGCAGAGCCCCAGAGGGAGTGAGGGTCAGAGGATGAGGCTGGTGACCCGGGTAGGACGGAGACCACGCAGGAGCTAGTAGCCACTAAAAGTCTTTTTCATCAGAACAACAGGAAGCCATTAAGGTGTAGTAGTAAGTAGAGGGTGACTGAACAGATTTTAGTTTTATATTTGTCACACAAGCTAATGGTTATGTAAAAACAAAACTGGAGACCTAGAAATGAATTATTGCCTTAATTATTAATTATTGCTAGGAATATCCCCACAACACGTATTGAGAATAAACTTGGCACATGTTTAGTTTCCTAGCAAGGACAGACAATGGTTCTTCTCTTTATGGTCATAGGAAGTTGACCCAAACCCTGGTAACCTTTGCCATTAGTCATGTCAGTTTTGGCCAATTCCAACTCACCTGTTTCCAAAACACTGGGGAGATGCTCTGGCCAGATGGGTCCAGTGGCCTCACCAGGCCAGTGAACGCAAGTAGCCTCAGGCCTTGGGCTTCTCCAACTGGGACACCTGGAGGCTAGGGGCAAATCCCAAGAGCCCCGGGATGCTAGAGCATTAGCTGGGACTACCCTCCCAGAAGGCTTTTTGTGTTTGGGTTTGTTTTGTGCAAAAGAGCTTCAGAGTGTCTAGAGCTGGAGTGCAGTCCTGCCGTGGTGCACCCCTAGGCTCCTCCTTCCCAAGGGGACTTCCATGGAACCTCCCCAATTAACCCCACTATCCAGTAGTCCAGACCTTGGAAGTCTGCTTCCTGTTCCTTCCTTTCTCTTCCTCATCAGCCTCCAGCTAGCGAAGGCCTACCCAGGTTCACAGCAACAAGACCTCCGGCATCGAGAGCAAAAACCACAGGCAAAGTTCCTGCAAGGGGAAAGGTGCCTTTTAAGATTTTAAGCCATATTTTCAAGAATGAAGAAGACAGGATGATAAGGCATAGGCAAGGCCCTTCTCCTCTGCCCCCACCCCCCTACCAGTTAGTCCCTGCAGAATAGCCCAGTGCAGCTGTGGAAATGAGGTAAACACATGAGACTGAGCAGTCCCTCAGCAAATAACCACATAGAACACTCTGATCCGACCTGGAAGTTGGCTTGAAGGAGCACATGTCACATAACACATAGTGGAACCAGGCAATAGATTAGTGTAATCAAAGGCAAATTCTGACTTTTGTGAGCCCTAGGCATTTTTGCCTTCCTAAGCCCATCCTCCATTATATATACATTTATTATATATTATATAATTACATATTACATATATATGGCATTCATTAAAAGACAAATATATTATATATTAAAACAGATTCTTAGAACTAAAAGTTCATTTTTTTCTTCTGACTCCTTGAAAAATTAAAACATTTTTCACGGAGCCCTTAGCACTGAGCCCATTGTGCCCACGGCCAAGCAGCCCCTGATTATAATACCCGTGCCTCGTGGAAACTGATGTTTCTAGTGCTCAGTGCACAGGTGGGCCCAGGCAGGCGAGCACCCCTCCACACTGCTGTCCCAGCACTCACCGTGTATGAATTAGTCCGTGAGCTCCGGGAGCAGAAACCTACTTTGTGCAGGTTTCCTTCTTTATCACTTAGCAAAGTGCTTGGCATTTCATAGGCACTGGGAAAACGTTTGTTAAATGGGTACATTTAATGAGCTGGAGTTAGGACTTGGTTCAGGAGAGAAGTAGAGCTATGCGTGCTGTGATAGGACGACTGGTCAGCCTGGCTGAGAGGCCCGGCAATGGACGTCACTCGGTCGATAGCGGAAGAATACAGGCGCGCGGGAGCCTGGCTGCAGCACCTGACAGCTGGGCACCGTCGGGCGCATCTCCCAGCCTCTTCGCACCTTTGTGTCTCCTTTGAAACGGAGGGGCCTGGAACTGTGGTAAGAATCTAAGGGATGATAGTGTAGGAAACTTAATACAGAGTCTGTCCCATGTAAGGACATGTTAAATATTACTGTTACTTAGCCCGAATCTCTGCATTGGAATAATGGAAAGGAACAGATCTGTTACAAGTCATTGTGAAGATCAAATGAGATAATAAAGGCTGAAGTTCTTTCTTAATTGCAACGTTGTAAGACGGTATGAATACAACAGAACTCATTGGAAGACCTCAATCTATTTCCCAGCTCCACAACTTACTAAGTAGGAGATCTGTAGCAAAGTACTTACCTTCCTGGGCCCTACTTTATTCATCCACAAAACGGGCATAGTGCCTGCCTCAGAAAGTGGCTTTGGGGATGAAATGATATCATGAGTGTGAAAAAGGAGCTTTGTAAAGAAAGTCCAACGTGCTATAAAAAAAAAATTACTGCTTGGCTCTTGTTATTGGTAACAAGTCTCTAAATTAGGGATGTCGAACTCAATCAAAGAAGGGGCCAAAATCTAAAATCCAGCCTAAATCGCGGGCCGAATGGTTTACTGAACAGTCATAAACTGTCATTGTGATGGAAACGCAGCGGAGTGCAGTGATGACAGCGCGGTGCGGGCCACATTGCAAGGCCTGGCGGGACGGATTTGGCCCGAGGGCCTTGTGTTTGACACATGTGCTCTAAATCAATTAATTTAGTTTAGGTTTAAGAGCAGCAGTCTCGGATTTCATCTTTTTTCCCACTCTTTCTGGTCCCCCATTGTTCCCTCCTCTGCTGTCATACTCCTTTCTGGTTCTAACATTGTTTTCTTAATGAGTGCTACCTTGAAAAGTACTCATGTTCTTACCACTTTAAACTTCAGCTAATCTGCCAGGCTGGTGTGGCTCAGTGGTCAAACATTGATCTATGAACCAGGAGGTCATGGTTCGATTCCCCATCAGGGTTCACGCCCAAGTTTCGGGCTTGATCCCCAATGTGGGGTGTGTAGGAGGCAGCCAATCAATGATTCTCTCTCATCACTGCTGTTTCTTTCTCTCTCATCCTCTCCTTTCCTCTTTGAAATAAATAAAAATGTTTCTTAAAAAAACCTTTCTCCTACATACCATTGCTAGCCTGAGATCCCTCAAAACTATTGCTCTAATTCCTGTTTGAAATAAGTTGGGGTGAAACAAACCAGGTCTATATTAAAAGAAATAACCTGGAAGGCAACCACTATGTTTACTTCCCTTTCCCTTCAATAGACACACATGGATTTCCTGGCCTTTTATAAGGCTATTGTTCCGGGCTTAGGAGGAAGTTGTAAAACAGTAAAATAGACAAAAGATCCGATAGCTTTATCCCCAAAGGTAAGGTCAAAAGGACCCCTCACTGCAATTGACAGTTTTAAGCCCCCAAAAGAGTCATGTCTGTCTTTGCTCTCAGACCTCAGACATCGCCACCTTAGCCAGTGACTCACCCTCCCAGAGGAAAGGGTGGAGCCGCCAAAAGTAAACAGAGCAGGACACCTAAGCCTGAGAACCTCCGAAGGTGCTATCTGGGGTCCCAGCTCCAGCAGGGATCATCAGTGTGAGACTCGGGCTTGAAAGGGATCACTGTGGACCACCTCTCCTTAGCATTGCCCATTCTTAGCTTCAAACCCTAGAAAAGATTGCCTGTGAGTTAGCAATATGTCCCCTTTTGGTGTTTATGGCTGCAAAGTAGAATTTTATTAAATTTCTGAGATAATTTAGAAACAAGAATTCTCCTTTTTTTACCCCTGGCATCTGCTTTTTGCCCTCCCAATATCTCTCCACCACACCTCAGGCCTGAGAATTCTAAAAACGTAGAAGTGGATCAATGGGCAAAAGTCTCTCTCACGTAGTCATTTCCCCACGGACTCTACCCCACTCTCAGGAGCACTTTGGAGGACAAACATTAGCCTTACCTGGTGAGGCCTTCCAGAATACCCCCTTTGCCTGGCTTCTCGAAGAACCACTAGTTCCACCAGGCACCTATTTCATCCACACCACACAGGTGGGTTCCAAAAGCCGTATGGGAACTAGTGCCCTCTGCTTATCTCAGGGGGGAGCTGAACTTACTACAGCACACGCTCCCAGGGATGAGGACTTGGAAACCAGAGACTGCTAGTCATTCTTAATTTATGTGTCTGATTGTAGAGAAATATGAATATTCAAGAGCCAAGAGAGAGTCATCTGCTGTGATGGTCTGTGGGTAAACAATAAGGATGAGCTAAGGAGTTGTGAGTGGAAGAGAGGAGAGGAGAGAAAGGGAAAAAACGTGACAATCTTGTTGTCTGATGGCTCTCTGATTCTTGACTCCCATTCTGCTTCCTGTCCTTGGGTTCCATAAGACTGGCCTGTATCAATGTAATTCATTCCCACCTTTTATTTAAGCTAGCTCAGGTTAATTTCTGGTATTCACAACTATAGTAGACATTAGAGTTGCCTCCTTACATGCATTTTCTCTTTCTTGGCAATTACCTTAACTTTCATTTGTTACCCACATCTCCTCACATGCTATGGGGGAATGTGATTCCAGAACAATATGTATGATTCAGGCTTACTGGCGAGTTAGTCAGCATAACCTGATCTCCTGACCACCGGTGCAGGTTCAGGAAAGGAACCATCAGCCATTGAGGCCAACGAGATTCGAGGAAAGGTTTGATGAGATCTTCTGGGAGAGTCCATAACCAACCCTCACTCACTTCTTGGATCCTAATGAAAAAGCATGCAGACCAGGGAATTATTGACAACCACATGTAGCCACAAAGAGATGACACCATGGAAGGCTCAATGGGAAGATGGAAAAGAAACTTTGACTTAGAAGACATCATTGAGTGGCCTTCTCTCAGACTATCCATTTACATGGACCAATAAATCCCTTTAATCAAACATCTTAACTAAAATTACTAAGGTACTACTCCAGTGTACATGCTCCCACTGCTAAATAATACCAATCTACTTTAGTATATTCTGGGAGAGAGAAAAGAAAAAGAATGCTTGACTGGAAAATTGGAGGCTTCCAAGAAACTTTAGCCCTTCTCTGCCACTAATTTCCAGTGGAAACTTAGGCAAATCATGCACCTTCTTTGAGCCCAGTAACTCATCTTCAGAATGAAAAAAAATTAGACTCCCAATATTCTATGATTTTAATTGCAGATCCTTAGCTCCAAATTATATTGAGTCCTATGGAGGTAGTTTATAATGACATGTGTGAATTGTGCCATGTTCTCAAACTCAGAAATTAACAACAATAACAAAACACGTTTATTTGCATGAAAATTGTCATGAGACAAGAAACTCAGGGTTGAAATTGTAAAAAAGAGAAGTCGAGAGAAGAAAAGAGGAATACAACTGAAGAGTTTTCTGGCTCAGACCTATTCATTGTGGGGTTTCAGTGTGGGGGTGCCTCAGTGGTGTGCAGACTACTCTGAGCTAAAGGCGATTTTAGCTTCAGGGTCAACAGAGAATTTTCCCCCTCCCTTAAACTACCTAGAAAAACTTAAAATTAGGCACTTTGCCCATAATAAGAGATTATCAGAGATAACTTCATTTGACCTATCTATAGACTAGGACAGATGTCTCTACTAACCCTCTGTTCTTTCAATCATCTTGCAATGAATCTTTGAAACCCCCTAGTTGTCTCACCTCATCCCTAGCTCAAGACATTTTATATACCCATGTTTCCTTTCTATTTCTGAACTTTTTGTGCATGCGGGTTTCTGATTCTCTCATTTATGAGGGGTTCCCATACACATGTATTATATGTATTAAATTTGGTTATTTTCTCTTGCTAGTCTGTCTCAGCTCTATTTGATTATTAGACTAGCCAAAAGAACCTTGAGGTAGAGGAAAGTTATTCCTCCCCCACATCCCAAAGGCCAGTTCTTGGAGCATATTGCAGTTATAATAACCAATGTATCCATGGTTTGGTGGCCCTGCTGGTAACACCCAGCCAGGGAATATCCTTCACTTGAGCTGTGCGATTGTGGTTGACTCCAACAACTGGAAGAGCAGCTGGTTCATCCAGCTTTGTAAAAAAAGATCTAAGCGTGTAATATTTCATTTAGGCTTTGAATTAGTTGGAGAATGCACTAAACTCTTGAAAGTCAGTATTTGTCATTGATATTATTTTTCAAGACATTTTTAAATTGTCAGAGATTGTTTTGTCTTTCCCTTTTGTGGCTTGGTTACTGCTAAGCAAACAAAACCTGCCCCAACCCAGAAACTCAGAACTGATACTCCAGGTTCTCTCCCTGGAAAGAATAACAAAAACAAAAGCCAGCATAATGGACTCCTACCACAAAGGATACATACAAGATTGTGTACACACATATAAACATACACTCTCTCGCAAATTCATAAAAGGACCCTGGACTCAACTGTGTAGGAATCAAGCTGGGACCAGACCTGCCATATGGATTTACTTTTACTGAAGTTTTCCAAATATTTAAGTTTAAAGCAGACTTCAGTACCATATTTTTCAAGAAGTCACTTCTCTCCACAGCTTTAAATAAGGCTGAGCAAAAGTCGAGCATGATCTTAAAAGAACAAAGCAGGAAAAGTTCATAGATCATCATTTGGTGAAGTACCAAGGATGTATTATATGACAGGATCAGTATATCAGGCCAATTTTAAGACTAATGTCTACCCATACTAGAGAAAATAATACCGGAGAAAAAATATAATTCTGGAGGTCATAAACAGTATGGTGTGGATTTCCTAAATACCTTTAGATTAGATTAAAAAAAAAAAAAGATGATTAGCATAGTAGTCCAAAAATATATTTCAGATGAAAAATTATTTTACAATTTTGTCAGCTCACAGACTCCAAATTTGAGACCTAGAAGAAATCATAGTGATTACCCACTCCAATCTCCTGTTGTTAGCTGGCTTATTTATACTTTGTTATATAGAAAACTAGTTTGAAATATAACTAATCTTATTAAGAGGATTGCAATATTTAGTACCATATAATATATATTATTAAGAGGATTGCAATATTTAGTACCATATAATATTATATTTTAAACATGAAGTTTGAAAACAGGCAAAATTCATCTATAGTATTAGAAGTCAGAATACTGGTCCCTCCTGGGAAAGAGGAGGGGAACAGGAGAAGGGCTTCTGGTGAGGTTCTCTCTCTTGATCCAGTTGCTGGTTAGATCAACAAATGACAGTTGTGACATCTATAATTTACATGTATAGAGTGGGGCAAAAGTAGACTTACAGTTGTTCTTATGGAAAAATAATACAATAATTAGAAAAGAAAACACTGTGTTTTGCATAATCACAACTATGAGCCTACTTTTGCCCACCCTGTATAATCCATGCAATTTTATGTGTATATTATATATAAATCTAGAGGAAATTTATTTTTTTTAAAAAGAGAATAAATAACCAAAGTAAGTAAAAAATAACAATATTTTGTTTTCAATCCAATATTTAATTTAGAAACATGGTAGCTTTTAATTCACCTTTTAAACTGACATTTTGTCAAATTCATTGTTTCTGGTATACACTTTTGAGTCAAACAAATGACTCAGTTGGAGCACCATCTCTAAGACACAGAACAGTTTCCTCACCCCTAAAGATCCTTTTAATCCATCTCTCTATGGTCATCATCTCCTTGCACATTAAACCCTTGGCAAGCACTGATCTCTTTCCGTAATGTATTTTTTGCATTTTCAAAAATGTCATATAAATGGAATCATACAAAAAATATAGACTTTTGAGCCGAAACCAGTTTGGCTCAGTGGTAGAGCGTTGGTCTGCAGACTGAAAGGTCCCAGGTTCAATTCCGGTCAAGGGCATGTACCTGGGTTGCGGGCACATCCCCAATATTGGGTGTGCAAGAGGCAGCTGATCAATGTTTCTCTCTCATTGACGTTTCTAGCTCTCTATATCCCTCCCTTCCTCTCTGTAAAAAAATCAATAAAATATATTAAAAAAAAAAAAATATATATATATATATATATATATATATATATATATATATATATATATATAGTCTTTTGAGTCTGGCTTCTTTCACTTAGCACAAGGCATTTGAGAATCATCCATGTTCTTATGTGAACCAGTAATTTGTTCTCTTTTATTCCATTCTGAATAGTATTCCAGTAGTATTTGGATGTGCCATGGCTTATTTATTCACCAGTTAAAGGACATTTAGATTATTTCCAGTTTGGGGCATTTGTGTATAAATTCTATGTGAAGAAAAATTTCCAGTGTTCTTGGCTTAGTATCTAGGAGTGTAATTGATATATTATATGGTAAGTATATATTTAATTTTTTTAAACTGTCAAATTTTTAAGTGCCTGTACCATTTACATTTCCACCAGCAAGAATTTCAGTTGTTCTGCCTGTTTGCCAGCACTTAATATTATATATATATATATATATATATATATATATATATATATATATTTTTTTTTTTTTTTTTTTTTTTTAATCATTCTAATTGGTGAAGAGGTCATTTTCACAGAAAACATTTCCTGGAGTCTGCAGTCAAAGATACACATAGTAAGATTAAAATTAAAGAAGAGATAGTATACATTAATATAATTCTGTAGGCAGATTCAAAGTATTCTACTTCCTTAAAAATAATGAACTTCCTTTTCAACCTGAAGCTCTTTAATAATTTGTATTGAGTAGTTATGTTCATTGGCTTTGTATTTCTTTCTGGGTAGACACTGCCTGTTTTTCTATTAGTATTTAAAGATGAATTAGAAAGAGCTCTTTATATTTTATGAAAATCAGACTGTCAATTGTCATTATGTTGTAAATAAGTTTGTGCTTTTACTTTATGAATTTTGCTGCTATGAAAAGATTTTCTTAAGTTTATAGTCAAGTTTTTCTTTACAATTCCTGAGTTTAATATTATAATTGGAAAGTCCTTTTCCCCTCACAAGGTTATTTAAAAGTTTTCACCAGCCCAGCCAATGTGGTTCAGTGGGTGAGCACCACCCATGAACCAAGAGATCACCAGTTGGATTCCCAGTCAGAGCACATGCTCAGGCACAGATCCCCAGCAGAGAGCATGCAGGAGGAAGCTGATCAATGATGTTTGTCTCTCATCAATGTTTCTATCTATCCCTTCTCTCTCTAAAAATCAACATATTTTAAAAATTCTCACCAATTTTTTCTATTATTTTTTATTTTATTTTCTCCTACATGAACACTAATCTAGAATTAATTTTAGGAGTTATAATTAAGTAAAGGATCTCAACCTATGGTAATTAAAATTTAAAAAGAGAAATTAAAATTTGCAGATAAAGGTGGGAAAAGTTTTTGAGATTAATAAACTTTTAAAAGTGATTTTTAAAATTAGGTTTCTTTAGTCACTTTCATTCATGCCACACTCCAGTTTTATAACTTTTTGAAATTTTTTACTTTTTTGGCTTGATTTTAAATTGAATGTAATAGAGACTTCTTAGGGAAATGTGTTATCAACATCTGCTTTTAACATATATTTGAAATACTATAAATGTAAATTTAAATGATGTAATTTGTTCTTGAACAGCTAAACAGTATACCCAAAAGCATTTATTTTAAAAACTCCATTAGGAAAAATGTAAATTCAAATGGCAATACTTTAATCCCAGTAAGGTAAATTAAAATGCACAATGTTATCCTAAATCAATAAGAATAGTCCCATCACTGTGTGGGAAATAATTCATATTTCCCATTCAAGGACTTGAAATGCCACATGTATAACGGAAATTCCCACTTGTTCTTGGGTTCACTTCTGAATTCCCCACAATATTTCCTTAGTTTATGAAATGAACCCTTTATAGTTTCCTTATATTAAGCTTTTAAACATGAAAGAGACGAACCATTGTTTTTTATATATTTTATTGCAAAAATCAACATAGATATAGGAAAGTGCATAAAATATGTAAGAACTTTAAGAGAAAAAAGCTATAAAAGGAACATATGGGTGAACACCACCAGGTCAAAAAGTAGAATTAAAATTTATTTTTAAGCTGTCTTCCACAAACCTTATATTTAAAATAATAGTTGTCACCCTAGCCAGGTTTTCTCAATGGTTGGAAGATCAGCCCACAGACTAAAGCACATGTGTCAAACACAAGGCCCGCGGGCCAAGTCCATCCCGCCAGGCCTTGCAATGTGGCCCACACTGCGCTGTCATCACTGCACTCCGCTGCGTTTCCATCACAATGACAGTTTATGACTGTTCAGTAAACCATTCGGCCCGCGATTTAGGCTGGATTTTAGATTTTGGCCCCTTCTCTGATTGAGTTTGACACCCCTAGACTAAAGGGTTGCAGATTCGATTCTAGTCAAGGGAATGTACCTGGGTTGCAAGCTGACCCCAGCCCTGGTCAGAGCTCGTGTAGGAGGCAACCAATCCATGTGTCTCTCTCACATCAATGTTTCTCTTTCTGTGTTGCTCTCTCCCCCTCCTACTCTCTCTAAAAATCAAATGGAAAAAAATATCCATTTTTTTTATATCCAGTTGTGAAGATTGACAACTTAAATAAATAATCCTATATAGTAAAAGCCTAATATGCAAATTGACCGGTGAAAGGACCAATGGAATGACCATTTACTATGATGTGCACTGAACATCAGGGGGCAGATGCTCAATGCAGGAGATACTCCTAGCTCACAGGCCCCAGGCCAGAGAAGGCAGGTGCCAGCAGGGGGGGCGGGGGAGGGTGTGGACCCTGATCGCCCCACTGGTATCCCTGCAGAGGGAGGTGATGGTGGTGGTGATGGGGGGGGTGGGGCTGACTGGCAAGCAGATGGTGGTGGGGGCAGGAGGTGATGGCAGTGGGTGGTCAGGCTGTGGGGCTGGCCGGCAAGCTGGCCAGTGCCACCCCCGATTACCCCTCCAAGTCCTGATGGTAGCAGCAGGGGCAGGGCTGGCAAGCAGGCAGCACCAGGCCTGCAAAGGTGGGTGCCAGGAGGGGCCCCCCATGATTGCTCCACAGATTGGCCTTAATCACTGGACAGGCCTGGGGACCCTACCAGTGCACGAATTTCATGCATCTGGCCTCTAGTCCTATATAATAAAAGGTTAATATGCAAATTGTCCTCTCAAGAGTTCAACTGACTGGGAGTTCAACCACTCACTGTGACATGCGCTAATCACCAGGGGGCAGTGAAAAATGAAGGAAGGCTTAGTCGGCAGCTGGCAGGTGGCAGCCAGGGAAAGGAAGACCTCGATTGGCCCTGATGGCCAGCCAGGCCTAGGGACCTTACCTGTGCATGAATTTTGTGCACCAGGCCTCTAGTTAAACAAACAAACAAATGAACAAACAAATAAATAAAGTATTAGTTATCAACAAGTCCTGATGGTTAAGCAATCACATTTTTAGTACTTTAGTAAATATATGGATTAAGTTAATAGAAAAACTATGAAAACTTCAGTAACTATGAAGTACTTGGTTAATTTTTTATTTTTATGAATAAAGGGGGTTCAAACTTCCTTCCAATTCCATATTACACAAATTCAATAATTATTCTTTATTAAACAAAAAAAAATTCTAAGTAAAACATATTTATTGGTCTTAAAAAAAGAATCCTTAAACTTGAGAAGGATCCCTTTTCAGATATTCAGAAGCATTTGTTCATTTATAAATGGTTAGGCCTACGTTTTTCAATATGGCACCTATTAGTTATATGTGGCACTTAAACTTAAGTTTAAGTTAATTATAGTTAAAGGAAATTTAAAATTTAGTTCCTCAGTCACACTCACCACATTTCAATGTTCAAGAGCCATATGTGGTTAGTAGTGCTCAGCTCAGATACAGAACGTTTCTGTCACTGCAGAGAGTTCTACTGACCAGTCTTGGTTAGATCCTCCTTGGCATCCACAAATGATTTGGGGTGTCTGAAACACAAGTTTGAGATATCTTTAATACATGTAAGATTTATTGTACTACTAAAATAAACTTAGGAAAGAACAAAATAAACCAAAATTATAGAGAAAGAAAAAAATCTGTTAGGAATTGGTGGTGATAATATACAATTAAGCACTAAATCTTGTTCTAACCTTGTTTTGCCAAAGCTAAACAAATAAATAAAACATTCAGTGTAGTTCTCATTAAGCAGAAGGAAATACACTTTTATTTGGCAAGACACACTGTACCCTGACAATAATATTTGGCAAGGAAATGTTATGGGGAACCTTAATCCATGGGTGGCTGGACCATTTAGGTGGCCTATGCACATTCTGCACAACTTGAAGTTGGCTCATCATTTTATCACATAGAAAAAATAGCACAAATCATGGCAAATGATGTTGATATTCCTGAGGAGATGAAGGACAGGATCATGTCACATAGCCGATGGTAAAACCTCATCCAACTTTGTGTTAGCTATCTCTGTTCTTATCTGTCCCAAGGCCTCTTCTCTAGTTCCCCCATCAGGTAGGCTTACTTTTCTTCTCCTCTTCCCATTCCCCTACTCCTCAACCACCGGCTCTAAAAAAATCCTCTTAAAAAAAAAAGATATTTCAAATTGATTTTTAGAAAGAAGGGAAAGAAGAATGAGAGAGAGAGAGAGAGAGAGAGAGAGAGAGAGAGAGAGAGAGAGAAACATGGATTAGCTGCCTCCTACATGCCCCTTACTGGGAATCAGGCCAAAAAACCCGGGCATGTGCCCTGACTGGGAATTGAACTGGCAACCTTTTGGTGCATGGGATGACACCCAACCAACTGAGCCACATCTTCAGGGCAAAAAACCCTCATTATTGATCTGAGCAATGGTGTCCTTCATACATACCTCACTCAGCCAAAGAAAAGTTCAGTAGGGAGCCATGCCCTCCAGACTATTCACAGGAAGTCTTTGTTTATCCATCATATAAAAAATATTGAATAGCCATTTTGAATAATGCCTTTAACTGCAATTCTGAAGACAATATCTACATTTTAAAAGCTGGGGTTATGACATTAAGTTATAATTAAACTAAGAAGAATTAAACTAATTTGGCCCAGGTATTTTGCTTTTTGGCAAACTTTCTAGCACTGAATGGAAAAGTTAGACAAATAGACATACCTCTAAGGGACGATATCTTTCTCCACTGGCACGGGAGTTCATATGAGAGAGGACATCCTCTTTTCTAGCTTTACAGCCAGTGACATCTGGGACTTGGGGGAAATGGCTTTCCATCACAGAGATGATTAAGTAACATACCTGAGACTCCAGCATATATCTGTCTGGACAATTTCATTACACCATCCTGCCCCCCCTTGTTGACCACAAGCATGGGAGAGAGTCAGAGAAACAAAAGTGCACCATGGTAGCTTCCAAACCTGGCTCCTCCTAGGAGTCCAGTTAGCCCATATTATTAGTTGCCATAATGAATCCCCCAGAGTGGCAGCCCCTTGTTGACACTACACATTTCAGAGGGAAGAGCCTAACAGACATGGTCCCTATGCTTCCCACCCTTCTTTTCAGGTGAAAATTCATTAGACATCTATTTAGACTAGGGGTGTCGAACTCAATCAGAGAAGGGGCCAAAATCTAAAATCCAGCCTAAATCGCGGGCCAAATGGTTTACTGAACAGTCATAAACTGTCATTGTGATGGAAACGCAGCGGAGTGCAGTGATGACAGCGCGGTGCAGGCCACATTGCAAGGCCTGGCGGGACGGATTTGGCCCGCGGGCCTTGTGTTTGACACATGTGATTTAGACACTGGAATCGTGGAATTGTAAAACTGGGACAGATTCTAGAGCTCATCCTGTACAGCTTCCTGCTGCATTTCACAGTGAGGTCACTGGGATCCAAAGAAGTTATGCGATTTTGTTACTGGCATTGTTGGCTCTCCGTTCTTGAGTTTGGCAAATAAAGAATTCAGAGCCAAAAACTCTAATGCAAGAGAAGAATCAAATGCGCTGCTCAGAAAGCTGCCTTGGCCTTTTAGAAAGAAAGTCACAGAGGCAGAAGAAGTGAGCCAGTTGGACTGCATGGACTCAGGCCACACGTTACAGAGGCAAAAGAAGGGCCCTTGGAGACAGGATCAGGGGGTTAGCCCAGGATGAGCTCCACTGTCCTTTGCTCCCCTGGCTGCAAGTCTCCTTAGAACTGAGGAGAAAGAAAGAAAAGTTACATACTGAAGAAAGAAAGAAGGTGCGTGTGTGTGAGGGAGAGAGAGAGAGAGAGAGAGAGAGAGAGAGAGAGAGAGAGAACGAGAACACTGGGTCCTTTGTCTTAAGAGTTTTTATCTATTTTTTAAAAGCAGACATTTTAGGGGAGGTCTCAGGGGAGGACCTAAATACATACAGTGGTGCCTCGCATAAAGAACGCCTTGCACAGCGAACGCTGCACACAACGAACTTCATTTCATGATTCATACAACGAACTTCGTTTCACACAACGAAGTCGCCCGAGCTTCCACGACCGCTTTGCCCGAGCTTCCACGATCGCTGCCAAGGTATTGCATCCTTCCGCACAGGCACTGCAGGCAGTCGTTAGTCACTGCGCTTAACTTAAGCACGTATCGCGGCAATCGTTCTTCATTACGAATTAAATCACGCACGTATCACGGCAGTCGTCCTTTTAAGTTAAACTCAATATTTTTTTTATATCATGGCTTCTAAAAAAAGCAGGAAGGTGATTTCTGTTGAAATGAAACAGGAAATAATTAGAAGGAGTGAATGTGGGGTAAAACAGTGTGACCTCGTCAAAGAGTTTGGCCTCAGCAAGACCACCATTTTCACCATTTTGACAAATAAGGATGCAATCAAATCAGCCAAAGTAGCCAAAGGAGTATCAAAACTATTTCATGAAAAACATAGGTCTTCAATCCAAGAGGAAATGGAGAGGCTATTAGCGATTTGGATTAAGGACAGGCAGGTGAAAGGTGACGTAACAACCCAAGATATTATCTGTCACAAAGCCAAGAGAATTTATGACGATCTAAAGAAAACGTCCCTGGAAGTAGCAGCAATCAAGATAATGAAGAAGAATTCAAAGCCAGCAGGGGGTGGTTTTTTAGATTTAAGAAAAGGTGTGGAATCCACAGCGTTACTATGCATGGTGAGGCTGGCAGTGCTGACAAGAAAGAAGCAGAAAAGTTCTCTATTAACTTTCAAAAATGTATTAAGGATGAAGGATACTGCCCACAACAAGTGTTCAATGCCAATGAAACGGGTCTTTTCTGGAAAAGAATGCCGAGCAGAACCTTCATTACAAAAGAGGAGAAGAAATTGCCAGGACACAAAGCCATGAAGGACAGACTTACCCTTATGTTTTCGTCTAATGCCAGCGGAGACCTCAAGATCAAACCTCTATTGGTTTATCACTCTCAAAATCCAAGAATTTTCAAGAAAAATAACGTTATTAAGTCCAAACTGCCCGTCCATTGGAAGTCCAATCAAAAAGCCTGGGTGACCCAAGTTATCTTCAACGAATGGATTCTGGAAACCTTTGCTCCTGCCGTGAAGAAATTCTTGCTGGAAAAAGAACTGCCGCTCAAAGCCCTTCTGATACTTGACAATGCCCCTTCTCACCCAAAAGACCTAGAGGAAATATTGCAGGAAAATTATCCTTTTATCAAGGTGCAGTATTTGCCACCAAACACCACATCCATTCTTCAGCCAATGGATCAGCAAGTTATTGCGAACTTTAAAAAACTCTACACTAGAGCCCTCTTTAATAAGGTGTTTGAAGAATGCGAGTTTGGTGGAGACAATATGACTGTCCGAAAGTTTTGGAAGGAGAAATTTGATGTCCTTATGGCAATACGACTTATACAGAAGGCCTGGGAAGAAGTGTCACAAAGGACCCTCATTACTGCTTGGAAGATGCTTGTGCCTTCGTGGACCCAGGAAGAAGCAGTAGTTGATGACACAGAAGTGGTGAAGGACATCATCACAGTGGCCCAAAGGTTGGAATTAGAGGTAGAGGAAGAGGATGTAGAGGAGCTTATTGAGGAACACGAAGAAGAGCTGACAACTGAAGAGCTCCAAGCACTTCTGGTCCAGCAACAGGACAATGCTCAAAGGGAAGCGTCACCTGATAACGAGGAGCAACAATCAAACAATCAACCAATCCCAACTGCTGACATCAAGAACATCCTGGTCAAATGGAAAGCAGTTCAGGAGTTTACCAATGCCCACTATCCGGATTCAGCTGAAGCAAACAGGATCAACGATCTTTACTCCGATACTCTTGTCCGTTATTTCCGGCAGATGTTGGAGAAAAGAGAAAAACAAACGACTTTGGACAGGTTTTTCATGAAACCATCGGCCAAAAAGCAGAAAATGGATGAAGATGTGCAAGATTCGGTAGACTCTACTTAGTCTGTCTTAAAATTTAAAAAATGTGTTTTTTTTTTTTTTAAAAATTATGTTTTTAGATGTATCTAAATAAAAATAATAACAAAAAATTTATCTTTTTTTATGTCATCTTAGCATATTTTATGCTACAGAACGAATTATTTTTTTAACATGTATTGTTATGGGAAAACACGTTTCACATAACGAACTTTTCGCATAACAAACTTGCTCCTGGAACGAATTAAGTTCGTTGTGTGAGGCACCACTGTAGAAGATTTATCAGCTTCCCAAGTATGTCCTTTAATATGCTAATTCATCAAAATAAACATTTAGGGTCGTGGTCTCTACTCATTGATTGGTGCTAGTATAGGAGTCATTGGTCATTGATTCTGGTCCTGATGCTAGCCTTGGTTTTGTTGCTTTTCTGGGCCAGAAACTGAAATGCAACTGAGGCCAAAGTATGATCTCTAGTTTGACCAAAACCCTGTCTCTGAGGTCAATAGACCTGAGGATTTCTTCCTAAGATTATTTTATGCTGATCAGAACCTCATTGTCCTGAGGGCTTAATGCTTAAGGGAGTGGTTGTGCAAGGGAGGATTGGCAAGTGAATCAGAGTGCTGAATGGGACTAGTTTGAACCGACTATCTGTCTCAGTTTCCCCATTCCACTTGCTAAGGAATTTTCCTAGCTTCTTATATCCTGCCTCTATTTGCCTAAAATCACCAGCAAGTTAGGGGCAAAACCAGAATAGGAATCTAAGGTTGCCTGCAGCTTCAATTATTTAAACCAGAGGCTACATATCATTGACCGATATTGTGCTTTTACATTTTTTAAATGCTTGCTAAAATTTTAGAGTTGAGAAATGTCACCCTCATAAGTCTACATTTTTACTCTAAAAAAATAAAAGGATTTGCTAACATGAAATAATATCTGCTTCCATTAGGTGAGCAATGAACCCCACAGTTCATCACAGTTGCCAAACATCCCCTTCTTATTCCATGTACTGGCTTCAGCATTTACCTGGCCAGCCTGACTCCTAAGGCCCTGGGAGTTGGCAAGCTCTACTTGAGACATTTGGTACATGCTCACATCTCCAATCAGGCGATAAGCTCCTCATGCTCCGGAATCCTGTCTGATGTTTTTGTAACGCCAGTAACAGTGTCTAGCACATGATTGATACTTAAAGCACATTCATTTTTGAATGAGTGTTGAATGGATGGTGGATTGACATTTGGTTATAGAGAGCAATGAGAAGAGGTAGTCTTTCTCCAGCTCATGGTTCTGCTTTCTATTCCGAGTTGTTAGTTTGCTGAGTGACATTAACATCTAGGAAGGCCACTTAGGAGCCTGCCACCTCATTGGTGCCTGCCAGGCGCAGCTCCGGCAACCTTCACTGCCCCTAGAGTTCCTTGAAGCATTAAATGGCAGTATCTCCTCTCTCTGAACAAGGCTCCCATCTTGTTAGCTCTGTCACCCCCTTGCTTCCACTAAACCCAGTGTTTAAACATGCAGGGCAGACCATCAGTTCCCTCACACTGTTGTCTCCCAGCCTCTCATCAGCCCTGACAGCTGCACTTGCTCTTCCGCCAGCCCACACCAGGCTCCATGTTACAGAATGATTTTCAGGCCCGAAGGATTATTGTCCTCTAATAATTTTAGAGCACTTTTCACAAACATGTTTGGATCCAAAATGAACAATTTAGCTATTTTAACCAAATGTACTTCTTTAAGAAGGTTTTGCTCTGCCTTCGTGTGTGTGTGTGTGTGTGTGTGTGTGTGTGTGTGTGTGGTTTTTCCCGCCTTTGTGCACTGTAATTTTTCTTTGAGCATAAGGTTTGCATTTGGTGTGTGTTTTAGTTGTCCACCAGATAAGGGACTATGTAAACCTTACTGAAAATTCTGGTGTATCATTTCTAGGGTATATCATTTCTGTTTAGAAGAATGTAATTACCATAAACTGAGCTTCCCAGCCCACTGTAGAAGCATAATGTCAAACATACTGAAAACTTAAAAAGTCAGCTTTAGAGGCAAAGATATTAACCAGAAAAGGATAACATATAATTCTACTCTGTAGTGAATATTCTATTTCTGAATAAGTAAAATGCCACAAGCAGAAAAGCGTGAGAACTGAAAAAAAAAATAAAGATTTCATTGAAATAATGGTTGCAAACTAAATTGAATTAAATTTGACAGTCATACTTGCATGAAAACATCTGTTCTTACATATGTGTCAAGATAGCCAATCATCTAAAACTCAAGTATGAATGATCTGTTGCTTAAGCTGAAAAAGAGCAAGATCATGTAAGTAAAAATACAATAGGAAAAAAAGGTATGAAAAAAATATTCCAATAGAGGCCCTGGCCTGATTGTTAGAATATTGTCCTAATACGTCAAGGTTGTGGGTTCAATCATTGGTCAGGGTTTATAGAAGAATCAACCAATGAATGATAAGTAGAACAACAAATAGATCTTCCTGTTTCTCCATCTCTCTCATCCTCTCTCTCTCTCTCTTTCTCTAACCAATCAATAAATTAAAAATTCCAATAGAAACTTTCCAGTAAAAACTCAAACACATACTCAAAGGTTTCTCCAAAGAGAACAAAAATCCTGAGGAAGAAAGCAGAAAAATGAGAAAAGGCCATTCAGTGACTCAGTAACTCGAAACAAAAATAGAAAGGAGGGGTCAGTTAGCAAATGAACTTGAGAGGGAGGAAGAGGTGCACACAGGAGTGATGGGAAGGCCTGCAGCCTTTCTTCTCTCAGTTTCCTAGCAGAGCCACTCCCAAGTAAATATCCAGTGAGACACAATGCAAGTGCCCAGCCCCTTTGTTAAGGATTGCTGCCCTACGCCCTTGCTGTGTGCAACTTCTGGGACTGCCATTTCAAGAAGGCCTCCAAATGCTGGGAGTTGCTTAAAAAAAAAAAAAAAAAAGAATGAACAGGCAGGTTAAAAGAAGTAAAGAAAACAAGAGATAGAATATCTTGAAACATGCTCTTTCTGGTATAATAGCAATGAGCATTTAATTATTATGATTATGATGATAGATAAGAATATATATTTCAACCTCATTTGTTTTGCCATCTAGATTAGCCAAAAAATTAAAAAGCAATTAAATCAACAATTAAAGTCAGAGGGATTCCTGGTTCGACCATTTGCAATATAGCCTTATGGTGCAGGGACAAATGGGGTCACCTATAGCCACTCCCTTCAGAGCCATTTCATCCTCATACCAAGCCACTGCTGAACAGACAAAACAACAAAATGGCATCAGAATATCAGCCAGGAGGGAAACTAAATCCCCCCACCACGGGCTGTACCTATAGCAAGGCTTGGAAAGCTACTTCAAGGGAAGAGACCCCAGCACAACCAGCAAGCGCCTTCAGAAGGACTAAATCTGCAGAGGCTCAGCCAGGGCAAGAGTAAAGATGTGCTATCCCCAAGGTCTTACTAATGGACATGTCCCTCTGCCTCTCCTCACTGTTTTCTCATTTATCTATTGCATGGCCTCCTCTGGTGTCCTCCCTCAGAAATGTTTGGAGTTGATCTCTGTCCTGCATTCCAGGCTCTCGATGAGTTGCCTGCGCCTACCATCCCACTTCCCTGTCCTCGGTACACACCCTGCAATCCTGCGCAAGAGGGATTAGCACTTCCCTGAACACCCAAGTCTTCCTCTTCCTCAAAGCTTTCCTCTGTCTCTGTCTCTGGAGTCACATCCCTTGGAGCCTCCATTCTACTTTCCTTATTTCAGCACACAGCTCCTCCCAGGTCTAAGAATGCCACCACCCCCACATGAAGGGCACAGGGCTTCCCCACAGGGCTTCCGGAACTTTCTGGTTTTTACCTCGTCATGCCTTCCACCTTTCTGAGAGGTTGCTCCTTGATGAGGGCAGGCCTTCATGTTCACCCACCTCAAGGAGCTAATGTGGTGTCTTGCTCACTAGTACCGTCAGCCCTCCCTACCCACATCCAGTGATTCAACCAATTGGGGACCGAAAATATTTTTACAGAGAGTTGTCGTTGCTGAGGTGTGCTGTGAGTTGCTATGTGGTGCTCTGATGTGTACTCTGCACTAAGCTGAGGATGGTTGCATCTGTACTGAGCATGTATTGATTTTTTTTCTTGTCATTATTTCCTAAACAATATAACTGTTTTTATAGCATTTTCATTGTTTTAGGTATTATAAATAATCTAGAAATGATTGCAAATATACAGGAGAATGTGAAGGTTTTATTCAAATATACCATTTTAGCTAAGAGACTTGAGCATGCACAAATTTTGGCGTCCACAAGGGATCCAGGAGCCAGTCCCCCATGGGTACCTAAGAGCGACTGTACTTAACAAATACTTGCTTCAATATGGTTAAACTGGACTGAAAATTAGGTTTATGGGAAGCTAGTTTCATAATATCATAGAATTTTAATGCCAGAGAGAATTTAAATACCATCTAGAGAATTCTGAGACTTGCCCAAGGACACAATCAGAAAGAAAAACCCAAGACTGAAAACAAGTTCCCTAATTCAGACAATCAGATGGAACATTAAGGCAAATATTGACAGGTTAGTTTCAGAATATCTCTTGAGGAAATTATCTGATTCTCAGCCATATGTGAAGAGCATACTAGGTCTCAGGCACTGTGCTAAATGTTCCAGGATGTAGACCACCACCTTGCAAATACATAAATTAAAATAGTTATTATTGTTGCTAGAAGAGCAAAAAGTAGGCTGAAACCAAGATCCCACAGAGTAAGGCTGCATGGAACCAGACAGATCTTAACTCTGTAATTTCGTGTTACTGGGCATTTCTAACTAACCATATTTCCTGTGTGTAAATTTCATATCTGTTTCACATGTGTTCTCATCCGTGTCTTGTGTAATAAAAATCTTCATTTTAGATCCATGCCTATAGTGCTGCCTGCTTTCACTTTTAACTCCACTAATATCAGTCCTCACTATGGCTGCAAACACTATAGCTTTTGTCTTTGTGTGGATGATAAATAGGGTCAAATTTCTGACATTATAAGGCTTATGATGGGTCATTTTCATCTAGGATATGCATACACTTTCCACAGCCTCCGAAAGAAGGAAGTACATAAGTGTGATCTGAATGATTTCCACTCCTAATGCCCTCCTTTCCTCTCCTTCCTTTCTGATATTTTCAAATGCATCATCTTCTAACATAGTACAGAAAAGAATAAGATGCTTCCTAAAATGTATCCCAGATTAGACTTTTATCTTTAAAGTAACCTCTGTTACATATAGTTCTTCACGGCTTCTCACTTAGTTCTGTTTACATTCCTCCTCCAGACATGAAAGCTTTCTGCAGTGCGCTGAGGATGGCTACAGAGGCAGCATTAGTATCTCTTTCCAGGACCCAGGGAGTTCAATGTGCATTATTTAGGAGGCACGACCTCCTGCCATACAAATCACCTTCATAAAGCTGACATTTTATTCTTTGTGTGACACTTCTTGTTCAAATATCCAACCATTTTCCAAGCACGGAACATCACACAGAGCGTCAGAACTCCAGCCAAGTCTGGGTGGAGAGGGGCAGGTCAGAGACAGTCTCAGTCATATTTTAAATTTTCATTTCTTCCACTGGCGTGTGTCCTAAATGCTATTTAATAGTAGTCAGTGTCAATTTCCTTTGTTTCTGGGAATATATCTAATGTGTACCTAATATGAATTTAATTCCTCACCAGTGTCAAAATAAGATTTTGCAGGCAATATGAACAATCCTGTGCAGAGATTGAATGGTGCTGGGCTGGATCATGGGTTCTCCCACCTGAGTGTTTTGGCTGCTCTGCTCTCAAGCAGAGAATGAAGACGTGGAACACATAGTAAAGGGTTTGTATTAAATAAGAGAAACCTGAAGACATCCAAAGTTAAATCAACAAGAAGAATCAGATTTCTTAATCTGGGTGTCTCTCAAAGAATATCTTATAGATGTATAAGTGCAAATATTTTAGATGCAAATTAGTAAAGATTGTCTGTTTTGGTTTGATTTTGGTTTATGGATTTTTTTGTTCAGAAAATATGCCTCTATTAGTTATAGTTCTCTAGAGAAATAGAATCAATAGGATTTGTGTGTACACACACACAAACACACATACACACATTCGCGCGCACACACACACACACACACACACACACAAATCTATATAGAGAGATTTATTTTAAGGAATTGGTTTATGCAATTCTGACAATTATGGGGCAGGTCAGCAGGCTGGAGAGCCAAGGAAGAGTTGATGTTGCAGCTGGAGTCTAAAGGCAGAATTCTTTCTTTCTCAGGGGACCTGAGTCTTGTTCTCTTAAGGCCTTCAAGGCCATTTGGATGAGGCCCACCCACATCAGGAGAGTAATCTGCTTTATTCAAAATCTACTGATTTAAATGTTAATCTCACCTCAAAAAATACCTTCACAGCAACATCTAGACTGGTGTTTGACTAAATATCTGGGCACCATGGCCTAGTCAAGGGGACACATAAAATTAACCACTGAGCCCTAGCTAGATTGCTCAATGGTTGGAGTGTTGGCCCTTAGACTAAAGGGTCATGGCTTGGATTCCAGTCAAGGGCACGTACCTCAGTTGTATGTTCATGTGGGAGGCAACCAATTGATGTGAGAGGCACACATTCGATGTTTCTCTCTCTGTCTCTCTCCCTCCATTCCTTCCACTCTCTAAAAGAATTAATGAAAAAAATGTCCTCTGCTGAGGATTAGCAACAACAAAAGACTAACACCAAAAAAATTTAACCATTGTTTTGTTATATGCACAACCTGAGGTTCTCACAAGGAATAAAATATTATCTTTTATGCAGTATCTTAAGAGTTTTCAAAGCACTTTATCATATTGACCTTTAAGACATTATTACAAGAAAAATTTACAATTGAGATTACTAGAAAATTGAAAAGAATGGGCTCTTTTTCAGAAGTTTAAGTCCTTTGCCTGGAAGTTGTCATACAGCAGTTGCAACAACTAATGTAATAAATGGTTCCATATCACCTACTTAATCCATCGTATGACTGAAAAGTGCATAGGACTGGTGGTTCTCTTTCAGATACACCCAATCACTGTTGGTAACATTATGTCTGCAAGGAAATACATTCAAAACTGTAAATCAAAACACCAGTGGTATCCTGCCTGTGCCCTACCCCCCACCCAGGAATAAGTTATGACTGTGGGGACTCAAGATGAACAGAAGTGGGAAGAGTGCTTATATTCTTGGCCACCAGTAACTTATTTCCTCTCTTCATTTACATAATCATGAAAAGCAATTGCTCTACATTTTTATTAGCTGGTATTCTCTAACCCAAACAATCCCTGGTACCCAAGTGTTCATCCAGGGAACAAAGGGAAAGTGTTCTAGAGAGAACCCCTTCTATCAATATTTTACCTGTTTCCTTAAAGGTTGTATATTGAGGGCCAGCCTGTTCAGATAGAGGAGTTATTTAAAATGTTAGAATAGCAGTCTTCATTTTGGCAAGAGATCTTAAACTTTCAGAACTTTAAATTTTTCAGGTAGTAAATCAATTACTTAGCATTTTCTCAAATCAATAATACCTCCACATGCCCAAGGATACACTTCACACAAAAGACACTTCCAAATAGATCAACCAACCTCATCCGAGGGGAGTGGTGGATGCGGGAAGAGACTGAACATTAACTGAGCACCTATGGATGAGGACAATGGGGGGTGGGGAAAGGGCAGGGGGTGGGGTGGGAACCTGATGGAGGGGGAAGAAATGAGGAACCTTTGTAATAATATGGACAATAAAGATTGATTTTTTAAAAAAATAGAATAGCAGCCTTCAGTTGTGATGTGAAAACTTGGAGTTAATTTTGTTGTGTTTGAATATATAAAGGTATGGAAATAAGAGTGGAAAGTCTAAACTGTGTAATGGAAAGGGGGCCTACAAGTCCCCGCAAGTTCCCGCTATGTGCTGAGAGTTACTCTCTTCTGGAATGGAAACATAAACCAAAGCTCCAGGCTGATACGGGCAGTAGACACAATGCTATGCATTTACAGATCCCGTCTTCTGCTCCTCCTCCCTGCTCTCCTTTCCTGGCCTCTGAGCAGTGACCAGGCACCAGGCAAGTTATGTAAACCACTTTCAGGGCCGGCCAAAGACCCACCCTGCCCCCACCAGCAGGACTGCCCCAACCTCTTCCCCTCTCCTGGCAATCTCATAGACCACATATTTACGATTGCAGTGTCACCCTGAGTCACTGCTTGATAAAGAGCCACCAAAGAAAACCAGCAAGACATGAGCAGGAAAAATCCTTTGTGATGTTAATCCACTGAAATCTGTGGTGTACTTATTAGCTATAACCTATCCTGTCCCAAAAGCATACATTACCCAATTCTTGTTATCTGACAATATAAGACAACATTTCCTAAAGCAATTAGTATTCTTTTAAGTATTTTTCTTTCTTTCTTCCTTCCTTCCTTTCTTTTTTTCTTCCCCCCCCCCCCTTTAATATTTGTTATTGATGTCAGAGAGGAAGGGAGAAGGAGAGAGACAGAAGCACCAATGATGAGAATCATTGATCGGCTGCCTCCTGCACGGCCCCTACTGGGGATTGAGCCCACAGCCTGGGCATGTGCCCTGACCAGGAATTGAACTGTTCAGAACTGTGACCTCCTGGTTCATAGGTTGACACTCAACCACTGAACCATACCAGCTGGGTAAAGAACATCACATGGAACAATTTTCAGAGAACAAATAGCATAATGGATTAAGTCAACTGCCCACAGCAGCTCTATTACCCATTTAGCTTCCTTCATTCAGCTGTTTCTTGTACTGGCCAAACCTGTAGCATGGCGTACAGTGCCTTCTCAGCCTAGCCATTTCTTCTCCTTCTAGCCTCATCACCTTCTCCCTGCACCTCACAGCTGCCTGTGCTCCAACATTTCATGATAATGCTTTTTTTTCCTCCTGCCTGAACCATCTTTTTCTGACCATCTTTAGCTGGCCTACCTGTCGAGTTTCGATTCTAACCGACCAAGGAATTAGAAACACGGAGCTGTTTAAAAAGTTTATGTCAACCACTGTTTCCATATCTGGTGCTGGGCCTGAAGTCAGCAGGCAGACAGCCGGGAAGGAAAGATGAACAAGAACTGGGTAGAGTATGGCAAACCAGAACCCCAGGGATATGCTGGGAGCCCAGAGCGTGTAGAAACCAGCTTGGTCCCTCATAACTCTAACTTAGGGGATGCTGGAAGCGGGCTGGCTTCCTTCATTACAGAGCTACACACATACCTGGCCCGGGAGTTGGAGCAAGGTTGAAGAAGGAATCCAGTGCGAGAGGAAGTCACTGCCAGCCCAGTTGCTGTCCCACCCCAACAAGGTAAGTACAAGCATCTACAGCCACAGGGTGAGCCACAGCTCGCCCTGCACTGATATTCTGGGCATAAACATGGCTGCTGCTTCTCTTCCACCTTCCGGGCCACAGATACCTTCTTTTGCCGTCAATCCTAGCCCAGAACCATACAGGGAAGGGGATTCCGGGGAATGTAGTTCTAACTTAGTCAAGTTGACAAGTACTAGGCCACCACACTAGCTAGTTTCTGCTCCATTTTTGCAACTCAACAAAGGCAACCCCTTCCTCAGGTGGTTATCTTCAGCTCTCAGATTATGCTCATTGTTCCTTCTTTATTCTTTCTTAGTGTGTTATGCATACCATTGTCATAGCACTTGATATATAATATTTAACACATTTAACATGTCTGTCTTTTCAGATGCAGTGTCAGGTCCCTGAGGGCAGGGCCATGTGCTGTTCATTTGTCTACCCCAGTACAATGTTGTCGTGCAGCTGGTCTTCAAGAAATGTAGGTCACACTGCTGACACCCACGTCTTCGTTGATTCATTACAACCACTCCTCAAACTGGGGTCGGACTCAGAAACAGGAGAGGAAGGGCAGGGAAGTTCCCCTTCTCTCCTATGCTCAAGTCTGAACACAAGTGTGCCCCACCTCGAACTGACCCAGAGTCACCATGAGGAACAGTCCCTAACGCGGGGGCTGAGGATGTGTGAGTGTAGAACAGGAACTAATAGTCATTGAATATTTCTTAGGAGACAGGCATTCTCCTAAGTACCTCACATGCTTGGATTCTTTTTGATTCTTACAAGAGTTGCATAAGGTGGATAATATTGCTCCTAAGAAGGATATATATATCTGTTAGGTAATCTGCCCACAGCTGGTCTAAATCACAGCTGGTTCCATCTGACTCCAGAATGCATGCTAATCCCACTGCCCTGCGTCTCCTCCCCTGCCCCAGTTGGGGACTGCAGGTGGCTGGAATGGCACAGTGACTCAGAGAGGCCTTAAACTGGAAGAGAAGGAAGTGGTGCCATCAGCTGGTGCCATAAGAGGCCTGAGGTCCTTATAAACAATCCTCCCTTTAGGGCCCCCACCCTCCTCCCACGGAGGGCTGGCAGCAGGGCTGGGGTGCAGAACACCAGCTCCCTTCCTCCTCCTCCCTGTTCTCCACACCCAGCTGCTCTGGCCCTGTCAGCCATCCCTCCCCATTGCTTCTTTCTTCCTCCCACATCTTTTCCTCGGGCTGGCTTTCCTGGTGGCTCCACTGCTGAAGGCTGCCCTGGGTAATCATGTTTTAAATGAAACCCTCCAGTGACGGGAAGAAGTGGATCATAGGCTGCGATTTACCCGAAAACCCCACACTCCCCAGGCAGCCTGAGTCCTACTCCCAAGCTCTTGGATGGTGACAATATGGTGTTTTAATTGGTTTGGCTTTAGAAGCAAAGTATGATCCCCTTGGGAAGCTCATGGAGGGCAGAATGGGGGTGATCTTTGGACTCAAACCAGCCTGAGTGTGAATCCTCATCACATCACTAGGTGACCTCAGGGAAGCTGCTTAACCTTTCCATGCCACACTCTCCTCATCTCCAAACCGAAGACAGTGCCCACTCTTGTGTGGTTGGGAAGGTAAATGGAAGGAAGGCACCGGGCCTGGCCACCGCAGTTGCTGCTGTGGAGATATTGTGGCGGCTGCAAATAGCACTATCTGGTTGAGAGGAAGTGGTTGGACTTAGAACAAGTTCATGTTTCATGTAGCACTCATTGGCTTGGCACCCGGGAGCCTCAGAACAA
Source organism: Pipistrellus kuhlii (assembly GCF_014108245.1). Classification (NCBI taxonomy): domain Eukaryota; kingdom Metazoa; phylum Chordata; class Mammalia; order Chiroptera; family Vespertilionidae; genus Pipistrellus; species Pipistrellus kuhlii. Next base: position 112,686,340 of record NW_023425515.1, on the reverse strand, counting down.
GGCAGCTAAAATCAGAGCACTCCCCCTTCTCACTGTAAACAGCCACTGCTTCTCCCCCTCATCAAATGGGGTTCACTCGTTCCCTAGAATTTGTACTGTGTGCCAACCACCATGCCCCACGCTGGGTGTAGTGAGATGTTTAAAGATACCAAAGATCTAGTTCTTGGCTTCAATGAGCTTCCAGTCTAAGTGCTTCTGGAAAGGAAGACATGTGGACGGTGTGAGTAAGGGGTTAACAGCAGCTCTCTCTGCCTTTATGCTGTTGCTATACTTAACAGCAGTAAATTCTCAGCTGAACTGCAGCTGACCCTGTGCACACAATCATGTTATTCATATTCTTATAAACAGAGGGTACAGTATGTATAATTTCCTAGATGTCTGGGAGGGGATGCATCATAACCAAACTCCAACTTTTCCTTTGGAGAACAGTTCCATTTGTTTCTTGTTGGCTTCAAAGTACAAACTAATTTTTTCCTTTTATGTGTCAGTAACTTGAGTGAAATTTGTCACTTGTTTTTATGAAAACTTATTTACCATTGCCTTCATTGCTTGAAAAAAAAAAAAAAAGAAAGAAAGAAAAACCCCACCCATAACAACTCACACTTCCTACGTGGTACAAGGCACTTGAAATGCAATGAAAGAATGGCGGTGTCATTTCTAGTCATGGAAACTAACAAGCGTCCCACCGAATGGTCTGAACTCGTCTGTCTGGCAAGAATCTATTTTCAAGTGCCTACTATGACAGCAAGACCACTGGTGACATCTTGTTCCAATTTAAGCAAGGTTGAGCTGTGGGCCAGCTCCTTCAAATCATAACCAGCACAGAAATTACCTCCTACCAAAAAACCACAAGGGCTAGACTCTGTAAGAATGAGTCCCAGAAAAGCTGGCACTCTCAGATCCAAGCATATTTCTGAAGCTCAGTCAAGAATAGCGTTTTTATTTCTTCAGTTGGGGGATTTCTTGTTTGTCTTGGGGTGAAGTATAAGGGTTATGCGGGTGGTTGGGAATAATGAAGAGCACCTTTATTTTGCCTTAAAAAGAACCAATGACTCTCTCACCACTTCACTTTGAGCCAGAGCTATTTAGAAAATGCTCAACCTATTTCTACCTTTCTATATACATATTTAATAGAGATACCATGTCATTAGCAAATTACCAGAAAACATGAGCTCGTTCTCTCTCTCTCTCTCTCTCTCTCTCTCTCTCTCTCTCTCTCTCTCTCTCTCTCTCTCTCTGAAATGATTCAGAGTAAACAGGATGTCTCTCTAGGAGCACAGTCCTCCCAGGGGATAACTTCCTCTGGGCTGCATTTCCATCCTGGGCACCATGCAGATTGTGACACTTTAGGGAGGTTCCCTGACCATGCCCCAAAGCCCAAACATTTTTACATAGAGTGTGGCTTTGAACTCTTAGTTTACTTACCCTCTTTAAGTTCAAGTGACCAACGAGCAAGGACAGAAATAGGAGTGGCCCTGTGATGATTCAAATATGTCGAGGCCAGCCAGGATAAACGAGGAGCAGTCAGTTCACATTTAGGATCCAGGAGCGTAATGTGTGTGTCACTATGGGGATGAGGTAAATGACTAAGAAGGGGGAGAGTGATGAGGGCACTGCTCAGCAGTGGCCCCTTGTCTGCTTTTGCAGTGAAGATGGGGATGGAGAATATTGGTTGCAAGGAACCACCTGGCTCTATAACCCACCTGAGAAGGTCACTAGTGATGTGTATGACCTGAATTGTGCCCCACCCCGCCCCCAAATTTTTATGCTTAAAATCCTAACCCCTAAAGTACATCAGAATGGGACTGTTTTGGGGAGATAAGGCCTTTAAACAGGTAGTTGCTTTAAAGTGAGGTCATTAATGTGGGCCCTCTTCTAATTTGACAGGTGTCCTTATGAAAAGAGAGACAGACACACGCACAGAGAGAAAGCCATGTGAAGACACAGAGAGCAGATGGTCATCTACAAGCCAAGGAGAGAGGCCTGAAACAGATCCTTCCCCCACATAATCAGGCAGAGTTCCTCCACCCGGCACTAAAGATAGCCAATGATCCTGACACCAGGGTGCAGTGAAGGAAAGTGGTATTTATTACATAGCAGTACACAATGGAGAATGGGCATCTTGTGCTGGAAAAACCCAAACTCCCTTGCTCTGTCCCCTAAACCAGAGCAGGACAAGGCGGGGAGAGAATGTGATTCTCTTGGCTCTGCCCTCCTCTATGTGTTGGTTTCATCCTCAGACTGGTAACCAGATGATAACATATATAGGCAGAACAGGTAACCTTTTTGCAGACATCCTCCTGGTGACTTTTCAAGTCCCATGGACCAGAATTGGAATACATGCCTTCCCTTTCACAAGTTATTGCCATAATTATCTTAGTCTTATTAGTATTTCTACCTCTTGAGTGTGTCCAGAATGGAGAAGAAATCAGCTCTACATCCCCCCAACCACCACCACCACCACCTAGACCCAAACCCAGCTCACAACAGCACAAACCAACTAAGAAGGGTCCTGCCCTTATTGTCTCTCCTTCCCCTGTTCAAACCATGAGGGCGCCAAATGGGGAGAGGAGAAGAAGCATCAGCTGATGTATTATAGTTTGTAAAGTATACAGACTTCTATTCATTGAGAGGAGGATCTGGTAACCAAAGACATTGGAGCTAGATAGAAATTTGGAGTTGGATCACCTGCTGCGTACCTGACAATGGGGACCCTTTCATGAACAGTCGTTGGAGCACATAGGGCCCAGGTACAAGATGGAAGCTGAATGACTGTCACTTTCAGAGGTGAACGTCAATGGTATAACCAGTGAAAGGGACAAACATATCAGGTGTATACTCAACCCAGTGTATGTATACTTTAAATAGATCATTTTCCTAGGATAATATAAATTGCAAAACAAGCCCCAGAAGAGGGCGGAAAGGTGACAGTCTAGTTACCATAGAAGGAATTAAGACATTTGTCAAAGAGGTAACCACTCTCACTCACACTCATGCAGGTGCAAGCACACACATACAGACACACACATGACACACACAGACAGGCAGAAAGCTCAGATGGCAGAGGCCTAAGTGTATAAGGACTAAATAACCTCAAAATCTAAGCTCTTTAAGAGCATGGACAATTGAGAAAGCCAATTCTTTTTTATGAAGCTTCCATACCTTCATACAAAAACCCATCAAAAATAATAACAGAAGAAAATTCCAGATCAATCACCCATAGGAATACAAATAAAAGACCAACATTGGAAATTTTATTCATATAAATCACACGGATACAATAATATCACTGAAAAATATTACACAGCAAGAAAATGCATTATAATGTGGCTAGATACATATAAATAGCAACAGTCAGAAAAAGATTTAAAAATTATGTTTATAATAATACAATAACATAAAATATATAAGAAACCAGTGCCTAACCCAAGTTCACAAAGATGCACTCTTTTTTTCTAAGAGATTTATAGTTTTAGATCTGAATAAGAAATGCAAAATAGCTTTATAAAAAGATTTTTGCAAACTAAAATTTAACTATCCAATAGATAAAATATGCACTGTTTTTAGATGAGAAGCCTCAATTTTATTAAATATCAATTATCCCCCAAATAGTCTATTATTTACTATCATTTCAACAAAAATACCAATATGAACTTTTTTCCAAAAAATCAGCAAAAACTGAATTCTGTATGATCCTTAATTGATTATACCATATATATATATATATATATATATATATATATATATATATATATTTTATTTTTTTTTTTTTTTTTTGCTGCTAGATTCCACTTGATAATACTTTAGAATTTTTTCATTTATATAGTTCGAGAAATATGGAGGAAATCCTATATAATAAAGAGCTAATATGCTAATTAAACTGAACAGCAGAACTACCGTCCGGACGACCTTCTGTATGAAGCCGGGGCTTTGAGGGCTGAGCCCCTTGCACGAGTTTTGTGCATCCGGCCTCTAGTATAATAGTAACTATAAGGACAATGAAACTGAATGGCTATTGCCAACAAAACTGAGTCCTGGGGGGTGGGAAGGGGGGAGTGTGAAAAGCTGAAAATGATTAAAATTATTAAAAGCTAAGTGTGATCAAGATAATTGAACAGGAAATATTTTTTTTTCAACAATTGGTGCTGGGACAATTAAAATCCACATGCAAAGAATAAAGTTGAACTCCTATCTCACACATGACATAAAATTAACTCAAAATGGATCATAGACCTAAATGTAAGACCTAACATTATAAAACTCATAGATGAAAACAAAAAGATATCTTTGTGAATGTGACTGAAGCAGTTGTTTCTTGAATATGACACTAAAAATACAAATGATTAAAAGTAGATAAATTGGCTACATTAAAACTGAAAACTTTTATGGTACAAAGAAAATGAAAAGACAACCCACAAAGTGTGTGTGTGTGTGTGTGTGTGTGTGTGTGTGTGTGTGGCAAATTATGTATTTGTTAAGGAACTTTTACCTAGAATACAAAAAGAACTTTTACAACTCAATAGACATCTCAAATTTAAAAACAAGTAAAGGTTTAAATAGACATTTCTCTAAAGTTGACACATGAATGGCCAATAAGTATATGGAAATATGCTCGATAGCAGCAGTTAGTAGGAAAAGCAAAACCATAATGAGATGCCACGTCACGCTCATGAGGACAGCCGTTCCTAAAGAGCCAGATAACAAGTGGTGGCCACTAGTAAAATGGGAGAGAATGCAACCCTCACACATGCTGGTGAGAATGTAGAATAAGGCAGCTGCTTTGGAAAACAGTTTGGCAGTTCTTTTAAATTCTAAACATGAAGTTATCATGTGATCCAGCAATTTTACTCTTTGGTATTCACCTAACAGAAATGAACATATATCCTTAGAAGTACATAAATGTTCATAGCAGCATTATTTATTTATATCCAAAAAATGGAAACAAATATCCATCAACTGATGAAGGGATAAACAAAATGTGGTATATGTACACAACGCAATGCTATTTGGCAATAAAAAGAAATGAAGTATTGGTATATGCTACAACATGGATAGACCTTGGAAGCATTGTGCTAAATTAAAGAAGCCAGTCACAAAGGACCACATATTATATGATACCATGTATGTAAAACATTCAGAAAAGGCATATCTCAGGGGGGGGGGGAAGGGAGGAGGGGGAGAGGGGAATAGGTTAGTGGTTTCTAGGGGCAGGGGAAAGGGCAAAGTGGGAATGACCGCTAATGGGTATGGTATTTCTTTTAGGGGGGACAAAATATTCTAAAATTTGTGGTGATGATCACACAATCCTGTGAATATATTAAAAAGCATTTAAATTTAGAAGGTGGATTCTATGGTTTGTGTATCATATCAAAATAAAGCTGTTAAGAACAGCTAGGTGTGAAAGCCAGAGAGCCTCCTTGGTAGCAAGCAGAGATCCTCACCTCCTGCACTGAGACAGCAGAGAAGGCTGAGCACAGACTCAAGAGTTTAAATTCTATGAAGAGGATTAAGTCTTAAGAGTTGCTTAGCTCAGCCCTGACCGGTTTGGCTCAGTGGATAGAGCGTCAGCCTGCGGAGTCAAGGGTCCCAGGTTCGATTTTGGTCAAGGGCATGTACCTTGGTTGTGGGCACATCCCCAGTGGTGGGTGTGCAGGAGGCAGCTGATAGATGTTTCTCTCCCATCGATGTTTCTAACTCTCTATCCTTCTCCCTTCCTCTCTGTAAAAAAATCAAATAAAATATATATTTAAAAAATCAAATAAAATATATATTTTTAAAAAAAGAGTTGCTTAGCTCAAAAGAAGTTTAAACCAACCAAGATAGGTCATCTTTATAAAGGTCAATACGCTTTTCGAGAAACAACAGGGCCCTGACACATGAAATGAGGACATCTTGGTTGATGCATCCAAAAATCTTGAATTCCCAGATTTCCCTAAGCCCTCTGAACCCACAGACGTGGCCTGCCCTCCCCATTAGGGCTAGCACTCCTCCCGTGCTTGAAAACAATGCAAAAGCTTCTTCTCACAGGATAACACACCATTCTTTCCCCACTCAGAATCTCCCCCCCCCCCCCGCCCCCCTCACCACCACCTGCCACCAGGCCAATAACCAGGGCCTGTGCTGGTCCAGCGGAGAGAGGACAGGTAAGAGGAGCTGAGCACCTGGCTTACATGTACTAACAGGACCTTGGAGAACACACATGGCACTGGTTCTTAGGGCGCTTTATCAAGGAGCCAGAAAGAGGATGGAATGAAGGAGGTTTATTGGTTTGGGAGCACCTTCCTGGGGTACAGGATTTAACACCTGGTCAGGCCCCAGGAGATGTGTGAACACATCTTAGAAGCATGGAAAAAGCAATGGTCCACAGTAAGTGAGGTAGAAACTCAAAAACTGCCACAGCAGATGGTGGATGAAAGGGATAGAAAGCTCGGAGAAGTGGGTGTGCAGGTGTGGACAATACCACAGGGAAAGCCCAGAGGATACCGTGTTTCCCAAAGCCCCACGGAAGGCATTGGCACAAGGGCTCCAGCGGCACTCAAGCATTCAGTGCTGGCACTGCAGGAGAAGCGGCTATGGAACTGGGCTTCCCAGGAGGAGAGGGAATGAGAAATCCTCAAATAATAGAGGCCAGGTGGTGGCACTTAGCTGTTAGAGGTCAGGTGGAAGCAATTATCACAGTAAGTGTCCAGGTCAAAGTGGCAGCCAGGAGACCTGATCCACAGGGAGTTAGGAAAAGAATTAATAGAACACTGTGCCCCTCAACTCAAAATAAGTGGGCAGGCACGAGGGCACAACTCAGTCTGGATAATGAAAAGGAACCAAGAATGTATGAACTAGAGGCTGGGGTGATTGCCCCAATAGTCATCATCACTGTTTCTAGACGCATGGCAATTTTTAAAAAATCTTTATTATTGAGAGTATTACAAATGTCCCCTCTTCTTTCCCCCAGTGACCCACTCCATTGGCTCCTGCCCCACCCCAGGCCTTTACCACCCTATTGTCTGTGTCCATAGGCAATGCATGGCTAATATGCTAAGTGTCTGTCTGGATAATGACATCACAGAGCAATGCCTCGCTGCTTCTCCCTAGCGACGACTAGCCTCCTTGCAGTTTCTTCAGCCCAGAAACATGATTTGTTTTATAGCCAGGTGGAAATAAATTTTTCACACTTTAAACAAATGTCTGTGAAGCATTTTCCCATGCCTCATCTTATTTGTCCTCACAGAAGTCCTGGAGTAGGTAGTTAGGAGACTCGGTGGAATACTATTTTCTTTTCATTAGCCGGAAAAGGGAGATTTAGAAAGCTTAGAAACTTGACCCGATTAAAAAGAAGTAAGAAATGGTGGACCTCGGAAATGATTGCAGGTTGTCTCACTGCACAGAATATAGTCAAACACTGCTGTAGTTAAATATTTTACCCTTTGTTCTCCCTGTGTGATATACAATAATAATCTACTCTGTGTTGATATTTACTGCTGTGTTGCTGACAATTAGCTGAAAGAGAAGTTCGAGTGCTTCACTGGGCTGAAAAAAGTTTAGCTAAATCAGAAAGTAGGTCTAATTAAGCAAGTTTATGTATATCTATAAAAGGCTAACTTGACTCGCACATGTGCAATAACATATAAAGCTCTCGCTGGTGCCAATCGCATGTGTGTGTTTCCATCTGTCATTGTCAATTCTGAATTTGGTTGACACTTCTATTATAGAGAAAGGGTGAGTAGCGATATTAAAATATTTCTTCTAATTAATTTCCTTTCAATGTACACGAATTCATGCACCGGGCCACTAGTATGCATATAAGATCTTTGGTTCATCACTTTCCACACCCCCTTTCCCCTTCCCTCTGAGATTCGTCAGTCTGTTCCATGTTTCCATACCTCTCTGATTTTATTTTATTCATCAGTTTATTTTGTTCATTAGATTTCTTGTACGTTTATTTTTAGATTCAATTGTTGATGATGTGTTTTATTGCCATTTTATTATTTGGCATTTTGGTGATCTACTTGTGCATCTTGGCCCTCCCTTGACTTATTTGACAGTAAATGGCCAAGTGTAGCAGCCATGGCCTGAAGGGTGCATGGTGACCAGAAGTTCATATCATGAGGGGTGAGAGTCTGGGTCATGACCCCAACTAAGCCATTCACACAAACAAAAGTGCTCGCTGAGGGTGAAATCTAGAATGGATAGTAGAGGAGGGTGGTGATGAACATCAGACCAGCTCCAATGGTGAGAGCTATCATTTGTCTTATTAACATCCCTCTTTCTCAGGTTCCCTGGAAAAGAAGCCCATTGGAATCCTGGAGGCACTGCTCCCAGACTTTAAACCAGGAAGTGGATTCAAGCAGCACAGTATGGACTGTGGTGGATGCTGTGATGTGCTGCCCGGATCTCCCCTGAGCCCTGACACCCACTTCCTAGAGGGGCCAAAATCCAATGCCTGAATGTGGGTATATAAAGGCCTGGCATTATACTGTGGGACAACTCTGAAGGCTCATTTCAGCTCAGAACAACTTGTAGAGCTATCTAAAGCCTCCTTGAGACTGTGTCCCAGCTCAGCTTTTCCCTCTGCCCAATCCTGATTTCTTCCTTCCCGAAACGCTGATCCCAAGAGTGTCCCTAGTAGGCCTCCTGTACACTCATCTCCTTACAATCTGCTTCACAGGAAACCCAACCAGTGATAAGACAGTCTGGCTTTTCATTTTCTCTTATATGTAACATTAATGCCATATTTAATTTTCCCCCTACATGCCCAACCTCAAGAAATGACAGAAAGGTGTGCACCACCAGAACATAGGAGCAAACCAGCAAAAAGACCTGGCCTCCAGGAAGCAAGAGATTCAGCAAAGAAGGAAGCTCCAGATGACACCTGTGAATTGGGCCTTGAAAGTGACCAGTTCATTACAGAGCCGGAGGAGAGAGAGATCCAGAAGGGAAGTCTCCAGGAGAAAATAAAAATAAAGAAATCGAATCAAGCCCCTCATGTGTTTAAGTGTATTTAGGACATCTGGACTTTCATAGCTCCAGTATGGGGCTGGAGCCATAGGTACCCAGGAAACAAGCAAATGAATAGATGACCAGATCAGACAATTATGAACATCTGAGGAACCAAAATGTTTCACAAGAAAGAAAATAGAATCTGAGTTCACTACTTGGCTGGGTTTGAACAATATTTACCTGTTTCTCATAGTGCAAACACGAAATATTGACTTAACAAAAAATTAAGCTATTGGGAAAATAAAAAGAGAGGCAGATTTGTTTGTGGGGAAGGTGATGTGAGCACTAAATCCTCTCTCTTCAGGAGAGGTCAGAGGGTTACATCTAAAATTGGAAAATAAGAGGGACAAATGGGATAAACAGATTATTCTGACAAGTGGAAATAAATAACATAAGAAAGAACTAAAAGTGTTGAAAGTTGCAGCTCTGGGATGAGACAATCCAAGCAGAGAAGAGCAAAGCCATGGCATATACATTTTTGGTTTAAATTGTGTGGAGCTACTTGACTTCTTAAAAACAATTTACATGTTACTTTAAAATAACCAATATTAATTTTTTTTAAAGTAAGGGCCTTCATAAGTATTTGACTGATTGATGAGCTAATTTGTGTAATATAAGTTAAGGATTATATAGTTTTCAATATAAAGTACCAGTCGTAAGGAGTGGGTCCTAGCTGCCTAATAAACTCTCAGCTTGTCCCTTTGTTTTAGCCTTGCCCAGCTGAGGAGTAGGAAGCAAGCCACCAGTCAGGGCCCCATGTCACCCCTGGGAGGACCAAAGCTGCTGCACCTACGTGCTGGCACTTCATTTGTTTATTTACAAATGTCCCTAATCTAATTGAGTCCCTTTATTCAGAAATGATTTTTTAACTTTTATTATGCAAATCTTCAAACAAGCATGGAAGTGGAAAGAACCTCCCTTTACACATTTTCCACCTTTAGCAATTACCAACATTTACAATTTGTGGGGGTTAGGAGGTGTGCTTTATGTTATTGTTTTATTTTTTCCATCACCCTTTTCCCCCTGTATGACGTCTTCCACTTGCCCCCACCTCCTACAGTCACCATTCTGTTGTCCATGTCCATGTCCATGAGTTCTCTCTCTCTCTCTCTCTCTCTCTCTCTCTCTCTCTCTCTCTCTCTCTCTCTCTCTCTCTCTTTGTTTCCCCCAGCCCACCTGTCCTGTCCCATTGATTTTGTCTGGAATATTTGTTTAAATCAGTATGAAAATAAAATTCACATATTGCATATGATTGCCATGTCTTTAAATTCTCTTTTTTCTCTAATAGTCTTTCTCTGTTTATTTCTCATGCCATTTATTTATTGAGGTAATAAGGTCATTTATCCAACAGAATGCTATGCATTGTGGAGCTGGCTCATTACTTGTTTGTGCCATTTAATTTGTCCCTCTAGTTCACATATTTTCTGTAAATTCATTGTCAAATGTAGATGGATCAATTTTTTGATAGAAATATTTTCTAAGTGATGTTATGTGTTATCCTATCATATGATGCTATTCTATCATACTGTTATACGGTTCATAATCCCAGCTGCCTCACTTTGAGTACTGCCAAGCCTGGTCATTAGATTCACATACTGTCAGCCCCATCTCTCCAGTATGAAGTTCTCCACAAACTCTTCGCCAGGAACTTTAGTATCTATGATACATGGTTCCCAGAGATCACCACTACAATTCCTTCCACCTCTGGCCAGAGAATTGTGGGAACTGGTGACGTATATCTGGATTCAGAATTGGTATGAAAGAGGGATTGTTATTTGCTTCCCATTCTTCCCTCTTTTAACCAGGAGTGCCTACTACAGTCTCTCCACTGTATGTTGGCTGTGGTGTGTGTGTGTGTGTGTGTGTGTGTGTGTGTGTGTGTGTGTGTGTGTTGGGGGGAGAAATAATTTGTCTTCTTAGTTCAAGGGTCTTAGATTAATAGAAGCCGCATCTGTGGACCTGACTTAGATAACAATATCCAGATTTTGAGCTGATGGAACGACTTGGAAATGGAAAGATTTGGGAGAGAGTTAGGTGTATTTTGCATATGGAGGGCTGTGAACTGTTGTGGCCAGGGGACACACAGGGGTAGATTGTCCCCAAGGATGCCCATGCTCCTATCAGAGCTAAAGTCCATTTCTTCCCCCTCTGAATCTGGACTGACTTTGTGATTTGCATCAACCAATAGAGGATGCTGTCTTTTCCCAGTTTTGTCTTTAAAAGATATGCCAGCTTTGAAAGTTTCTGCCTCTACCTTTATGGAAACCAACTACAATGTGAAGAGGCTCAGGACAAATTATGAATGATGGAGGATAACCGAGCCCTCTGGTGACAGCCAGCATCAAGTCCAGATGTGAGTCAGACCATCTTAGACATTCTAGTCCTGACCAAACTCTTCCAAAATGTAGCCACATAACCCAAGTAACTATGGTTTGTTATGTATTAATGAATAGCTGAGATAGAGATGATAGATAGATAGATAGATAGATAATGATGATGAAGATGATAGATAGATAGATAGATAGATACAATAGATAGATAGATAGATAGATAGATAGATAGATAGATAGATAGATAGATAGATAGATAGAGCTTTTGATGACTGTGAACAAACAACCATTTGTTCACCCTAAATATAAGAAAGGGAGGACAAATATCTGATGCTTCCCTTGAATTTTCAATTTTCATAGTGCCCTTGTATTTCCATTTCACTAGTGAAGTTTGAGATTTTCCTGCTTTTATTGTTTTTGGATTTTAGTATCATTATAAACCTTTGGATATTTACATATTTAATGTAGTTCCCACCATTGCAACTATTCTTGTTCGTGATACTCAAATCATTCCTTCTTTGGCCTTGGGAGCCTCCTCAAGTTAGGTTTGTGTTCTTCTGACATGATCATCATTCATGTTTGATAGCTTCCTTGCTTTCTGGCCTAACAAGATGACCTAGGTTCACCGTATACACTTTCTACCCCAGATCTAGAATCAGCCATTTCTCCAAGGAGTCCTAGTTCCTTTAGGGAAAAGTGTAAGCTATTTATTCTTAATTTACATGCAATTCCAACAAATTTAGAAATTAAATTCCCTAGCCTCAGATGCTTAGAAATATTACGTTAGAAATGGACTGCTATAGACATATGACCACAGCTGTGAGAGGGATAGTAAATACACTATTAATAGGAGAGAAAACTGGGGAAACATTATGAAATGCAGAGATAAGAACTCAAAAATGTTAGTAATCTGGCCCAGCTCCAAACTTTCATCCTCTTCAATGTTTTTGTTTGCTAAAAATCTTTTGTCCTTTCTTTACATTTTGTTTATGCCTCTATTATATTTATCAAGCAGTTATTGTTTTGGTCTGTTTGCTAGGTCATTATCCTAGATGCCTGTTAGAATCTTCTTGAGAGCTGTTTATTAAAAATAAAATAAAATTATGTATGGGTCCTAGTCCCAGAGATTCACATTCTATTGTCAGTAATGGGGCATAGGCATATATATATATATATATATATATATATATATATATATATATATATATATATATATTTTTTTTTTTTTTTTATTTTTTTTATTATTATTTTTTTTTTAATTTCCAGATGATTCTGATAGATTTCCAGAATTGAGAATCACCAGTCTATCCAGTGATACTGAAAGGGTAGAAACTCAATAAATAGTCCTCATATCTCCCATAGCTCAGTATCCAGACTGCTTGCCATTCAATAAGTGCTTGCTGATTTAAAATGGGATTGTGGTTATTAGGAACCTTGAATCAAAAACAGTTAACAATTAGAGAAACAATTTAGACAACAATTGGAGAGAGTGTTCCACCCTGTTCCCTCAATAACTAGACCATAACTATCTGGAAAACTTGACTATCCAAAACAAAGTATTTTTAGAAGTGTTCAGATATTATCAGCTTTTCTCCCCAAAATATTAAGTCTCCAGTTAGAAGCATAGGTTGGAATGACATTTACTGATGCAGAACTGAAATCCACATGTAGGCAATATTCATGGGGAGGTATGGTTATGTGGCTAGGAAATAAAGCTACTGTGAAATGGCCAATGTCCAACCAAAGTTGTCCTGAACTATGTCACGGTGACCATCGTGATAGCATGGAATCCTAAACTGCCTTCCATTGCTTCCTAACTGCCCAGTGTAGCTCAGTGGAACCCCTGGTGGGAAATGAATAAAATATATCTTATGTAACATACTTTTTGTATACCTTCAGCACTTAACAGTGTGATAGGCATACTACATACTCAAAAAAAAAAGTATTAAATCTTTTAGAAAGGAACTATATATGTGCTTACCACCTGCCCTCTTGTATGAGTTAGAACCACATATTTTGACTCTCTTCATTAACACAATGCAGCCTCAAAAACATTGAAAATATGATCCATTCTATTTTAGGAGAAAAAGAGAACTGTACAATTTTCTCTAAATAATAACCTAGATTGGAATTTTCTTCCACCCATGAGAGCACTATATTTATGAACTCACAGTCCCAGACCTGTGTCAACAACATTCTGAAACAATTCTTCACTTTCACTTTGATAATCACACAGAATAAGCATTTGATTTCATAAGTTTTCATTAATTTGGAAATTTCTTTCACTGTAAGAAAGCCAGGATCTTTTTTCCTCCATGTCATACATGCCATTTGGTCAACAGCAGCCCCATATTAGGTGCCTACAGAGAAACAGAGACTAAACTGTGAGTAATGGTGTCCTATCTCATGTTAGTGGCCAAAGCCAAGAGGTCCAGAGACTCCAGCACAAGCTTCATACAGATCATAACTTATCCTGGGAAAAGACACATTTTCAACCCATATATTTTTCCAATCACTAAGAGTATCTTAAGATAAACTCTAGTGCCAAAGTCAAATTTTGAAATGAGATTTAGGCACCTGTTTTCCCTTAGGTGAATTTTATGAAGCTATTCTGGGCCTGGGTTAAGAGTTTGAACTATCTATCGATAGAATCCAAATCAAATTATGCAGAATGAGCTATTTCTGGTAGAGAATGGAGCATTAGTTATCTGTTGATTGTCCTTCAGGATTCCTCATGAAAGAAAGTATAGATTTGCCATGTAACTCCTAGATACCCTCCTGTAAGTAAGTTCTTATTTCTTAGTACTCCTCAACGAGTGAGGTTTTTGAGAGTTTTGATTGTCGCATTAACTGGAAGGGTGGGACTCTAGGTTATCTCCTCACATTCTGATGTAGTACCTCTTGACCTGGTTTCCAGCCTAAATTAGCATAGATTAAATTTGGAATTCAAATATGCCAAGGATTAAACTCATCTAATCAACTGTGACCATTAGCTGTCTGGCTTGTCTCGGCTTCTTTAGAAGAGAGTATTAAAAGTCCATGTTAATTGACTTCTAGGTCCTTCTATTTTGGGTCATCATGGCTTAAAGGTTTTTGATTTTTAGAAATGTCTAATAGCCCATGCGAGCATGCGCACGTGTACACACACACACACACACACACACACACACACACAGTCCTCCCATACATTTCAGTTCTTCACCAACTTAAAAATATCTTCTCCAAAGGTATTCAACCATTTTCTAAAAGAAGATAATCAATATTTATCTCAGCACCAAGTCTAAGATCTCTGGATGATATGCAATCTTGTCAGTAAAAATATATATATATATATCATGCTACATCTATAATAATAAAAGCATAATATGCTAATTAAACAAGATGTCATTCTGGACAAAGCGGGGACTGGGAAGGAAGCCCCGGTGCCAGCAGTCGGGGGAAGGAAGACGTACTCTTGCATGAATTTTGCGCATCGGGCCTCTAGTAATATTAAAATATAGAACTAAAGGATCAGTTTAATAACCCTGACACGCTCAACATACAATGGTGGGGAGAGAAGAATGTAAGTGCCATAAAACCACCATTTGGGAATGGCAAGAACTTGAAAGAACACAATGTTCACCAATTTAAAGCACATGTTATGTCCTTCTGGGTAGAAATAACAAGGCTTACTTCCTGGCCTTGGTCTTCGATTCTTGGTTAGCCAATCTGGACAACCTTGGGAAGTACTCCCTTATTCATTTCTTCCATGGCTCGTGGTTTCCCCCTCTTGGAAGATCTTATCCATTATCCTTCATGGGCACATCTGAAATTGTCTTAAGGGGCAATGCCTTACATAGAAGCTACACTCTATCAACTAATTTCTTAGTGACATTAATTAGGACTGGGGATTGTCTTTAAAATTAAACAATGACAAATTGTACTTGGCCAAATTTTTTCATATAAGCCCTCACTGAAGGCCACAAAAAGTAACCAGCATACTTAAACAACAGAGTCCTTTCTATCAAGTCACCCGGTGCTACCCTTGGTAGTACACTGTGTGAGTGCCAACACACAGTAGGTAAAAACTGGATCAGAGTTTTCACTACCACTTAATAACTATTGCCAACTTCACAACCTGAGGTAGAAGATTTCTTGTGACTTTCACTCAGCATTGACTCAGCCAATTCCCTATTCCAGAATCTATTAGTTGCTAATGTTTACTCCTGGTGCTAATTCATCTATCACTCGTTTATTCAACACATATTTCTTGAATACCTATTATATGTCCACTGGTTGTTCTGAGTTCTATGGATACAGTGGTAAATTAAGCAGGCAAGAGCGCTGCTTACATGGAACATATAGTTAGAATTCTTTCAGCTCCCAAAGACCAAAACCCAACCCAAATAGGTTTAAGCCAGAAAAAAAGTAAATTATTAGCTAAGATAATGGAAAAGTTCAGGGGTAGTATTGGCTTCAAGCACAGCTTTCTATAAATGCCAAACCATGTCACCAGAACCCCATTGCTCTTCATCACATGGTCAACTGGCCATGGCCTATTCTGTGTTTTGGCCTTATTTTCAGACAGTCTCTCCCTTCCTGATCACAAGATGTCTACAAAAGATCTAGATTGTATATCTTCCAGGCTTTAAGCCCAATAGGATTTTATTTTATTCTCTTTGACTGAGTCATATTCGGTCTCTGGCCAGGAACTGAGATACCCTAATTGGCCAGATCTGAGTCATATGTTCTACACCTTGAAGGAGCCAAAACCATTGGAAGTAGATGGAATGAAAGCAGATTAGGGTGGTTCCTCAGAGTAATATTGGGGTGTGGTTATCAGAGAAGAGTGAATGGATACTGGGCAACAAAATATCCACCAGATCCAGAGGAGGATGTCCTGACTTACATACAGGCATAGGATATCCACAATATGGCTACAGAGTTGACCAGGAGTTGGTGGTGCTATATTCAGCTGAGAAATCTGTGAATCAATGATTCATAAGAGGACAGTGAGTACATGAAAAGTCTCAAGTAAGGAAGTCATTGAAAGAAGATATGAGTGTTACATATACCAAAGGGCATTCTGACTATCCTAAGTTTATCTGGAAATTTCTTTCCCATTCATCATCCTTAAAGATCTGGATGCAGTTATTTGTCCTAAATTTTTAGTTTTACAAAAGTTTGGACTCCTCAAAGTTGCCCAAGAAGATTGAAGATTAGAGGGAAGTGGAATAAAAAGGCTGTATTATAACAACATATTACCAGAATTCTCAAATTTATTGCCAAGAATTACTCAAAGCTAGAGAATAACATGGTAACAGGAGGAATATGACACATCTTTTCAGAAAATATATTTTGTTCATTAGAACATAATTTAAACATTATTTATGCAATAAACAAGCATATATATATATATATATATATATATATATATATATACACACACACACTGAGTGGCCAGATTATTATGATCTCTGAACCCATAATAATCTGGCCACTCAGTGTATATTCTATATAATAAAAGGCTAATACGCAAATTGGCCCCTTGACCAGGAGTTCAACCAGCAGGCAGGCCAGCCAACTGCCCATGTCTCCTCCACCTGGCCAGGCTGGCCGGACCCCATCATGCATGAATTCATGCACCAGGCCTCATGTATATATATATATATTCATACACACACACACTGAGTGGCCAGATTTTTTTTAAAATATATTTTATTGATTTCTTACAGAGAGGAAGGGAGAGAGATAGAGAGCTAGAAACGTCGATGAGAGAGAAACATTGACCAGCTGCCTCTTGCACATCCCCTACTGGGGATGTGCCCGCAACCAATGTACATGCCCTTGACCAGAATCAAACTTGGGACCTTTCGGCAAGAGTGGCCAGATTTATTATGCATTCAGAGATCATAATAATCTGGCCACTCAGTGTATAACACACAATTTACATTAATTTTAAGATAGATTTCAAAGAAATTTTCAAGTTTGCTATGGATATCCAAAGTAAAATAATTTGTATAATGGAGGGGGGGGGAGAAACACAAAAAATCAAAACCTCTTTTCCTTAGACAGAGATTAAAAAGAATGAATTTTATCAAAGAAGTTAATCCAGCTCTTCTAAGCAGAAAATTCAATGTGTTGGCCAGGTAGTTTTAGGGGACAAGAGAGCAACTATTGAGTACAACTGAGTAATGAGCCTGTTTATTATCTCCAACAGATATACAGGGAAACAATTTGAAGTTCAAGGTGAACAGAACTCCTCTGTGAGTAAGTAGATCTTGCAATTATGGAATCGTGAGGAAATTATTGATCTCTTTCTTTCTGCTGGACAATCAGGAAAATAAATATGCATTTCAACAACTCATATTTTTGGGCGGGGAATAAAACACAACCTTGGAAAGTCTGCAGGACAGTCTCATGGAAGAGTCTGACCCAGGACATTTTGCTGCAGTGATATCATTGCCTGAATAAATTTGGGGGACCTGGAGTGGAAAGGCCACCACAGCTTGTCCTCCCATAGCCCCTGGAATGCTTTAGGAAAGCACTGCTGGAAGGAGAACAATGGCTCCTGGGACACAACAATCCCAAATTGCAGGTGGAGAGTCAAGGTGGAACTCAGAGGGAGTAGGTACATGGCACAGGGGGTTGGAGGCATGAGGGTAGGCACTGGTTTATTCAGAACAGAGCCCTGTGAGAGCTTAACTAGCTTACATGCTGGTTCTTAGACCAGGGTAAGGTCAACGTATGGTTTGCAATTCTTTCCACCAGATGCTGTCATTCCCTCCAGTTTCCCAACTACTCCTTCAATAAAACCTGGTCACCCAGGTAGCTCTGTGTAGTAAGCTGGAAAGGGGAGCTGCACAGAGCTACGGAATGAGAAAGAGGTGTCCACCCAGCTTACAATTCCTCCTCACATGCTTTTGCCCTCCTTTTTTCTTCGGGGAAATTGTTTTATTCTAGCATGCGGTCCACATGTGAACTGCATGGTACCACCTCCAGGCCACATGAGTCCAAGGGAAGTTCTTGGCCCAGTGAGGCTCTGCCAGTGGGCCCAATATAAATGCCAGGCCAGTCAGGATTCTCATCCAGTTCTGTGTGGCTGAAGCTTGGAGAAGTCCTTTCCTCTCAGAGGGAAATGTCGTACCGATGTATGCTCAGTGCTACCAGCAGTGATGATTCTAGCTCCATGGAGAAAAATAATTCCAGAGAACGATGGCATGTAGAAAAAAAGAGGTAAAAGGAAGAGCTCCAGTTCGGCCATCCCTGTTCTTTCTTCCGTTTACTTATACGAGTCAATGCATTCCTCTTTTCCTAAGCTGGCTGGTGCTGGATGATTACCACTTGAAGACCAACATCCTGATTATCAATGTCCTTTACGCCACTCGTTGTCCATGCACACAGAAGCAAGTGGATTCCAGACTGAGGCCGATGGGGAAGGAGATGGAGAAGGTGGGAATATAGCTCTCTGAGAAGCCACGGGAACACCTTGGGAGCAGATGGGAGCCATCCATCCCTCTTTTCCAAATATTTTAAAGGGAGGGGACTTTTAAAGGTGGGAAAAATAACAGTTCAGTTTGCAAGTTTCAGAGCCAGAGCTGGGACCCGAGCTTTGAGAGGCAAACTAGAACTCGTTCTACTGCACCAAGTAGACCCACAAGTTAAAAGGAGTTTGGAACCCTTATAAAAATGTGTGTTTATAATAATATTTTCCCCCCAAATAATAACAATAATTACAACATACCTCAGATTAGCTTTTACATCTAAGACATCAGAAGAGATTTGGTGTTTTATAACATGCAATCATTATCTAAATAAACTTTGACATTTCTGAGAAGTTTCTGGAGAGAATCACTTTTCAGATCTTAAACCCAAGATACTGAGAAGTAATTCTCTTCCTGAACCTGTCCCAAAAAGAGAGAGCTCAAAATCTGTTCCAGAAGAAAGGCAAGGAAAGGAGGCTGCTACGGACTGAATTCATGTTGAATCCCTGACACCTGATGTTAAGGAGAAGGATTTAGAGATGGAGCCTTTTAGGTAATCAGGGTTCAATGAAGGTATTATTCATTCCTTCTTTCTCTCTCTCTCTCTCTCTCTCTCTCTCTCTCTCTCTCTCTCTCTCTCTCCTTCCCCCCCTCTCTCTTTCATTCCACCATGCAGAAGGCAGCCTTCTGCAAATCAGGAAGAGAGTTCTCACCAATTCAGCTCCCACTGAACTTCCAGCATCATAGTTTCCAGAACTATGAGAAATAAATGCCTGCTGTTTAAGCCACCCAATGCATGGTAGTTTGCTATGGCAGCCTGGGCAGAGTAATGGGAGGTCAAGGTCATGGATACTGCAGCTTTGTGTTCCAGGACTCTGTCACATTGTGGGGTAAAACATCAGACTAATTTGAAAAAAGGAAAGAGATATAGGACTGGATCGTCCCTAAGGATCTGGATATAGTAATCTCTGAAAATCTTTATAGAACCCTGGATCTCATCCTAGTCATCTTCAGTGGATTCTTAGTAATTCTTAACCTAGACAATAGTTTGAGCAATCATATATA
This sequence comes from Pipistrellus kuhlii, assembly GCF_014108245.1. NCBI lineage: Eukaryota > Metazoa > Chordata > Mammalia > Chiroptera > Vespertilionidae > Pipistrellus > Pipistrellus kuhlii. The sequence goes on along the minus strand of NW_023425515.1, from coordinate 112,666,488 downwards.
TTTTAAAATATGAAATATCACTATAAATAAGCTATTTTACTTATAGATACACTTTCAAGGGAAGGGGGAAAAAACTTTAAAAATGAAGCTATAAGCTCCTAATTCAGAAAGTCCCTGGTCACTGGCTTATTCAGAAACTGTCAAAATACTACCTTACATTTCAAAAGAAGGTTTGTTTCTATTGTGGAGAAGTGGAAGGTTGGTTTTGTTTTTTGTTTTTGTTTTTGTTTTTAAGCAATGAGTTCTAAAAAATGCACGAGTCAAGACTGAAATAATTAAAATGGTATGGATAGTCTGCTCTTGCAAGCTTACATTTTTGAGTCATTCTTCTGACCTTGTGTGCTCATTCTGAAGTGCAATAATTATTTCTGAAAATTGGTTGTATATACAAGCAATGAGGGGGTAACTAACCATGAATGCAATTAATTAAAGAGCTCCCACTTCATTGCATGTTTTCTACAGTTAAATACTTTTAGGAAATGGCTCACATTATAGTCTCAAATGCACTATTAGTGAAATCTTAATTTTAAAAAATTACAGCCCAGCAGGTGTAGCTCAGTGGTTGAGTGTTGACGCAGGAACTAAGATATCACAGTTTGATCTCCAATCAGGGCTCATGGGATTCCAGGATTGTGGGCTTGATCTCCAGGAGGGGGCATGCAGGAGACAGCCAATAGATGATATACTTTCCTGTCCTCCCTCTCTCTTTCTCTCCCTCTAAAAAAAAAAAAAAAAAAAAAAAAAAAAAAAATCAATAAAAACATATTTTTAAAAATTACAACCACAGGCCCCAGTGACTGCGCCGCCGCCGAGGACTCAGCAACCTCCCCTGTGAACCCCCCTCGCTTCCCGACGCTCCGTCCCCCCTGCCCGCCTTCTCCCGAGGAAAAGGAATCTTATCCTATGTCCGCTATCCAGAACCTCCACGCTTTCGACCCCTTTGCTGATGCAAGTAAGGGTGGTGATCTGCTTCCCGCTGGCACTGAGGATTATATTCAAATAAGAATTCAACATAGAAACGGCAGGAAGACCCTTACGACCGTCCAAGGGATCGCCGATGATTACGATAAAAAGAAACTAGTGAAGGCCTTTAAGAAGAAATTTGCCTGCAATGGTACTGTAATTGAGCATCCAGAATATGGAGAAGTAATTCAGCTGCAGGGTGACCAGAGCAAGAACATACGATATGCCAGTTCCTCGTCGAAATTGGACTGGCTAAGGACGACCAGCTGAAGGTTCATGGGTTTTAAGTGTTTTTGGCTCACAGAAGCTTAAGTGAGGATTTCTTTGCAATGAGTAAAATTTCCCTTCTGTTCCTTGTCACAAGTTTAAAAACCTCACAGCTTGTACGATGTAACATTTGGGGTCTGCTTTTAACTTGGACTAGTGTAACTCCTTCATACAATAAACTGAAAAGAGCCATGCTAAATAAATAAATAAATAAATAAATAAATAAATAAATAAATAAAATAAAAATTACAACCACATACAATTTCCCTAAGAATCTGGCCTGACTGTAGTGCCCACCCAGCCATGAAAGCGTTTTCTAAGGCTATATCTTAATGTGGAGACACACTAAAGCAAAAGTAAGATGGGAAGGAAGAAATTGCAAGTAAACATACAGATGTCATATCTCTTCCATAACATTTTATATCATAAAATTTAAACATAAAGATAACATGTGGAGTAAATAAATTATCAATAATATTTTTATTGTGGCAAAAAGTACATAACATGAAATTTTCATGTTTAAGTTTAAGTTTACAGTACAGTATTATTAACTATAGACATAATGGTATACAGCAGATATCCATAATTTTTTCATCCTGCAAACCCAAAACTCTGTACCCATTGAACAACTTCTTCCCATCACCCGCCCTCCTGCCCCTGGCAACCACCATTCTACTTCTGCTCTGTGAATATGAGTACCTCCTTGCAGTGGAATCATACTGTGTCTGTCTTTTTGTGACTGGCTTGTTTAACTCAGTATCATGTCCTTAAGGCTCATCCATGTCATAGCATTATGTGAGAGTCCCCTCCTTTTTAAGGATGAATAATATTCCATTGTCTATATATGCCACATTTTGTTTATCCATTTATTCCTAGATGGACATTTAGATTGTCCACAACTTTGCTGCTGTGAACAATTCTGCAATGACCATGGGAGTGCAAATATCTCCTCCAAATCCTAATTTCAAGTCTTTTGGATAAATACTGAGAAATGGGATTGCTTGATCATATGGTCATTCTATCTTTAATTTACTAATAATTTATTAAATCTGCAATGATGGTTTTCCTACTATTAAATTCTATCATGCTCTAACAGGAACCTTTCACAATCTTCCTTCTGATTTCAGCAAAATGCTTGTTTTCTTTATAACAGATAATGTGCATGTAAATTTTTTATTTTTATTTTTTGTATCTCATGTTATTACATGGAATTCTTTTATTCTTGATGTGATTGTAGAGACACGGGACAACCTGGATGTTTGAGAAGTTTTGTGTGTCCAGGTTCTTCCACAGCCTGGGTGAGTAGGTATTCCTTCCTACCCTCTCCCACTGCCTGGGGTTACACAGCTTGCCTTGTCAAGCATCACTTTAAGGCAAATCAGATGCTGTCACCAACTCTGATTATGATCTAAGCAACCTCCCTACCACAGACAGGAGAATATGTTCCAAGTCCCAGGTTACCTTTTCCTCATCTTCCTTCCTTTCTCCCAAATTTTAGTGGAAAAAAACTTGTATCCTGATATGCATTCACATTGTCTTTCTTTTCTATTTCCAATCTCCCAATTTTGTCCTTTTATAACTCACAAATATGAGAAACAAAGTTCTTGCAGTTGAGAAAATGGTCCACAGAAGTAAACTCCTGCATAACACAGCTGTGATGGGAAAGGGATTACTACTTAGATCTGAAACCATGTTTTGAAGAAGTCAATTGAAATTCGGAAGCAAGCAACAGCTATGAGTGTCTCTGAACATAGGCAACTAATACAGAGGGTATTAATTCTGTTTTAAAGTTCTTGAGAACCCATCAAAAAAAGAAGTATAGAAATTGTGACAATGTATTTCCAAAGATGGCCACAACAATATTTCGCATCCAAAACTATTTACTTACAATCAACTTTGACAACCCGCCCACAGAGATGTGGAGTCTGTTTCCAACCCTTAAATGTGGATAGGCTGGTGAAAGGGCTGTGTGTGACTTTGTAGAGTAGATGGTAAAGGATGACAAACCTTCCCCCTGGTTCTCTTGGACACTTGCTTCTAGAGGTCTGAGTTAGCATGTCAACCATCTATGTACTCAGAGGCCACCATTCTGGGAGGAAACCCTAACTAACCTATGAGGAGAGACCACATGGAGAGTCTGAGAGACTAACAGGTGAGAAATGCCTGGCCAGCCCAGCTGTTCCCGCTCCAGCCAATGTCTGACCGAAACCACAACCACCCAGCCAAGCCTTTCCTGAATTTCTGATCCATACAAACCATAAAATAAAAGCCACTAACTTTGGGGATGATTTCTTACACAGCAATAGATAACGGATACAGAATTCCTTATATTTTCTCTTCCCTTTTAAAATTTTCTCTCACATCATCTTTCTTAAAATTGAGTATTGAATGGACTTAATGTTCACTCAAATAATTGTTTATTATAAAGATATTTAGGTATGTATTATAGAGGTTAAGGGAGTCATTCTGCTGGATCAGAATCTTAGCTACCATTTGTTAACTACATGACCATGGGCAACTTACTAAATAGGGTGAAAATTGCGATTACGTCTACGCTCAGCTCCATTTCAGCAGTCCTCCACTGTGTAAGAGTAAGTCTCTCTTAACTCCATGGGCAGATTTTGGTGTGTCTATAGAGCCAATCATGATCATCCCATCTTCATTGATTACCTCTAGCCTAACCTAATTGCTGTGAAACATTTTCCTGGCCACTAAGATTGGTTTGAAGCAACCCAATCACAGCAAAACCAGTAGCTATTGTGGAAGTGGCTCATATTCCTAGATGTAAATGAGGAAACGTGTGGTCTTGGCGGATGAAAGCAGCCATCTTGTGATCTGACAGAAGCCACATAGAAAATGAAGCTGATGTAAATAGCAGGGGTCAGGCCAAAGTAATTACAGAGAAATTGAGCCAGAACCCTGGCCAAACCATACCTGATGCTCCCCTACCTCTGGACTTTTCAATTGTGAGCTGACAAATCTCTATTATCATTTAAGAAATTTGGGGCTGAGTTTTCTGTTACTTAAGCTTTACCTCTCTGTGCCTCGCTCCTAGTATACAATATGGGGTTGATACGGTACCTTCTTCATTGAGTTGTTATGGGGAACAAAGGCAATAATACATGTAAAGTATTTAGATCAATGCCTGGCACAAAGAAACAAGCATAAAACTAGGACCGAAGTAATAGTTCTTATGAAACTATAAATTAAAAATAATTTCATAAATTAAATTCAAACAAGCAGAGGGACTGAAAGTATGTGGCAGAACTTGGTTAGATGATTCAGAATATGCTACTATTAATTTTCTTATAATGTCATAAAAATGAAAACGAATGTATAAAATCCTATAGACAACTCAGTAATCTCCTAGAATACATGCGATACCTTAACAGGAACCAAAATGTCATGTCAACTTCATACACATTCAGAGCATTCCTACTGAATGAATGAGGAGCATAACAAATATGATTAGAGGATTTTTCTAGGGAAAGTAAGCCAGCTGACTATTTTTCTTTCTATCCTGAAATCCTTTAAATTAAAATGTCACCATTCACCACAAAAAAAAAGTCTCAAAAAAAATGAACTTTAAAAAAAATGGATTGAGCCTAGCCAAGGTGGCGCACTGGTTGAGCATCAACCTATAAACCATTAGAACATGGTTCAATTCCTGGTCAGGATGCATACCCTTGTTGTAGGCTTGATTCTCAGTAGGGAATGTGCAGAAGGTAGCCAATCAATGATTCTCTCTCATCATTGATGTTTCTATCTCTCTCTCCCTCTCACTTCCTCTCTAAAATCAAGAAAAATATATATATTTTAAAGCATTAAGAGAAAATTCAGTTTCCTAAAAATGGAAAAAGAGTTGTTAAAAATACTTAAATAGAGTCTATTAAGTTAACACCATTTGCCTGTAGTGAGAGATATTGTCTCAGAAATGATACCAGTCCTTAAGATTTTTTTAATGCAGTTTCATAATACGCCATTACATTCAGAGGACCACCTGACAAACACAATAAAGCTAAACTCAGCTTAAACTCAATTACACATCCATGGTTCTCTAGAGCCAAAAGTTATTCACGTCCAGTAAATTGATTTTGTTAATTTTATTATCTGTGTGATATACTATGAGGCTTGAACAGCTGGTAAATTTTGTAACTTACTATTTTTTTCCTTTAAAAAATATGTTTTTTATTGATTTTAGAGAGAGAGAGAAAGGAAGAGGGATAAAGATATAGAAACATTAATGAGAGAAAGAGACATCAATCAGCTGCCTCCTGCATGCCCCCCTTCCTCCAGCTGGAAGATAGAGCCTACAATCTGGTCATGTGCTCTAACCAGGAATCCAACCAGTGATCTCAAAGTTCATGGGTCGGCACTCAACCATAATGGCTGCGCATACCTTAAATGTTTTTATTCTTATCTTCAAAACTTGATCCTACTGTGTTCTTCCCACTCTGCCCCCAACTATAGCTGTACTTATGTGAATTCTTGTGGTAAAAATTCACAGTTAAAGATAATTGTGATATACATTTTGCTTATATTTGGTAGGATGCCAACCTCACCCATCACTCTTTTATCAACATAGCAACAGGGAAGGAGTCATTGGATCTAGGAGCATTTGACAAATCAAAAATGCTGACCTGGGGTATAGGTGAGATACTGTTTTGACAGTAAGTCCTGACATGAACCCAAGCTGTGTGACCAAGAGATTCAGAAATGCACAGTTTAATGGACACAGAGAGAGCCTGTCCATTGGAAGAATATTTGCAGAGGGGGCTGAGACAGACTTAGGAAGACTATTATATTATATTATATTATATTATATTATATTATATTATCACCAAGGGTCTCCTGGGATCCCTCACTCTCTCACAACCTTGGCACTAGTTGAATCTGGGCCTCTAAGAGGTGTCTGTGACTCTCATCTGAAGAGGGCAAAATGTTTAGAGGAAACTCTCTTTCTGGATTTATTTTTTATACAGGCAATTCCTATAAATAGACTCCATCAAGGTACACCATGACAATGACTGAATTCTCTGCCTATTTCCTGGGTGGCAGCCATGCCTGTTCCAGTTATATGTTGCTGCATAAATCAACTACCCAGCATGTAATAACATAAAACTATAATGTTGTGGGTCAGGAATTTGAGCAGGATTCAGTTGAACAATTCTGCTCCTCATACTGCTGATCAGGGTCACCAGATGTTCAGCTATAAGGGAGTGAGAGATCCCAGGAGACCCTTGATCTGTGGTGCGTGAGGAGGGTCTAAGCAGGCTTTACTCACATGTCCTGATAGGAATATTTGGAAGACTGAGCTCAGCTGGACCCTACTTCTACTCCATGCCGTCCCACAGCCTTTATCTGTGGTTTCTCCAAAAACAGTAAGTAGTTGGCCTTCTTACCTGGCAGCTCAGCCCTTTAAGAAGCTGAAATTCTCTCAAGGCTTAGGTCTAGAGCTATTATAGTTTTGATTCTACTATATTCAGTTTTGGGAACAGTCATAGGCCAGCCCAGATTCAAGGAGATAGGATGTGAGCTATACCTCTCAATAGAAAGAAATGGCAGCCACCACAATGCCCTTCCTCTGCTGAACAAGCAAAGACCTGTGGATCCTAGCTCAAGGTTACCATTGGTGGAATGAAACTTGAACTGAGATCTTCCTCCTGGGAAGTAGGGGTGGCTGAACTTGACCAGATTCCATGTTTTAGAAGTCACATTCCCCTTCTGTGGACCTCAGAGGGGCAATCTCTCACTCCCTTATAGGCTTAATCAATTGAACAGGTCTCTGGCATCTTGGAAAAAGCTCCACAATACTAAAATAAATAAATAAATAAATAAATAATGTAATGAGGTCTCATCAAAAAGGCAGATTCTTGACCACCAGGAGGAAAAAAGAAAGAAAAGGAAAATTCATGTTTGAGATAAACATAAATACTTGGTGAGCTTCTGCAGAGTGCTTCAAAGAAAGAATGCTATGACTAAATCAGAATCTGAACATAAAAGTTCAACAGATAACATGGTAATGCTTGCTTGGCAATCCCTTCTTCCTGATGGAAATGCCAACAGGCAAAGGCAGAGCCTCCTTTTCAAAATGGATTGTAAACACTAGGATCTACCAACATGCTGATTTGGAGATTATTTTATTACTATGTACTTTTCAAGGCTAAATTGGAAACATCTGTCTTCCTGAGAATTAACTTGAAAAAGATTACAGCTGAGGATGAGATGGCACAGTCCCTTTGAGTTGCCTCATGCTGAAGATGGGTGTACCTTAAAGATGTAGGAAGCTTTTTCTTTTTAGGATAGGTTTATTAATTTTAGAAAGAGAGGAAGGGAGAATAGAGAGAGAGAGAAACATCTATGTGAGAAAGAAATGTTGATTGGTTGCCGCTTTTATACGACCTAACTGGGAATCAAACCACAACCTTTTGGCATATGGGATGACAGTCCTACTTACTGAGCCACCAAGTCAGGGTATTGTGTGCCCCATTATTTTATAAACTATAATTAAAAACATATTACAAATAGATAATGTGCAGGCTCCTCTTTATGAAACAAGTTAATTCTTTAGATTGCTTTTTCTTTTCATTTTTCCAAAAAGCATCAGGAACCAAATAACCCAGGTGCTACTGATTTGCATGTTCAAATTAATCATGTTCTATTCAAGCCATATCTAGATGGTCTGATTCCTCACTTGCTTGATTCTCATCACCTTGAACCACAGGAAGGCCTGCCTTTTTCCAGCATAGCCTTCTCCCATAGTCCCTAAAATCTTCATGGGAATTACATACATAACCGGATTGTTCGCTAAGCTTTCTCTCTAGTGGTCCCAAGCCAGCTAGCTATAGTCAAGACTGCTATCTGCAGTTCTAGGAACCCTGTGTTCCTGGACCCACTGCCCTCTCTTTCCTCCCATTGACTTGTTTCTCTGCCTTTCTCATGTTGCCTCCCCCGCCCCAACTATCATTCATCTTGGAATCCCCTCACCTCCTAATGCCCACAAGTCTTCCACACCTCCAATCTCAGACCCTTGGGAAATGCTTCCTGATCCTCATGACCAGCTCTTTCAGAGGGATCTTCAGAGTTGTTAAGCACCTAAGTTAGATATGATTGTTTTCTTCGTATGAAAGTCCTCTTCTTCCCAGTGTGCATAAGAGGTTGGGATAAGGTTACTGGAAGAGGAGCCACTGGTCAAGCATAGCCTCGCCACATACCTGGAACCACTGTAACTTGGTCAACCCAACAGTACTATTCAACCTGTCAATTCTGGAAGCCTTCTTTCTCATCTATTATTGTTGTTCTCCCAGTGGCCAAGATGTCCTCTCAGAAATATGGCTTCTTTTAGAGACTCTGCAGTCAAGAATTAGACTGAAGTAAGAGGATCCCTGTTTTGAGCTCCATGTTTTGAAGAATTAGGCTTTGCCTTTATAGACATTCTCCATCTCATAGGGTGAGGGGTATACAGAACTAGGAGAACTAGGAGAACTCAGAGACCTGGTCTTTCATGTTCCAGGAACCTAGGATTCTGGGATCCCTACCCAAAGGGCTCCAAGATCATTCTAGAGTCCTCACACCCTCTTACCTGGGGTCTGTCATTGCAAAGTCAGACTGTACCTCCAGTACATGCAGCCTAGACCTTGGAGGTAACAAGGAGCAATTGTTGGGGAGGGAGGTACTGTGGACAGAGCTTGGGTCTAGAGTGTTCACATGAATTTCTTGTAATGACAGATGGTGCTGCATGTGCAAACAGGAGACAGGCAGAACACAGGCCAGGGATTGGCTCTCCCACACTGTGGTGTTCAGAAGTGGAAATCTATGTTGTCTAAAAAATTCTGAATTTGAACATGGTATTCTAGGTAATTATGAATGTACATTTGTCAAAGTTGAAGGACATACTGTATTTGAATATATTGTAGTTCTGATAATTTATTAGGTTGATTTATAACTTTAAAATATGTGAACACATGGTTGTGGGCTTTCATTTACTCTTTTGCCGTTGTTCTAGCCTATGTCCCTTGAACAGAAAAGTATATGCCTGAAGTTTTTCTGTGGATAAGGCTTGATTTATTTCCTTTGTACTCCCAAATCACCACACATCAAGGGATGTAGATGAGAATCTGTTATAATTGTAATAGTATATATTATGCCACCTAAGATGATACCCCAAAATTATCTGGTTGGGAAATATGATCAAAAGCACCAGAGCACCTCTAGGGGTCAGTATTGCCTAACCCACCACTCCAGCCCAGTCAAGGGTCCCTAATAGTACTATATCCAGAAAACTAAAAAATGGAAATGTGATTATCCAGATCATCCAGAATTTTTCCTCCCTCAGCCAGTGAAATTTTGACTCTGAGACTCATTTTTATAAGATGAAGCTCAGTGGAAAAGAAAGAGCCTGACTAAGGGTTAATCTGAGCATCACAATCCCACCCCTTCCATTTTTCCTCCACACCAGGGGATGCAGTATAGGAACCAGGCTGCATAGGGCTACAAAGGAGTCCCAGAAGGAAGAGATTCATTGAGCAATGATTCTCATTCACCCTTCAGGCACACTTCATGGATTCCTCTAAATCTGCCCCACGTTTCATCAATGCTAGTTCCTATGGGTGATGAAAGGCCCTTAATTAGAGGAATTGCCTTTCACCTCCATGCCTGGAGGAATCTACCCCAGAGACTGTCAGGGCTTTCTATCAGGAGATCCTATCGCTCCTGTGGAAGCTGGCATAAGAAATAACTTTGTGTCAGGCTAGTGTGCTCAGTGATTGAGCGTCAACCCAGGAACCAGGAGTTCACTGGTTCAATTCCTGGTCAGGGCACATGCCCAGGTTGCAGGCTAGATCCCCAGTGGGGGCATGCAGGAGGCAGCCAATCAATGTTTTCTTCTCATCTATGTTTCAATCTCTCTCTCTCTCTCTCTCTCTCTCTCTCTCTCTCTCTCTCTCTCTCTCTCTCTCATCAATAAAAATATACAAATATATATTTTAATAACAAAAACTTTGCCCATCAAGTTATGACCACCAACCTCAATTAGCACCTTCACAGGCATGGAATCAAGTGAAAAAGAAGCAGCATTGACTAAGCATCTACCCCATGTCAGATTCAGGACTTTATTTCAATATCTCCTTTGGTTCTCACCCCAGCCATATGGCTAATATCTTCATATCTACCTGTAGCCAACTTTACAGATGAGAAATTGTGCCAGGATATTAAAATTATTAAAATTCAAGTTTTGCTTGAAGCATGAAGACAACACATATCCTATGAGAGAGAGAGAGAGAGAGAGAGGAGAAACAGCAATACAAATTTTTCAAGATTGATTCATGACTCTTGGGTCCCTAAACTCCACAGAGAAAAGAAGGGCAGATGGGCATTGACAAAGAGGGAGCATGGACAGACTGCTCAGTGTGTTGTGCCCTCCCCGCTCCCTGGGATGTGGTGGGAGTGGTTTCCTCACCTCAAGCCTAGGAAAAAGGCTTTAGTAGGGCCACTCAAAAGTATAACATGTATCCTCTGTAGCTTGGGGTACCCAGAGGACTGGTGTCTGACTCATGCCTGGTATGTCTAAAGGGGGCTCCTGAGCTGTGGGCAGAGGTAAGGAGAGACTGCTGCTGCACTGGTTTTGGTCTGAGCACCTAAATAAGTCATAATACAGGATGTGTGATGGGCAATGGATGGGCCATAAGACAAAGCTGGGAAGGGTTGTCTGAGTCCTGCTTTAAAGGACAACGGGACCCTTAGTAGAAAGAGTCGGAGGGGTACACCCAGATGCCTGGGGACTGTGACAGGCTCACAAGAGACCAGCTATTACAGAGATGTATTCACCTATGTCCAGAGAAAGATGAGAGACCCAAGTTGAGACAGGTTCTCCCAAGAACTCATAAGAGAACCCTCCTAAAGAAATGCTCAGCTTCAAACAAGTCTGCCAAGTGGAGAACACACCAATGCTAGTCCCTAGATCAGGCCAGTCAAGACGACCAGAAAAACCATGGGTTCTGCCCGATTGTTCATCCAGGACCAGGACCAGAACCGGCCCTCTGCCAGCGCCTAGGAGACACAAAATCAGCCTACTTCGGATTACCCTTCAAAATGGTCACAGTGATTTTTCCCCAAGGTAAGGGAACATAGATTATTTTAATTTGTATATATACAGTCAATCAATTTTTTAACACTATATGAAAGGCATCATTTTATTTCTGTACATTTTTATAAGGTTATAAAATTTTAGAGCTGGATAAAAAAGTCTATGGAAGCAAGAGCTGTCTCTGCCATTCCCTTGGCAAGCAAGATGTAAGGCGAGACTCCGAGTGTCAGGATCGAGCATTTGGCATGAATCCACTCTCCACAGTTTCATCCAGAAAACACAGCTGCATGAGGCTAATGTGCAAAAGCAAGACCTATTGGAAGCATCCCTTAAGTGTTAACACATGCTGCATAAATGCAAAACTTGAGTTTCAGACACTATTGACCCAAAATCTAGAGTTTACCAGAGCAGAATCTTAAAACTACAAAAGAGTGATGTTTGCATTTTATGTATTGTATCTACTATCATATCAGCCAGATAACTTAAAATTTAAAAGACATATCACTGACTGAGCCTTTCCTCCCCAAATGCAACACTACATATAGTAGTCTTCCACATTCATTATTTTGCCATACACAGACTCAAGTACTAAAGAATGAACTCAAATGTTTGTGTTTATATCTCTAGCCTCATGTCTCCAAATTGCCCTTTATATTCACACATACATTCTCTCTCTCTCTCTCTCTCTCTCTCTCTCTCTCTCTCTCTCTCTCTCTCTCTCTCTCTCTCTCTCCCTCTCTTTCTCCCCTACTGCCTCTACTTACCTAACCCTTCACAACCATCCACAGGTCAGCCATAGTAAATCTTTTATATTGTATTTCTTAAAAGCATCATGCTCTCTTTGGTTTCTATACATTCTCCCCAAATCCTTGTCACCAGGAAGCCCCCCCTTAAACCCCAAGTCAGAATTAGGTACAAGCCCCATCACACACTCTGTGTCTACAATTAAATTGTCTACTTTTTTGTGTTTTCTCTAAACTAGCTATTTTCAGTGGGTGTGCTTTGGCATACTTGCATGCCACAAGAATTTTTAAAACATGCAATACCTGACTATTTGGTCAGAGGCACTGACCTCTTTTCCTTTAGACTGTGAAAAAAAAAAGACAACAGCCACACTGTCTGGTGTTACTTAGTGGTTAGAGCATCAGCCCATGCACCAAAGGGTCTTGGGTTTAGTTCTCTGTCAAGGGCACATAACTGGGTTGCAGGTTGGATTCCCCAGCCCTGGTCAGGGTGCGTGCAGAAGGCAATCAATTGATGAGTCTCTCTCACTTTGATGTTTCTCTCCCTCTCTCCTCCCGCCCTTTCTAAAAATCAATGGAAAAATATCCTGGGATAAGGATTAACAAGACAAAAAAAAAGAAAAAGGAAAATAAAGAAAAGAAAAAAAAGACAATAGCCAACACGACAATTGTCAACTGATGTAAATTTTTTTTAACAAATTGGCAAAAAAATATATTTTTGTTGTTGTGACACAGAATTTTAGTAATTAGTTTATGTGTGTCATGAGATGAAAAAGTTTGAAAAATCACGGTTATAAACTATAATTTTCATTAAAGCAAGGAATTTGTCTTCCACTCATCAACTTAACACATAAATATTGATGATACTCTCTGTGCCACACTCAGCTTTGGTAAGAATATGACACCATCTATCTAGTATGGAACACTGTAGATACCTTCTAAAAACTGGTTGACTGGATGGATGGATGGATGGATGGACGGACGGACGGACGGACGGACGGATGGATGGATGGATGGATGGATATGGCAATTAGAAATATGTCAGTTAGGAATGTGCTTAGATGAAATAAAACCTAAACAGTGGCTTAAACAGATAACAGATTTATTTGACTCACACAACAGGAAATAATGGGTAGGTTGTCCAATGTTGGTAATGGTTCCACAGGGCTATCGGGAGATTTTTACCTTTCTATTCTCTATCCTTAGTGTGTTTTATGACAAACTCCTGGTACCTGTGATCTTATTTGGAAATAAGGTCTTTGCCAGTGCAATCAAGTTAAGATGAGGTCATAGTCTCCAACTGACTGGTTCCCTTATAAGAAGAGACACACACACACACACAGAGAGAATGCAATGTAACAATAGAACAGAGATTGGACTGATGCTTCTAAAGTCAAGGCTCACCATGGACTGTAGGCAACACTAGAAGCTAGGAAAAGGCAAGAAAGAATTCTCCCCTAGAGAGCATGGCCCTGTTGACACCTTGATTTTTAACTTCTAATCTTCAGAACTGTGAGAATAAATTTCCGTTGTTGTTTTTTGAGCCAGCCAATTTGTGGTCATTTGTTATGGCAACCCTAGGACTCTAATACAGTATTTGACTTTTCTTCTCACAGTTACAGGAGGACAACTACATTTCTAGGAATCACATCTATGGTCTAGTCAGGATGAAAGGGCAAGAAGCAAAAGTCTGATGGGCCATTCAAGTCTAGTCTGCACTTTTAAGAAGCTTTATTAGAAGTCCAATTAGTGATATCAATGAACATCTCACTGACCAGGACTGTCTAGTCACCCTTTACCTTCAAGGGAGTGTGGAAAAGTGAGTATATTTAGCTTTCAAACTCTATAGTTGAGGAAGGCAAGGAGGATTGTAAATGACTGGGTTTGCCAATCCATGGTGACATAAATATATCAAGCATGTTCTGGACACCTGTACCACAGGTTTCTCCTCCCTCGTCCCCAATATATTTTTATTTAAGCAAATAAGTACTTCATTCATGAGAACAGTGCTGTGGCACAGTTGGTTGGTTAGAACACTGCCAGGAACAGGTATTTCATAAATGGTGACAGGCCTTCACCAGGGGGAAATGGGGCTGGAAGGAGCATTGCTTCAGGGAGAGCGCTTCCAGCAAGAGCCCACTCTCTGGGCCTCCTCCTTGCCTGCGACTGCTCTTCACCTCCTGATGTAACTTGTAAGCAACCCTTGAGCCTAAACTAAGCTATTCATAGACCAGGTTAGGAGTACCTGCAACCCCTTAGTGTTTGGTTTCTACATTTGAAAGTCATGCAATTAGTAAATACATTCTCCTAAAAACCAACAATTCAAAGATTTTTAGAGAAGAAATGAAAAACCTCCCAATACCAGCACTCCACATCACCTGTCCCAGTCACATGTCCCTTAGCAGATGCAACCTCTACTAACGGTGTGTGTGTCTTTGCTTGCTCTCATTCACACGTATACATACCTACACCACACACACTCTCCACACATCCCACACATACACAGTGTGTGTATTTCATAAATAGAATTATACTGCCACCCATTTGTTTTGATGTTACAGTAAGTCTTGGTATCCCTTAGAAGGATTTTCTATTATTTAGTTAACCAGTCTTATACTGGCTGTACATTGTATAACAAGTGATGTAGAGCACAGACTCAGGCCAAGACTGCTTGAAGTCGCATTACATCACAATCCTGCCTCCTGCTAGCTGTGATATATTGAATACTAGCGTGAATATATTGCTTCGTCACCATTTGTGTCTCAGGTTCTTCATCTATAAATTGGGATAATAAAGCACTTACAAGGTTGCCATGGAGGATTGCGTTAATTTGTGTAAAGTGCTTAGAAAAGAACAGACCCAGAGAAGGCCTTGTAATAAGTATTGTAATAACATTATTTCTCATTTTTTATTATAATATTTTAGCAAATACTTGTCGATAGTCCTGTGTAAACATATACTTCTAGAGAATAGATTTCTAATCCTAGAAATGGAATTACTATATTAAAAAGCATGCACATCTTAATTTTGCTAGACCCTACTAAAATGTATCTTTAAAAAAATGTGTTTGAAGAGTGTGCATTTATTTGTATCTGCACCAACACTGGATGTTACCTCCAAGTCTTAGGCAATCTATGGGTTGAAATGGAATTTGGATGTTTTATTCTGCACATCCCTGATTACAAGAAGGGGTACATATCTTTTTTCAGGCTTTTTAGCCACGTCTCCCCTCCATTCCCCTCTTTCTTCTGAGAATCCACCCAACTATGGGTTTTGCATATTTTGTCCCTGGATTACTTTTCTCTTTTCTTATTGGTTTGCTTCCTACATATCATGGCTATGAACATTTAGTGATTATGTGTGTTACAGATTTTCATCCAGTGAAGTGTTTGTGTATTTTAGTCTGTTATACAAAAGTATTAACTTTTTAGAGGTCAATTCTGACAGTCTTTTTTTTTTTTTTTTTTTTTTTTTTTTTTTTTTTTTGGCATTTTGTGTCTTGCTTAGGAAGATATTTTCCACCACAAATTTATGGAAAACAGTCTTCATTACCTGAGGATAATTGGTACTAAGACAATAATTTTTCTAAATTTGGGTTGAAATTTTATCAGGAAAAAATAAAATTAAATGTGTTTTCTATATTATATCTAGCAACATTTTTATTATAATTTCAACCATTTGCAAAGTGAACAAGAAATAAACCAGGCTTTTGGGAAAGAGGATAATTTTCTGATAAAATTCTATGATTATATAATATAGTATCCTTCATTTTTTACAGCAGTCATTTTTACAAAAATATTTGTAGATGTCATAAATTCTCCCAAGGGTTTCTCTTAATCCTTTGATGTTTAAATCACTCCCTTTAGAAGAATCCATCCTGCTTTTCTTGTAATAGTTCTTTTCTTCATTCTTTAACTGGTCTCATGCTTTCAGAGCATCACACTGATGGCTTTGCACAAGATCTGGGCAGTGATCCACCATCATTATCATCAACTTCATGACAAATCCTACCTCTTTTGCCAGATTCGCACTGTCATTTATGCAGTCCCTTTGTTTTGGCATGATATTATCCAGTGTTTATAACACCAGACTATAATCAGAGAAATTTGTTTTTTGGGACAGATGTCTGAGTAGAGCAAGATTTTATGAGGCCAATCTACTACTTAATATTTTCATGATGTGTATATTTTTGCTTTTTGTGTGACTCTATAATTTGAGGAACTCAGTTAATGAGGACTGGGATAATGAGCCTACTGTTCCATTTAATTCATCCAATAAAGGTGAGGCACTGTATTAGTCAGGTTTCTCTCTCCTCCCCCTCCCCCCCTCCCGCCATATATCTATCTATCTACCGTGTGTGTGATATTTATGGAATTGATATTGACTCGCTTGATGATGGAGGCTAAGTTCTATGATCTGCTTTCTGCAAACTGGAGACTCAAGAAAGACAGTGGTGTAAGCCTCAGTCCAAGGCAAGAAGACTGATATCCCAACTCAAGTAGTCAGACAGAAATAATGAATCATCTCCTCCTCCACCTTTTTGTTCTGTTCAAGCCCTCACAGACTGGGTGCGGCCCACCCACATTCAGGAGGGCGTGCAATCTGCTTTACTGAATCCACTGATTCAGAAGCTAATCTCTTCTAGAAGCACCCTCATACATACCCAGAAATAATGTTTAACCAGATATCTGGGCGCCCCAGGGTCAGTCAATTTGACACAAAATTAACCATTACAGCACCTTTGATGGTTTTATCCTCTTTACCTACTGCATACTTTTCCTTTCTACTGAAGCAGCAGTACATTCTGAACAACAGTCTCCTCTCTCCCCACCCTATATCGCCCCTCACACTCACACACATGTGCTAACACCTCCAGCCTGCTTTTTCCTAATATTTCCCAAGAAAACTTTGAAATGTTATTTCAAAAAACATCGGAGACGCACAAAACTAAATACCCGTGAGAAAATACATCCTAGACAGGGCATGAGGAAAGTTCAGATGTCAATTACATCACTCTTTTGACAAACTGGTGAATCAGTCAATCTTGGAAGAAGATGAACCCTCGTCCTCTCAGCTCTAGCATTCCATAGATCAGCATCTGGCTGAGTCATGTTAGACCAAGCCCCCAATATCCTATGTCACACAACTGTATCTAAGCTGCAGATAATGCCACACCATGGAAAGGGAAGAGAGATGAAAAGGCCATGGTCCAAGCTCTCAAGGACCTTACATTGTAGTTGTGGAGATAATAAATATTACAGTAAATGTCGAGAGGCTGCTAAGGTAGGTGGTGGATTCCACACTGGGTTCCTCAGGGCCCAAGAGGCTCAATGGAGATTTCTATGGGTCACCATGAGAAGGATGGGACCCTAGGCTGCCTCCCATCTCCCCAAATTCTGACTGGAGCAGCTGCTTTTGTCATCTTGACATATTGGGTGTTTTTGAAAACTAGAGGTCCAGTGTACAAACTTCGTGCATGTGGGTGGGGGTGGGTCCCTCAGCCAAGCATGCACCCTCTCCAATCCAGGACTCCTCGGGGGATATTTGACTGCCGGTTTAGGCCCAATCCAGGGGGTCAGGCCTAAACCGGCAGTCAAATATCCCTCTCATAATCTGGGACCACTGGCTCCTAACTACTCACCTGCCTGCCTGCCTGCCTGATCGCCCCTAACTACTCCCCCTGCCAGACTGATCACCCCTAACCACCTCTGCCTGCTGACCTGATTGCCCCTAACTGCCCCCCCACCCCTGCTGGCCTGGTTGCCCCATGCAGCCTACTGTTCGGTCATTACTGTGATGGCATCCTGACCAATTTGCATATTACCCTTTTATTAGTATAGATGTTGTTTATAGAAAAGATTCTGTTTTAAAGATGAAAAACCTGTGATCTAGAGCAAAAGTCAGCAAACTACAGCCTAGGGTCCAAATCTGGCCCATCCATTTGTTGTTGTTGTTGTTGTTGTTAATCTTCACCAGAGATATTTTTCCATTTGTTTGTTTGTTTGTTTGTTTTAGAGAGAGTAGAAGGGAGGGAGGGGGAGAAGAGAGAGAGAGAGAGAGAGAGAGAGAGAGAGAGAGAGAGAGAGAGAGAGAGAGAGAGAGATGTGAGAGAGATACATGGATGTGTTGTCTTCGGTACACACCCCAACTGGGGCTGGGGATGAAACGCACCACCTTCAGGATCCTTGCATGTGCCAGCCCGTACTCTAACCACTTAGCACACCACCAGGGCCATCCACTATTTTTGTACATAAAATTAGTATACAGGAAGCCAGCCATGCTCATTCATTTACCTATTGCCTGTGACTGCCTTGCGCTATGAGAGCTGAGTTGAGTAGTTGTGACAGAAGCCATCTGGCCCACAAAGCCTAAAATATTTACCCTCCGGTCTTTTCCAGGAAAAGGTTGCCAACCCCTGATTTAGAGGAAAGAAATCTGGAGACAGACAAGCTCCCATAGCTGTGCTTCCAAGGAGGCAGTAAGTTATGATTTAAAGGCAGAGCAAGCCCCTAGTGGCCAAATCTTCCCCCAATGATCACCCAACATTCACCATTTAAAGTTTTGATGCTTCAGCCACCTGCTGCAGTGCCAATACTGCCTCTCCAGAACGCGGGGGGAGTGGCTTCTATCTTCTCTCCCTTTCACTGAGTGCTGCCTCACAGAGGACTTACTATGAGGAAGTGAAGCTTATGCCTCAGGGCCCCTGTCAAGGCTGGTATCTAATTTTGTAATTTTTACTTTAAAAGAGCTTCCAAAAAATGGGATCTGCTCCCAAATCTATTTAATATGTCCCAGGGAGTACCTTCTTGCCTGGCAGAGCCTTTTGCCTTTAACTCCTTTAGGCCTCCTGAGTTCAGGAACAATGAACTCAGCTCTCCACCTGCAGTCTCCATAGGGCAACTAGGCTTCTTATCAGGGAAGGGGAATCATTCTCCAGTTGACATTTGAACCAGGCAAATGTGATGGTTAATTTTATGTGTCAGCTTGGCTGGGGCATGGTGCCCAGATATATGGTCAAATATTATTCTGGATGCTTCTGTGAGGGTGTTTTTGGATGAGATTTAACATATAAATTAGTAGACTGAATAAAGCAGATTACTCTCTATAATGAATCAAAGGCCTGAATTAAACAAAAAGACTGACCTCCCACCTGCAAGAAGGAATTCTACTAGCAGGTGGCCTCCTGACTCAGAAGGCAACCCTGGCTCTTCCCCAAGTCTCCAGCCTGCTAGTACACCCTATGGATTCCAGACTTGCCTATATAATCACATAAGCCAATTCCTTACAAGTTCTCTCTCTCTCTCTCTCTCTCTCTCTCTCTCTCTCTCTCTCTCTCTCTCTCTCTTCTCTCTCTTTCTCCCCCATATACTGTATTTTCTGTGAATAAGATGCCTCCATGTATAAGACACCCCCCTCTTTTCCAACCCCAAATTAAGAAATCAATCTTTTAAACATTTTGCTGGTTTTCCTCTTAAGGACTTTTTCTTTTTTGGCATTTTAAGGAGTTGTTCTTCCTGTTTTCTCCACTGTCTGATTATACACTCAGTGGGAGGAGGTCCAAATGGTCTCTCTGCAGCTCTATTTCCATGCTCTTTTGCATAGCTGATTACATTCAGTTTGAATTTTGCAGAGTAAGACAATTGCTTACCTGTATTTATCTTTTTTTACATCTTTATCGGCTCAGAACACTTGGTCCCTGTTGCATCTGCGCACTCTCTACTTCCACCTCCAATTACAGCATCAGCTGACATCAATAAGAATAAAGCTTATGATTGGAGGAAGCCTGTTTGACAAGTCTGGGCAGCTACGCATCCACTAGGCTCCCTCCGGGGCTGACTTCAATGTAGAAGACACCCCTCGATCTTCAGTCTAATGATTTTAGAAAAAATAGCGTCTTATACACGGAAAAATATGGTATATAATATTCAGTAATTCAGTTCTTCAGTTCCCACAGGTTCAATATGGACAAAAGTGTGGGAAGTCCAGATACATCCTCCAATCTGGCTTTGCAGGACTACTAGTAAACACATTGAGGGGAAGTAGGCACTGGTTTTGTTGCTATTAACAAAATCAATTTTTGTAATACCTTATTTGGGCCCCTTGAACCTTTTCTTTATCATTAGAGAGGGGAGAGGGACAAGCAGGTGGCATTTTTAACCTTAGGCATTTATTATAATTGATTTCAAAAAAGATCTGAAATTACATAGAAAACGATATAAATGACAGGAGTCTGTAGTATTCTTTTTTTTCCAAAGAGAACTGAATTTCATACAGGAATGAATTTTATTGGAGTTCTACTTTTGTGCTTTATAGCTTTGTGAATTTTCCATACATTCTTTGATTAGTAGGTATTATATTAGAAAAATACATTTTAAATACAAACTTACTGTGTTTCACCACTTCCTCCCTAAATCATTGTTATCCTTCCTTGTGTTTGATATTATTATAAGTGGCTAGCATTCTAATCTAAAGCTGAAGTCCAACCTCCTTGTTTCTGCAGATTCATTTGTTCATGTATTGATTCATTCAACACATTTGTACTCAACACCTCTGTGCTGGTGGGTTCCAGGCACTAAGCCAGAGCAGGTGCGGGGCCTCCTGGAGTCAGTCTGACTGAGCTCATATCCCAGGCTGCATCTCATTAGTTGTCCAAGTTCTGTCAAGTTACTTAGTCTCTCTGTGCCTTGGTTTTTGATTTTGGTGTCATGTTCGTTTAAGTACAGCAGGACAACTCACAGATGAAATGAGTTGGCAAGTGAAGCATAGGGCAACCCTGGGTGAAACTCTCAGTGCGCATCAGCTGTTATCACTAATAATACAGGAAACCTCTTTGGTGGGGGAGGTGGAAGGAGTTTCTGTTGGTTTCAGTTTGGGAGTGAGAGGAGAAGTAGTCCAGCTGTCATTTTGAGGGAAGCAAAGCAGATGTGGAGAAAGAGGGAAGTTAGAGGGCTAGGGGGTAGTGATTGGGACCCATGCTCCTGAAGTGGCACCAGGCTGGGGGCGGGGAGGGGAGGGCCTATGGCATCCTGCAGGACATGGGGGTCGGAACAGAGAGAAAGACTTGGATTAATCCAGGCTGGGTTTCATCTGGGTGTGATGAAAGGACATCGGAATCACTGACATGGCAAGAGAGTGGGCGATGAGACAGGCAGAAAAAGCAGATGGCAGGAGCATTGCACCCCGCCTGCTTCTGCAGAGGACACCAGACTGTCTCATAACCAGAATTAGCCACCCCACCAACTTAGGGCACAAGGAAGGCAGCATTACTTTCATTTCTCCAACATGCCTGGTGATTAGCAGGAATTCAGCATCTCCCACGTGCAGCTTCCTGCCAACCTCTCAGCATTGTCCAAACCCCCACGTGCTTATTAGTGTCTCCAAAGCCACTCCCATCCAGTCACATGAAGCAAAACTGAGACAGATGCCCTTGGGGCTGAGGAAACCACCGCCGTGCCCAGAAACAGCTGCTCCAGAATGAGCTGCCTGGCCAGGCAGTGAGGACCACGGGAACTACAATTAAGTATTCATCTTGTCTGATTCAAAAAAATCAATAGTGCTGCTGTGAGTTTCAAGACAGCGATTCTTCAAGGCAGCAAAATCCCACTTTCCTAGGATATGTCTACCCAGGAAGCTCCACACCTGGACCAGCCCAGGTTCCCAAGGCCCCCCTGCAGGCACACACCCCATATCAGGCAGATGGGTATCAGCAGCCAAACGGCTTCAGAAACTCTTTCCCCCCATGACGCCCATTGAGTCCAGGTCACCAGGCCAGACTTCTCCTTCCCTCATAGCCAGCAGCCTAAGGAAGACCTTGGAGGTTTCTTCTCTCTGTTGACCTATCTTAGCAGGAACAATCTTAATGTGTATTGGTTCAAATTATGTTCAATCTCAAAAGGAAAAAGATGGAGTTTCCTTTTTTTTTTTTTTCTCACAGAAAATTTTTCATCTTTCCATACTCAGGTGACCAGAGGGATGAGTAGCTCAATCAAGTCAGCAAAAAGGTCCTGCCCTTTGAGGGAAGCAAAGCAGATGTGGAGAAAGAGGGAAGTTAGAGGGCTAGGGGGTAGTGATTGGGACCCATGCTCCTGAAGTGGCACCAGGCTGGGGGCGGGGAGGGGGGGCCTATGGCATCCTGCAGGACATGGCTTTATGTTCATTTACATCACATGTGTCAAACACAAGACCCGCGGGCCAAATCCGTCCCGCCAGGCCTTGCAATGTGGCCCGCACCGCGCTGTCATCACTGCACTCCGCTGCGTTTCCATCACAATGACAGTTTATGACTGTTCAGTAAACCATTCGGCCCGAGATTTAGGCTGGATTTTAGATTTTGGCCCCTTCTCTGATTGAGTTCGACACCCCTAATTTACATAAACAGCTCCCCTGACTCTTCCTGGGACAGAGAGAATCTGACTTGCTGTCTGCAGCTAGACAGAGAAACAACTAGCAATGACAGTTTCTCTCAAAAAATTTTTATTTTATTAAAGATTAAAACTCAACAATAAGAAAATAAGCAACCCAATAAAAAAAATAGGCCAAAGATCTTACCAGTCACCTCACCAAAGAAGAAATCCAGATTGCAAGTAAGCATATGAAACAATGATACACATGGTATGACATCAGAGAAGTGCAAATTGAAACAGCAATAAGATACAACTGCATACCTGTTAGGATGGCCAAAATCTGAAACACAGCCTATACCAAGTGCTGGTGAGGATGTGGAATCATAGGAACTCTAGTTTACTACTGGCAGAAGTACTGGTATAAAATTAAAACACTTTAGAAAACAGTTCAGGAAATTCTTACGAAGCTAAATGTAGTCTTACTATACGATCCAGTAATCCTGCTCCTTGGTATTTACCCAAAAGACTAGAAAACTTATGTTCACATAAAAATCTGCCCACAGATGTTTATAGCAGCTTTATTCATAATTGCCAAAACATAGAAGGAACCAAGATGTCCTTCAGTAGGTGAATGGATAAACTCTAGTACCTATTATTCAGCACAAAAAAACTTAAATGAACTATCAAGCCATGAAAAAATATGGAAGAACCTTAAATACATATTACCAAGTGAAAAAAAGTCAATCTGACAAGGCTGTATACTGTATGATTCCAACTACATGACATTATGGGAATGACAAAACTATGGAGACAGTAAAAGAGATCAGTGATTGATAGGGGTTAGGAAGAAGGGATTAAAAAGCAGAGCGCAAAGGATTTTTAGGGCCATCAAAATACTCTATGTGACACTATAATGATGTGTGCATATCATTATACATTTATCCAAACTCATGGAATGTACAAGGCCAAGAGTGAACCCTAATGTGATTATGGTGTGTCCATGTAGGTCTGTCAACTGTAACAGAGGTACCACTCTGGTGGAGGATGTTGAAATGGGAGAAACTATGCATGTGGGGAGGCAGAGAGTATATGGAAAACATCTCTGTACCTTCCTATCAATTTTGCCATGAACCTAAAATTGTTCTAAAGAAAAATAGTCTTAAGAACATTTTAAATAAATAAATAATTGATCAAAGATACTGTTGCTTTTGAAGTAGATGGGTTAGAGAGAATGTATTCCTTTTATTGAAAATGGATTACCTTGGACACTGGTTTCCATTCATTCATCCATTGAATATTTATTGCACGCCTACCCTCTGTCAGGCACTGCCTTAGACACCGGGACACTGGAAAGTGAGCAGAGAGACCAGGTCTCCTGCTCCTGTGAAACACATTCTCGTAAGCTGTGTTAGGAAATTAACGTTCTACAGGGGAAAATAAGAGTCATGGGAAGGGAGGGAGGAACATGATTTGGTGTAGGATGATCTGAACAGGCTTCTGGGACTAGATGACTTTTGAGTAGAGAACTGGATGATGTAACAACTGAGCTTTATAGGCAGGTGGAAGAGGGAGGACCTAGCCTGATGTGCCAGAGGAGGCTGGAGCAGGGGGAGGAGAAAGACAGTGACAGGAGATGAGATCGGAAGCATGGGGATGGGCACAGACCATGGAGCGCCTGGAAGGTCTCAGTGAGACCTTTGTGTTTTGCTCAGTGTGAGGTGGGGAGCCACTGCATGGTTTTGACCAGAGAAGTGACATGGTCTTCCTTCCATTTTAAGAGGACCATGCTGGCCCATGGCTCCTAGATGAAGAAATAGATCATACAAAGGACAAGGGAGAAATGGTAGGAAGTTTTTTCTAATAATCTAGAGTGTTATCAGTTTGGAGTAGGCTGATAGTAGTAGTGGTGGTAAGAAATGGTAAAATATTAGATAAAGCTAATACAATTTGCAAGTGGATTGGATATGGGTATAAGAAAAAGAGTAAAAAATAAGCCTTTGGAAATACAAGATCACAATTGACTGAGAGGAGAAAAAACAGAGAAGGGCCAGTTGAGATGGCAAGCTGGGAAGAAATCAAAAGTTTTATTCTAAAAATGCTAGTAGACAAGCAGTGGTAGTAAAGTCATGTTTGGAATTCGGGAGGAATGGCTGGAGTCATTTGCAGGGGTCAGAATATGAATAATACTCAAAATGGAGGGACTGGACGAGGTGGCCTAGGAAGTGAATGTAGACACTGAAGAGGTTGGCAGGCTGAGCCATTCCAGCCCCTAAAGGTCAGAGATAGAGCCCTACGGGTTTGGCTCAGTGGATAAAGCAACAACCTTCAGACCAAAGAGTCCCAGGATCAATTCTGGTCAAAGGCAGATGCCCCAGTTGTAGGCTCCATCCCCAGTAGGAGACATGCAGGAGGCAGCCAATCAATGGTTTTCTTTCACCATTGATGTTTCTATCTCTCTCTCCCTCTCCCTTCCTCTATGAAATGAACAAAAATATAGTTTACAAAAATAAAGGTCAGAGATACAAGGAGGAACCAGTATTCCACGCAGAGAAGAACTAGCCTCTGAAGGAGAAGGGAGAACCAGCAGAGAATAGAGTGTTGGTTATGAGGAAAGTCTCTCAAGAAGAGACTCAACGATGTCAATGCTGGGTCAAGATTCAGACTGAGACTCGGCCTCCCATTTGGTAACGTGAAAGTCATTTGGCCTTGATCCAGCAGTTTGGGTGCACTGTTAGAGGCAACAACCTAAGAGAAGAACAAGAAAAAAGAAAGTGAGGACAGCAAGTATAGAAAAGTCTTTGGAAGAGTTTACCATTAAAAAAAAGAGAGAGAGAAGAGAAATGAGGTGGTAACTAGAGAGAAGTATAGAGTTAAGGTAAGTTATTTGGGGTTTCCTTATTTGTTTTGCTTTAAAACAGATGATCTATCAATAGATTTGAATGCTATTGGGAATAAGTCAATAAAGACAGCAAAATTGATGATGCGAGGTAGAGGGAAATGTGACAAACAGTGTGTTTAGGTGACTCAGAGGACAGTTTCTAGTGCATAAGGAGATGTGATGTTCTCAGATGGAGCACAGACTAATTCATCCATTGTAACGGGAGACATGATCTGGCTTTTAGAAGTTAGCAGAATTTTATGCGTGGGAATGTCTTTTAAACTTTTTGCCAGAAGGTGGCAGTAGACGACTTCATATAAACCAAACAACCCATAATACCTGGAGAAAGGGACAAAAAGTGAAGTAGATTTTGTATTTTTTTAAAGACCCAACAGGTGTTGTGAAGAAGGGCCACACTGGTGCCTCTGCACCCTTCTGACCTCACCTTAAACAGCCTCTTCTCCATCAGTTCTTCCCTGCCTGACTTCTTTAAGTAGGCCCCCAAGGCTTTCTAAGAGAGGTAATCCTTGATCAAATTCTCCAAGGGTGAGTGGTGCCATCCTGAGAAGAGCATGGGGAAGGGTTCCAGGCAATTAACTAGGCAACTATGACTGATTCAAAAACGAGGCTGAAGGCAGAAGGAGCAACTAGGGGATGGTTACATCATCTAGGCCACATGTGTCAAACACAAGGCCCGCGGGCCAAATCCGTCCCACCAGGCCTTGCAATGTGGCCCGCACCGCGCTGTCATCACTGCACTCCGCTGCGTTTCCATCACAATGACAGTTTATGACTGTTCAGTAAACCATTCGGCCCGCGATTTAGGCTGGATTTTAGATTTTGGCCCCTTCTCTGATTGAGTTTGACACCCCTAATCTAGGCAAAAGATTGTTGCCGATGAGACTAGAGAAGGGTATCAAATATGGGAAGGATAAAGAGACAGGGAGAAACCAAGACTAGCTGTTGGGTCGCTAGCACAGTGAACAGGAAGATGGTGCTGTGAACTGAATGTAGGGGACAAGAACTCAGGAGGCAGACTGGTTTGGGAGGAATGAGGACCAGTTTAGACAGTGGATTCTGAAGTATGTGGAGATCATTCATGGAAATGTGCCTATAAATATGGTGCTTGGAGGAGAGGGCTAAGTTGAAATCATTAAACTGGTTATTGTCAACATAGTCAAAATGCAAGAGAATTGGTTCCTGTCAACATAGTTCAAACATAAGAGTGGGTGATAATCTTATCTAAGCAGAAGCATATAGAATGAGAAAGGACATCAACTGTAAGAATCACCAATGTTTAAGAATGAACAAAGACAAGTAGTCCATCCAGAAAGAACAGTTGGAGAGTGTGAAGAGAGCTGTGGTGCTGTGGGAATCCAGGCAGAGGTGAGTTTCAAACAGGAGGTTGTGTTACTTGGCTCGGGCTGCCATAACAAAGCACCACAAACTGGGTGGCTTGAACAATAGAAGCCTATTTGCTCACAGTACTGGAAGTGAGAAGTCCATGATAAGGGTGCTGGCAGGCTTGGTTTCTCCTGAGGCCTCTCTCCTTGGCTTGCAGATGGCTGTCTTTTCCCTGTGCCTACACAATCATCTTTGTTCTGTGTATATGTCCTAATCTCTTCCCATAAAGACACCAGTCATACTGGATTCAGGCCCACCCTAATTACCTCATTTAACTTAATTACCTCTTCAAAGGCCCTGTCTTCAAATGAACAGTCATATCCTGCAGCACCAGGGGAGGGAAAAATAATTCAGGCCAACATGGTGGGTTTCATCAAGTCAAATGTTGCACAGAAGCCCCGCCATTTAAAGATGCCAAGTGTCCTTTGGATTTGGCAGTGCAGAAGTCATGATGGTGCTTGCTGAAGCCAGATGGCAGTGGGTTATGGAAGTTCTTGAATTGAAAACAAATACTCACTGGAGAAGTGTGAATAAATGCACATATATAGAGAATTTAGAAGAGTGGTTATTAGTATTGATGCCCACTTTTCTCATGTGGAAAGCAAGATATAAGGATGTTTATTACAAATAATTGAAATGTTATAAATATGAGATGGTCTCTAAAGTAGAATAATTTTATTTATTGGGTACTTTTTATATGCTAGAAAATTCATTTAATCCTCACAATAAATCTATGAACTAATATTTATTATTCTCATTACCGAATTGAGGAACTGATGCTTTGGGGGTTTTAAGCAGTTGCTTCAATGGCCAGGCTGGGAGTCACCTCACAGCTGTTTGAAAGCTCCAAAGCCCATGTCCCTAACCACTTCATTATACTGTCTGAATTTAAAGTAGACAGCCAGCAAAATAGAGATAGGTTGTTTACGAAAAGTTTGTTTATAAGTCATTTACTTGGATCTTGGAATACATTTTCCCATAGAAATGTGACCAGTGGTGATTGGATTGCCACCAGCCCACAAACACATGTTTAAAGTATAATGTATGAGAACGGCTTTTTATATACTATACACACACACACACACACACACACACACACTAAAAAAAATAAAAATAAAAAAAAAATCTAAGCCTTTTGCCATGCTAGTGATTAAATAAATCAGAGAAACAAGAATATCGTATGCAAGTAGATTTTTTAAAATTATGTGAAATGTTAGGACTTGATTAAATGTTGATAGAGAAGTAAATAGGGGAAGGCTCTGGGGCATTGTTTCAAACATTTAAGTTTGAAACTCTTCTTTCTCCTTTCCAATTTATGTCAGGCATATGGTTCCCCTTCTCCCACACTGATTCAAGTTATTTATGGGCCATGGTTGAGGAGTTTTTTTGAGTCATAATGTAACTACAAGATAAATAGAAAATTTTCTCAGAAATTAGTTAGTATATGTAAATTTTAGAACAGAGCCTAGCATATGTTGAATGTATTAACTCGTTCATATTAACTCATTTCATGCTTATAGAACAGTCCTGCTGTTGTCCCTAGTTTATGTTGGAGACATGGAGGCCCACAGAGTGTTGTGGGGTTGAGCCCTGGGTTCAAAAATAAGACCACCAGAGGCTGATGATTGATTATAAAAAGCAGGCAAGGATTTATTGAACTGGCCAGGACGGCCGCAGGAGCACCACACGCGTGGCCACGCTCACGACCGCACTGTTTCAGGTGTAGGCCGTCCTTTTAAAGGTCCAAACCACAAACATTTTCTTTGTTCTAAATTCTAAATTCTAAAGGCTGATAACATATAATTTAGAATTTAGAGTCGTTCCTCGTCACATCCTGCCGGACATTGGAATGTGGCCCTATCTTGCGATAGCCGATAATACAGAAGCAGAGCTCAGTGCTTAATCTCTAAAGATTATCTATAGTTTCTACCCCTGAAGCTACTGAGTCAATGGGAATCAATCTCTTGTAGTTCTGGTCCCAGGCACAGGAAAATTGCCTTAGCCTCCAGGTCTCCACCTGGAAGCTGAGGTAACTACCCTATGTTTAAGCAGGTGCAGAAGCCAGAACAACAGGGTTAAAATTCAAACAGCAGTTTTTACCCAAGTATGGTTGCTACCATATTTCAAGAGACAAGTAAATTTCCCTAGCTACCACAGCTAGGCATTGGTAGAACTCAAGTCGAAACCCAGACTTCTAATGCCATTAAATGGGAGGGAAAAGCTAATGAGGTTGTGTGTATCCATTTGTGATGGTTCATTTTATGTGACAACTTGGCTAGATTATGGTATCCAGTTGTTTATTACAGCAACCAGTTGAGATGTTGCTATAAGAAAGGTGTTTTTAGAGGTAGCTAACATTTAAATCAGTATACTTTGGATAAAGCAGAAAACCCTCCAAAATGTGGGTGAGCCTCATTCAATTAATTGAAGAACTTAAGAGAAAACACTGAAGTACCCCCATCCCAAGCAGAAGGAATTTCATCTCTAGATTACAGCATAGAAATTCTGGGTTTCCAGCCTTCAGACTCAAGACTGCATCATGCCAAGACCGGCTTGGCTCAGCGGATAGAGCGCTGGCCTGCACTAAAAGGTCCCGAATTCGATTTCGGTCAAGGGTATGTACCTTGGTTGCGGGCACATCTCCAGTTGGGGCGGGGGGTGCAAGAGGCAGCTGATCGATGATTCTCTCTTATCAATGTTTCTAACTCTCTATCCCTCT
The DNA here is from genome assembly GCF_014108245.1 of Pipistrellus kuhlii. Lineage (NCBI taxonomy): Eukaryota > Metazoa > Chordata > Mammalia > Chiroptera > Vespertilionidae > Pipistrellus > Pipistrellus kuhlii. The sequence continues at coordinate 112,637,087 of NW_023425515.1, read as the reverse complement.
CTTTTCCTCTCTGTAAAAAATAAATAAAATATATATTTTTTTAAAAACTGCATCAACATTTAACCGAGTTTCCAGCCCACTGGCTTGCCCTGTGAATTTCAGACTTGCTAGACATAGCACTTACAGGAGCCAATTTCATAAAATAAATAAGATAGGTAAGTAAGTAGATAGGAAGATCATTGCCAGATAGATAGATAGATGATAAATAGATAGATAGATCTCTGTTAGTCGGTTTCTCTGGAGAACCCTGACTAATGCACATGTAATAAATGACTGAGGCCACAGTGCAGATGTAGTACTTGCCTTCCTGTTGCTTTCACCACTGGGGGGGGGGGGGGGGGGAATGAATTAAAAAATAACTTCCCAAATAAATACATAATTACAAACTGTGCTAAGAGCTAGGAAGGAAAATGATTGATAGGCCTAAAATGACTGAGCAGAATGCCATCTAGATCTATTGAAGTTCCACATGAAACAAAAGGGTGAGGATAACTGAGAAATGATAAGATAACTTGGGTGGAGGGCCTAGAAAAGGTCTGTACAATTAGCTACATTGTTGTTTTCTTGTGGCTTCCTTAGCTCAATGTTAGGATGCAAGATTGAAAGCCAAGCAAAAGTTGCTCAGTGGTTGAGTGTCACCCATGAACCAAGAGGTCACTAGACCTTGTCAGAGCACAGGCCTGGGTTGTGGGCTCGATCCCCAGTAGGGGGCATGAAGGAGGCAGCCGATTGATGATGTTTCTCTCATCAATGTTTTTCTCTCTCTAGCCCTCTCCTTTCCTCTCTAAAATCAATAAAAACATATTCTTAAAAAGTCAAGTAAAATTTTAGAATGAAGAGCATCTCTTTTTAATAGAATGTGTTCCTGAGGCCAAGTAATTCAGCTTCCAGAGAGTCCTAATGAAGTACATTCACAGCAGGGTCAGAGGAAAGAGCCCTGTTGAGGGGGACGAACGAGGGAAGTGGCCTCCTTGGATTTGGAGCACAGGCTGGTATGTGCTTTGTAATCTGGACTATGATGTGACCTCTTTGTATGCATAGACTAGTGAGACCTGCAATGTTCAACACACACACACACAAACACATAAGTGCATGTGCAATTGCATACTTACATTTTTATTTCTGTCATCTTGATGATACCATTCATGATTTATTTCCTTTTAGTTATGGTGTATGCATTTTTCTACCTATAAAACCACTTTTTCCATTTCTCAAGGCACTTTATTTTTTTTCAAGTTTTATTCAGGAATAATTGGCATACACCTCTGTATAACTTTAAGGCAGACAGCATGATGATTGGATTTGCATATATTGTGAAATGATTACCACACTGTGTTCAGCTAATATCCATCTAAGATGTGACAAACAAAATTGAAATCTCTAATGGAGTAACTAGAGTTAATTTTCACTTCAGAGTCAAAACCACAATTCTTACATTCCATTGTGCTTTTATTTTTAAAGGTTTCTTAGACTGTTTCTTAAATTAGATATTAGATCTTGTGTTTGGATCTGATTTCATAGTTTACCCAGATTTATACACTAGAATAGCTCTATTAATTTATTTCCTGAAAGGAACTACTTTTTAAAAGTAGAAAGTCTACAATGCTTTAGGGTTCATTTAAAAATCAACTCTAAGAATTATGTATTTTTAAAAATTACATTACTGGCAAATTAATTGTAGATTTCAGGTATCTAAATAGTGACATTTTTAATAAGGCTAAACTGTTCCTGAGAGAAACCTGTATGTAGTCAGGGTAGGCTGACTTCCAAGACACATCTGTGAGGGTGGAGATTATTTCTCTTTTAATTTGAGGTCACTTTGTCTGGCTGGTCCTACCCCATAGCCCAGGGATGGTTTCACTCACAGTGACCTAACGCATAGAGTAGGGATCTGGCAGAGGGGGAGCAGAGGCGGGCAAACCTCAGGGAGCTGAGGCTTCCCTGAGCTGGTTAAATGTGCCATGCTCTCTAAGTGCTACCTGCAGTGGAACCTGCCAGAAAGTCCTGCTCTTCCCCCTGCAAATTCTGTTATTCTGAACTCCTGGAGGAGGCAGAGAGTTCCCCACTTCTCTCTCTTATACCTGCCCAGGGGTGTGTGTGTGTGTGTGTGTGCGTGCGTGCGTGTGAAAGCATGTATGACGATATGTATAAATATGGATGTCACTGTGTGTGACTAAATGTTACTGTGTTTAAGTGTGTGTTACAGTGAGTGTGCAGTGAGTGTGTAGGGACATGTGAATGTCAACTTGTATGGTTGTTTGTGGGTGTGTATGAATATGTGTGTGAATGTATGAATTGTGTGACTGTGTGAATGTGTATGTAAGCATATATGAAGGGATGTGTGTACATGTGTGTGAGGCTGTGTGAATGTGAATGTGTATGAATGATTGAGAATTGGTGTATATGAATGTGTGTGCGTGTCGGTACCCTGGGAAGGGAGTTCTCTCATTATAACCTCAAGGCCTCAAATGTAGACCTTTGGTCTCCTCTTCAGATGAAGTTTAAGTCATAGCGAGACATGGACAGCCTTGAACCACGATACCATCCACTTCTAGCACATGTCCCATAGTGGACATCATCGAAGAAGCCCTGTGAGTCAGTACTTTAGAGAGTAAATTCTACAATTATCTGTGGTGGCACAATTATCATAGGAAATCCATTATTTGCAGTTAAAATATTTATTAATATAAACATTAAAAAGCCCCCCATTTTAAGCCCCATTGGCACTTCTCAGCTCTCTCCTCCAAGGGCGTCTCGGTGGCACGGTGGGCGGGTGCGGTTGCCATGGGGGTTCCATCACCAGCTGCAGGCGGCTGTGCGTCAGGTGGGCTGCTGGGCTCCCTCAGGTGTGAGCGTCCCAGGGGCTGGCCTGCTGTGCGCCTCTCTGCACCTGCACACGATGGCGACCCCCACGCAGCTGCCCTGCTTCTCTTAACAGGCCTGTGGGGTAGACAGGAGCGAACCAAGGCTTGCCCAGGGTTTCTCAACGGACCTCACACCCCTGGTTCTTCTCATCACTGTGTGTCCAGAGGCCTCCTGGGAGCAGAGATTCAGGTGGCCTGAGCACATCCCACTATGGTTCTGTTTTAAGGTCTGGCCTTTTCCTTTCTCTTTTATGGATAATTTTATCACAGTGAAATTTACCATTTTCACTGGTTTTCAGTGAACAGTGGAGTGGCATTAAGCACATTCATACTGTTGTGTGGCCCACACCACCATCATGTCCATGACTTTTCCCATCTTCTCCAACCAAAACTCTGTCCCAATAAACAACAACTCTGCATCCCCACCCTCACCCACCCCCACCAGCACCACCACAGGTACCTTTATCTTTCCTTCCATCTCTGACTCCAATGGCGTTAGGGACCTCATGCGAGTGGAATCACATAGTAGTTGTCTTCTTTATACTGGCTTTTGCACTGAACATGTCTTCAAGGTCCATCCAAGTTATAGATTTTGTCACAATATTCTTCCTGTGTTTTTAATTCAATCTATTGGGTTGACATTGGTTAATAAAGTCATGTGGACTTCAGGTGTACCATTCTATAACACATCATCTGCATGTTGTATTGTGTGCCCAATACCCCAAGTCAAGTCTCCTTCCATGACCATTTGACCCCCTTTACCCTCTTCCACCTCCCCCATCACCTTTACCTCTGGTGATCACTATAGAGATGTCTTTGTCTATGAGTTGTTGTTTTCCTTTGCTTAATCCCTTCACCTTTTTCACCCAGCCCCACAACCCCTTTCTCACCTGACAAACGTCAGACTGTTCTCTTTCGATGAGTGTTTCTATTTTCTTTGTCAATTTATTTTGTTCATTAGATTCCACATATAAGTGAAATCATATGCCATTAGTCTTTCTCTGACTGGCTTATTACACTTACCATAAGGTTCTCCAGGTCCATCCATGCTGTCACAAATAGAGATTCCATTCCTTTTCACAGCCAAGTAGTATTCCATGGGGTCAATCTACCAAAGAATTTTTATCCAGTCGTCTACTGAAGGGCACATGGGCTGGATCCAGATCTTGGTGTTGTACATAACACTACAATGAGCATAGCAGTGCATTTATTCTTTCCAAATCAATGTCTCTGATATTTTGGGATACATTCCCAGAAGTGGAATTGCTGAAGCATAAGGAAGTTCTGCTTTTAATTTTTGAGGTAACGTCTTACTAATTTCCACAAAGGCTGCACAAAATGCATTTCCCACAGAGATATGTGCCTCTCTGCTCATGATAGTGACCCCCATAGAGTTTCCCTGCTTTTCTTAACAGGCCTGTGGGGGAGCCAGGGGAACCAAGGCTTGACAATGGTTCTTCAACAGACCTCACACCTCAGACTCTTCTCATCACTGTGTGTCCAGAGTCCCGCAGGCAGTAGGAATTCAGGTGACATGAAAACGTCCCACCATGGTTTTGTTTTAAGATCTGGTCTTTTTTTCCTCTGTTTTTTTAGATCATTTTATCATGGTAACATTTTCGATTCTTACTGTTTTTCAATCCACAGTGCAGTGGCATTAAGCACTTTTATACTGTTGTGCGAACCACAATCTCCATCACGTTTTGTTTCCCATCTTATCCAACATAAACTCTACCCTCAGTAAACAACAACTCTGCGTCTCACCCTCATACTTCCCTGGACATCACCACCACCACCACCACCACCTTTACCTTCATCTTACCTTCCATCTCTGACTGCGATGGCGCTAAGGACCTCATGTGAGTGGAATCACACAGCAGTTGTCTTCTTTCGACTGGCTTTTGCACTAAACATGTCAAGGTCCATCCACGTTATTTCACTTACCAGAAGGCTCTCCAGGTCCATCCACGTGTCACAAATAGTAAGATTCCCTTCCTTTTCACAGCCAAGCAGTTTTCCATGATCTCAACATGCCAAAGCAATTTTACTGATGGCACATGGGATGCTTCCAGATCTTGGTATTGTACATAACAATGCAAGAACATAGCTTTGAATATATTCTTTCCAATCAATGTCGCTGACTCCTTGGGATACATTCCCAGAAGTGGAATTGCTCTGCCATAAAGAAGTTCTATTTCTAATTTTTGAGGTAACTCCTTAGTACTTTCCATACTGGCTGCCCATAATGCATTCCCCACAGAGATGTGTGCCCCTCTGCACAGGAGGATGACACCCTCGAAGCACCCCTGCTTTTCTCAATAGGTCGGTTGGGTAGCAAGTGGGAAGCAAGACTTGCCCAGGGTTTCTCCATGGATCTCACACCCCTGGCTCCTCTGATCATGTGCGTCCAGAGGCCTGCTGGGAGCGGGAATTCAGGTGGCCTGAGCACCTCTGACCATGGTTCTGTTTGAAGACCTGGCCTTCTTTTCCTTTCTGTTTTTTCGGAGAGTTTTATCAAAGATACATTTTCCATTCTCACTGCTTTTCAATCCACAGTGCAGTGGCGTTAAGGACATTGATACTGTTGTGGGAGCCGAACCACCATCATCTCCATCATGTTTCCCATCTTCTCCAATGGAAACTCTGGCCCCATTAAAAAATAAAAATAAAATTCACAAAAACCAGTTTAGCCCAGTGGATTGAGCGTGGGCCTGTGGACTGAAAGTTCCGAGGTTTGATTCCGGCCAAGGGCATGTATCTTGGTTGCGGGCACAACCCTAGTAGTGGGAGTGCAGGAGGCAGCTGATCCATGATTCTTTCTCATCGATGTTTCTAACTCTCTATCCCCCTCTCTTCCTCTCTGTAAAAAATCAAAAAAATGTTTAAATAAAAATAATAATAAATAAATAAACAATAAAAAACAACTCTGCATCTCACACACCTGTCCCCCACCACCACCAGCACAATCACCACAATATCAGCACTGGTACCTTCATCTTACCTTCCATCTCTGACTCTGATGGCACTAAGGACCTCATGTGAGTGGAATCACACAGTAGTTGTCTTCTTTTGACTGGCTTTTGCACTAAACATGTCAAGGTCCATCCACGTTATTTCACTTACCAGAAGGCTCTCCAGGTCCATCCAGGCTGTCACAAATAGTAAGATTCCCTTCCTCTTCACAGCCAAGCAGTATTCCATGATCTCAACGTGCCAAAGCAATTTTACCGATGGCACATGGGATGCTTCCAGATCTTGGTATTGTACATAACAATGCAAGAACATAGCTTTGAATATATTCTTTCCAATCAATGTCGCTGACTCCTTGGGATACATTCCCAGAAGTGGAATTGCTCTGCCACAAAGAAGTTCCATTTCTAATTTTTGAGGTAACTCCTTACTGCTTTCCATACTGGCTGCCCATAATGCATTCCCCACAGAGATGTGTGCCCCTCTGCACAGGATGGTGACCCCCTCGAAGCATCCCTGCTTTTCTCAATAGGTCGGTTGGGTAGCAAGGGGGAAGCAAGACTTGCCCAGGGTTTCTCCGTGGACCTCACACCCCTGGCTCCTCTGATCATGTGCGTCAAAAGGCCTGCTGGGAGCGGGAATTCAGGTGGCCTGAGCACCTCCGACCATGGTTTTATTTGAAGACCTGGCCTTCTTTTCCTTTCTGTTTTTTCAGATAGTTTTTATCACAGATACATTTTCCATTCTCACTGCTTTTCAATCCACAGTGTAGTGGCATTAAGGACATTGATACTGTTGTGGGAGCCGAACCACCATCATCTCCATCATGTTTCCCGTCTTCTCCAATGGAAACTCTGGCCCCATTAAAAAAAAAAAAAAAAAAAAAAAAAAAAAAAAAAAAAACTTTCCGAAACCGGTTTGGCTCAGTGGAGAGAGCATGGGCCTGAGTACTGAAAGTTCCCAGATTCGATTCCGGTCAAGGGCATGTATCTTGGTTGCGGGCACAACCCTAGTGTGGGAGTGCAAGAGGCAGCTGATCCATGATTCTTTCTCATCAATGTTTCTAACTCTCTATCCCCCTCTTTTCCTCTCTGTAAAAAATCAACAAAATGTTTAAAAAATAATAATAATAAATAAATAAACAATAAAAAACAACTCTGCATCTCACACACCTGTCCCCCACCACCACCACCACAATCACCACAACATCAGCACTGGTACCTTCATCTTACCTTCCATCTCTGACTCTGATGGCGCTAAGGACCTCATGTGAGTGGAATCACACAGTAGTTGACTTCTTTCGACTGGCTTTTGCACTAAACATGCCAAGGCCCATCCACGTTATTTCACTTACCAGAAGGCTCTCCAGGTCCATCCACGTGTCACAAATAGTAAGATTCCCTTTCTTCTCATAGCCAATTAGTATTCCATTGTGTCTATGTACCAAAGCATTTTTATCCACTCACCTTATTGATGGGCACTTGGGATGCTTCCAGATATTAATATTGTAAGTAACACTGCATTGAGCATAGCAGTGCATATATTCTTTCCAATCAATGTCTCTGATTTTTTGGGGATACATTTCCAGAAATGGGTTCTCTTTGTTACATGGAAGAACCATTTTTAATTTTTGAGGTAACTCCTTACTGCTTTCCAAAGTGGCTGCACAAAATGAATTCCCCACAAAGGTGCACCTCTCTGCCCACGATGTTGATCCCCACGAGGTTGCTCTGCTTTTCTTAATAGACTGGTGGGGTAGCCAGCAGAACCAAGGCTTACCCAGTGTTTCCTAATGGACCTCACACCCCAGGCCTTTCTCATCACTTTGTGTCCAGAGGCCTGCTGGGAGCGGGGATTCAGGTGGCCTGAGCATGTCCCACCTTGGTTTTGTTTGAACACCTGGCCTTCTTTTCCTTTCTGTTTTTTCGGATAGCTTTTATCACAGATACATTTTCCATTCTCACTGCTTTTCAATCCACAGTGCAGTGGCGTTAAGGACATTGATACTGTTGTGGGAGCCGAACCACCATCATCTCCATCATGTTTCCCGTCTTCTCCAATGGAAACTCTGGCCCCATTTAAAAAAAAAAAAAAAAAAATTTGCCAAAACCAGTTTGGCTCAGTGGATTGAGCATGGGCCTGTGGACTGGAAGTTCCCAGGTTCAATTCCGGCCAAGGGCATGTATCTTAGTTGCGGGCACAACCCTAGTGTGGGAGTGCAAGAGGCAGCTGATCCATGATTCTTTCTCATCGATGTTTCTAACTCTCTATCCCCCTCTCTTCCTCTCTGTAAAAAATCAAAAAAATGTTTAAATAAAAATAATAATAAATAAATAAACAATAAAAAACAACTCTGCATCTCACACACCTGTCCCCCACCACCACCACCACAATCACCACAACATCAGCACCGGTACCTTCATCTTACCTTCCATCTCTGACTCTGATGGCGCTAAGGACCTCATGTGAGTGGAATCACACAGAAGTTGACTTCTTTCGACTGGCTTTTGCACTAAACATGTCAAGGTCCATCCACGTTATTTCACTTACCAGAAGGCTCTCCAGGTCCATCCAGGCTGTCACAAATAGTAAGATTCCCTTCCTCTTCACAGCCAAGCAGTATTCCATGATCTCAGCGTGCCAAAGCAATTTTACCGATGGCACATGGGATGCTTCCAAATCTTGGTATTTTACATAACAATGCAAGAACATAGCTTTGAATATATTCTTTCCAATCAATGTCGCTGACTCCTTGGGATACATTCCCAGAAGTGGAATTGCTCTGCCATAAAGAAGTTCTATTTCTAATTTTTGAGGTAACTCCTTACTGCTTTCCAAAGTGGCTGCACAAAATGAATTCCCCACAAAGGTGCACCTCTCTGCCCACGATGTTGATCCCCACGAGGTTGCTCTGCTTTTCTTAATAGACTGGTGGGGTAGCCAGCAGAACCAAGGCTTACCCAGTGTTTCCTAATGGACCTCACACCCCAGGCCTTTCTCATCACTTTGTGTCCAGAGGCCTGCTGGGAGCGGGGATTCAGGTGGCCTGAGCATGTCCCACCTTGGTTTTGTTTGAAGACCTGGCCTTCTTTTCCTTTCTGTTTTTTCGGATAGCTTTTATCACAGATACATTTTCCATTCTCACTGCTTTTCAATCCACAGTGCAGTGGCGTTAAGGACATTGATACTGTTGTGGGAGCCGAACCACCATCATCTCCATCATGTTTCCCGTCTTCTCCAATGGAAACTCTGGCCCCATTTAAAAAAAAAAAAAAAAAATTTGCCAAAACCAGTTTGGCTCAGTGGATTGAGCATGGGCCTGTGGACTGGAAGTTCCCAGGTTCAATTCCGGCCAAGGGCATGTATCTTAGTTGCGGGCACAACCCTAGTGTGGGAGTGCAAGAGGCAGCTGATCCATGATTCTTTCTCATCGATGTTTCTAACTCTCTATCCCCCTCTCTTCCTCTCTGTAAAAAATCAAAAAAATGTTTAAATAAAAATAATAATAAATAAATAAACAATAAAAAACAACTCTGCATCTCACACACCTGTCCCCCACCACCACCACCACAATCACCACAACATCAGCACTGGTACCTTCATCTTACCTTCCATTTCTGACTCTGATGGCGCTAAGGACCTCATGTGAGTGGAATCACACAGAAGTTGACTTCTTTCGACTGGCTTTTGCACTAAACATGTCAAGGTCCATCCACGTTATTTCACTTACCAGAAGGCTCTCCAGGTCCATCCAGGCTGTCACAAATAGTAAGATTCCCTTCCTCTTCACAGCCAAGCAGTATTCCATGATCTCAACGTGCCAAAGCAATTTTACCGATGGCACATGGGATGCTTCCAAATCTTGGTATTGTACATAACAATGCAAGAACATAGCTTTGAATATATTCTTTCCAATCAATGTCGCTGACTCCTTGGGATACATTCCCAGAAGTGGAATTGCTCTGCCATAAAGAAGTTCTATTTCTAATTTTTGAGGTAACTCCTTACTGCTTTCCATACTGGCTGCCCATAATGCATTCCCCACAGAGATGTGTGCCCCTCTGCACAGGAGGATGACCCCCTCGAAGCATCCCTGCTTTTCTCAATAGGTCGGTTGGGTAGCAAGGGGGAAGCAAGACTTGCCCAGGGTTTCTCCATGGATCTCACACCCCTGGCTCCTCTGATCATGTGCGTCCAGAGGCCTGCTGGGAGCGGGAATTCAGGTGGCCTGAGCACCTCTGACCATGGTTCTGTTTGAAGACCTGGCCTTCTTTTCCTTTCTGTTTTTTCGGAGAGTTTTATCACAGATACATTTTCCATTCTCACTGCTTTTCAATCCACAGTGCAGTGGCGTTAAGGACATTGATACTGTTGTGGGAGCCGAACCACCATCATCTCCATCATGTTTCCCATCTTCTCCAATGGAAACTCTGGCCCCATTAAAAAATAAAAATAAAATTCGCCAAAACCAGTTTAGCCCAGTGGATTGAGCGTGGGCCTGTGGACTGAAAGTTCCGAGGTTTGATTCCGGCCAAGGGCATGTATCTTGGTTGCGGGCACAACCCTAGTAGTGGGAGTGCAGGAGGCAGCTGATCCATGATTCTTTCTCATCGATGTTTCTAACTCTCTATCCCCCTCTCTTCTTCTCTGTAAAAAATCAATAAAATGTTTAAGAAATAATAATAATAAATAAATAAACAATAAAAAACAACTGCATCTCACACACCTGTCCCCCACCACCACCACCACAATCACCACAACATCAGCACTGGTACCTTCATCTTACCTTCCATCTCTGACTCTGATGGCGCTAAGGACCTCATGTGAGTGGAATCACACGGTAGTTGACTTCTTTCGACTGGCTGTTGCACTAAACATGTCAAGGTCCATCCACGTTATTTCACTTACCAGAAGGCTCTCCAGGTCCATCCAGGCTGTCACAAATCGTAAGATTCCCTTCCTCTTCACAGCCAAGCAGTATTCCATGATCTCAACGTGCCAAAGCAATTTTACTGATTGCACATGGGATGCTTCCAGATCTTGGTATTGTACATAACAATGCAAGAACATAGCTTTGAATATATTCTTTCCAATCAATGTCGCTGACTCCTTGGGATACATTCCCAGAAGTGGAATTGCTCTGCCACAAAGAAGTTCCATTTCTAATTTTTGAGGTAACTCCTTACTGCTTTCCATACTGGCTGCCCATAATGCATTCCCCACAGAGATGTGTGCCCCTCTGCACAGGATGGTGACCCCCTCGAAGCATCCCTGCTTTTCTCAATAGGTCGGTTGGGTAGCAAGTGGGAAGCAAGACTTGCCCAGGGTTTCTCCGTGGACCTCACACCCCTGGCTCCTCTCATCATGTGCTTCCAAAGGCCTGCTGGGAGCTGGAATTCAGGTGGCCTGAGAGCCTCTGACCACGGGTTTTTTTTGAAGACCTAGCCTTCTTTTCCTTTCTGTTTTTTCGGATAGTTTTTATCACAAATACATTTTCCATTCTCACTGCTTTTCAATCCACAGTGCAGTGGCATTAAGGACATTGATACTGTTGTGGGAGCCGAACCACCATCATCTCCATCATGTTTCCCATTTTCTCCAATGGAAACTCTGGCCCCATTAAAAAAAAAAAAAAAAAATTCGCCAAAACAGTTTGGCTCAGTGGATTGAGCGTGGGCCTGCGGACTAAAAGTTCCCAGGTTCAATTCCGGCCAAGGGCATGTATCTTAGTTGCGGGTACAACCCTAGTTGGGAGTGCAAGAGGCAACTGATCCATGATTCTTTCTCATCAATGTTTATAACTCTCTATCCCCCTCTCTTCCTCTCTGTAAAAAATCAATAAAATGTTTAAATAAAAATAATAATAAATAAATAAACAATAAAAAACAACTCTGCATCTCACACACCTGTCCCCCACCACCACCACCACAATCACCACAACATCAGCACCGGTACCTTCATCTTACCTTCCATCTCTGACTCTGATGGCGCTAAGGACCTCATGTGAGTGGAATCACACAGTAGTTGACTTCTTTCGACTGGCTGTTGCACTAAACATGTCAAGGTCCATCCACGTTATTTCACTTACCAGAAGGCTCTCCAGGTCCATCCAGGCTGTCACAAATAGTAAGATTCCCTTCCTCTTCACAGCCAAGCAGTATTCCATGATCTCAACGTGCCAAAGCAATTTTACTGATGGCACATGGGATGCTTCCAGATCTTGGTATTGTACATAACAATGCAAGACCATAGCTTTGAATATATTCTTTCCAATCAATGTCGCTGACTCCTTGGGATACATTCCCAGAAGTGGAATTGCTCTGCCATAAAGAAGTTCTATTTCTAATTTTTGAGGTAACTCCTTAGTACTTTCCATACTGGCTGCCCATAATGCATTCCCCACAGAGATGTGTGCCCCTCTGCACAGGATGGTGACCCCCTCGAAGCATCCCTGCTTTTCTCAATAGGTCGGTTGGGTAGCAAGGGGGAAGCAAGACTTTCCCAGGGTTTCTCCGTGGATCTCACACCCCTGGCTCCTCTCATCATGTGTGTCCAGAGGCCTGCTGGGAGCAGGAATTCCGGTGGCCTGAGCACCTCTGACCATGGTTCTGTTTGAAGACCTGGCCTTCTTTTCCTTTCTGTTTTTTCGGATAGTTTTATCACAGATACATTTTCCATTCTCACTGCTTTTCAATCCACAGTGCAGTGGCGTTAAGGACATTGATACTGTTGTGGGAGCTGAACCACCATCATCTCCATCATGTTTTCCATCTTCTCCAATGGAAACTCTGGCCCCATTAAAAAAAAAAAAAAAAAAAAAAAAAAAACTCGCTGAAACCGGTTTGGCTCAGTGGAGAGAGCATGGGCCTGCAGAATGAAAGTTCCCAGGTTGATTCCGGTCAAGGGCATGTATCTTGGTTGCGGGCACAACCCTAGTGTGGGAGTGCAAGAGGCAGCTGATCCATGATTCTTTCTCATCGATTTTTCTAACTCTCTATCCCCCTCTCTTCCTCTCTGTAAAAGATCAATAAAATGTTTTAAAAATAATAATAATAAATAAATAAACAATTAAAAACAACTCTGCATCTCACACACCTGTCCCCCACCACTACCACCACAATCACCAAAACATCAGCACTGGTACCTTCATCTTACCTTCCATCTCTGACTCTGATGGCGCTAAGGACCTCATGTGAGTGGAATCACACAGTAGTTGACTTCTTTCGACTGGCTTTTGCACTAAACATGCCAAGGCCCATCCACGTTATTTCACTTACCAGAAGGCTCTCCAGGTCCATGCACGTGTCACAAATAGTAAGATTCCCTTTCTTCTCATAGCCAATTAGTATTCCATTGTGTCTATGTACCAAAGCATTTTTATCCACTCACCTTATTGATGGGCACTTGGGATGCTTCCAGATATTAATATTGTAAGTAACACTGCATTGAGCATAGCAGTGCATATATTCTTTCCAATCAATGTCTCTGATTTTTTGGGGATACATTTCCAGAAATGGGTTCTCTTTGTTACATGGAAGAACCATTTTTAATTTTTGAGGTAACTCCTTACTGCTTTCCAAAGTGGCTGCACAAAATGAATTCCCCACAAAGGTGCACCTCTCTGCCCACGATGTTGATCCCCACGCAGTTGCTCTGCTTTTCTTAATAGACTGGTGGGGTAGCCAGCAGAATCAAGGCTTACCCAGTGTTTCCTAATGGACCTCACACCCCAGGCCTTTCTCATCACTTTGTGTCCAGAGGCCTGCTGGGAGCGGGGATTCAGGTGGCCTGAGCATGTCCCACCTTGGTTTTGTTTGAAGACCTGGCCTTCATTTCCTTTACCTTTTTGTGCATCGTTGTATCACAGTGAAATTTATCATTTCCATTGTTTTTCAGTGCACAGTGCAGTGGCATAAAGGACATTGATAGTGTTGTGCAGCCCACCCCACCATCATCTCCATCACTTTTCCCATCTTCTCCACCCGAAATTCTGTCCCCAGTAAACAATCTGCACTCCACCTTCTCCCTACACCTTCATCTTTTTCACCCACACCCACAGCCACTTTCCCCTTGATAGCTGTTATTCTGTTCTCTTTCTATGAGTCTGTTTCTATTTTCTATGTTAATCTATTTTGCTAATTAGATTCCACATACAAGTGAAATCATATGGCATTAGTCTTTCTCTGACTGGCTTATTTCCATTTTCACTTTTTTGTCAATGCACAGTGCAGTTGTGTGGCCCACACCACCATCATCTCCATCACTTTTCCCATCTTCTCCAACCAAAACTCTGTCCGCAGTAAACAACTCTGCATTCCACCCCATTTCCCCCACCACCACCACCACTGGTACCTTCATCTTCCCTTCCACCTCTGACTCTGATGGGTCTAGGGACTTCATGTGCGTGGAATCTCACAGTAGTTGTCATCTTTTCACTGGCTTTTGCACTGAACATGTCATCAAAGTCCATCAACATTATAGCTTCTATCACAATATTGTTCCTGTGATTTAAATTGAATGTATTGGTTAATAACATCATGTGGGATATGCTACATGTAAAGCCTAACTGGATCCTGCTCTGATGTCATCTGAATCTGGCCGCTGGGGCCTTCTGGGCGGGAATCTGGTACCAGCCAATTTCAGATGCTTCCTGTGACTGGCCCTGGGCAACCTCTTGGGAGCTACAAAGCAATTCACAGTGTGTGGCTACCTCTGCCAGGCCTGAATGAGCACAAGATGATCCAAACCAAGGCTGGCTTTTCTTAGCACTGGGCCTAGGGGCCGTTCAACAAAGCTCCCAAGGCACCCCAAGAATTGCCTCCACTTGCTGGCTGTCTGTTAGGCTCAGTCACTGAAAGAGCCTCTGCAGGTACTCAGATTGCATGAGGCAGGTTCTCAGTGACTACTCAAGTAATTCCACTGTAGGAGTGGAATTTAAAAGTCACAACAGGTTGCTTCCCAGGAGTTAAGATGTCTGGGATCCATAGCCTGAGATCAGCCGTGTGAGCTTAAGGGCTTTGCAGAGTGTCAGTGAGTTCTCAGAGGCCAGGAAGCTGCTTGTCATGGTGGGCGATTCTTGGGTCCCTGGAACGTGGTCGGGAAGGAGAACATGGCAGGGTCATGCAGCTGTGATCCTATTACTGTGTCATGAAAAGTAGAGTCTCTACGTGCATGACTGATACTAGCAGATGCTTCCCTCCATTTCCATCCTAAGAGAACGGCAGTTCTGTTCAGACAGCCACCCAGATGCATGTTCCCTAGCTTCCTGGCCAACACTGCGCCAGCCCTCTGTCCTCAAGATTGGGTGGGCCAGGCTGGCAGGAGTGCAGGGAAGAGCAGGCAAAAGTCACTGGTCCCTTGGGAGGGTTGAAAATGCTATTAGAACCATTAAAGCTTAAAAATACGTTTTCTCTGTGTCTGCTCCCACACCAGAACTAAGCAGCCAAAGTGATGCTTAGCTTGCTCTCAAGGAAGCACAGTTCTGCCTTGCCCCAGTGCCAGCTGTGGTCAGAACAGTGACAGAGGCGACTGGAGAAAGAAGACAGGGTATTCCTCTCCCAGCAGTGTAACACCATCACAGACATGATTCTGTCTGCATAGCTGACTACTGCTGGAGCCCTTCAGACTTTTAGACATGATCTGATTTATATGTTTTAAAGATCACTTTCTGATTTATCATTATATGTTTATTATTTTTAAATTTCATTTTTAACAATTAATTTTTTCCCAATTAGAGTTGGCATTCAATATTTCAAGTTTACAGCATAAACATATATAGAACTTGCAAAGTGATCCCCTGGAATAGTCTAGTATGGGGTTTCTTTTAAAGGTGTATTAATCCTATTCATGAGAGCTCCACCCTCATGATCCAATCACCCGCCAAGGCCCCCGCCTTTTATTTATTTTTAATTGAATTTATTGGGTTGACATTGGTTAATAAAATTATATAGGTTTTAGGTATTCACTTCTGTAATGTATAATGTGTATACTAGAGGCCTGGTGCACAAAATTCGTGCATGGGGCGTGTCCCTCAGCCTAGCCTGCAGCCTCTCCAATATGGGACCCTTCCAGGGGTTAGACATCCCTCTCACAATCCAGGACTGCTGGCTCCCAACTGCTGGCCTGACTGCCTTCCTGATTATCCCTAGCCACTCTGCCTGCCAGCCTGATCACCCCCTAACCACTCCCAGACCAGCCTGATTGATGGGTAAATGTTCCCCTGGCAGCCTGTTTGCTCCCAACTTCCCTCCTCTGATGGCCTGATCACCCCTAATTGCCCTCCCCTACAGACCTGGTCCCTCTCAACTGCCTTCCCTTGCAGGCCTGGTCCCTCCCTACTGCCCTCCTCTGCTTTCCTGATTGTCCACAACTGCTCTTTCTTGCAGGCCTGGTCTCTCCCAACTGATCTCCACTTCTGGCCATCCTGTGGTGGCAATCTTGTGTCCACATGGGGACAGGATCTTTGACCACATGGGGGCAGCCATCTTGTGTGTTGGAGTGATGGTCAATCTGCATATTACTCTTTTATTAGATAAGATAGAGGCCTTGTGTATGGGTGGGGGCCAGCTGGTTTGCCCTAAAGGGTGTCCTGAATCAGGGTGGGGATTCCCTTGGGGTGAGGGTGGCCTGGGAGAGGGGCCTGTGGTGGTTTGCAGGCTGACCATGCTCCCTTCTGATGCAAGCGGAGGCCCTGGCATCTGGTGTTTATTTATCTTTTACAATTGAAATTTTATAGCCTGGAGTGGAGCCAAGCCTCCTGTTTGCTCCGTGGCAGCAGCCATTTATGTTGGAATTTATGTATCTTCTACAATTGAACTTTGTAGCCTGGAATGAAGGCCTGAGCTGGCCAGGGCTGCAGAAGCTTGGCTTCCTCCATTGCCCTAGCTTCCTACTCTTTCAGCTCCGTGGCTGCCGCCATTTCTTTGGAATTTATTTACCTTCTATAATTGAAATTTTGTACCCTTGTGTAGAGGCCTGGGCCCACCAGGGTGTGTGGAAAGCTTGGCTTTCTGTTTTTCCAGGGAAACCCAATGGCATCCATCTTGGTTGGGGTTCATTTGCATACTTGCTGTGATTGGCTGGTGGGTGTGGCTGGTGGGTGTAGCAGCATGGTGGTTAATTTACATATTACTCCTTTATTACGTAGGATTGTATTGTGTGTTCACTACCCCAAGGCAAGTCTCCTTCCATCACAATCTGTCCCCCCTTTACCATCTCCTACTTTCCCCCACTCCCTTCCCCTGTGGAGATCACTTTATGATTTGACATTTGAAATGACATTTGAGACGTGCCTTGAGAGCACAGATGGGATTTAGATAGTTGAAGAGGGTGAGAATGTGCTTCAGGTACAGAGAGTGAGCACGTGGCCTGGAGTCAGGAGAGATGAAGACCGGAAAGACCAGAGCACATGCCCCTCAGATGCCTGTCAGTGAGGGGACCTGAGAGGGAAACAGAAGACCCTCCATGGAGGGGACAAGGCTGAGGAGAGAAGGAACCAACCACAGAGTGGTCAAACAAGGGAGATTGTGGGCCCTCCATTGGAAGGCAGAAAGAACAGGGGACCATGGGAAGGGGCAGGGCTGGGAGAACAGGGAAACCTTCTTGGCGGGGAAAGAGGACTCTCCTTGGAGGGGGCAGTGCCCCTTTGTCATCTCTCTAATCCCAGTACTTCCCTCTCCATGGAGGGTCTCCAGTACTCCTGTTCTGCCCCCTTTATGTAAGGTCCCCTGTCCTCCCTGCCCTGGCCCCTCCATGAAAGATCCCCTGTCTGCTCTGCCAGACCCCATCTGTGGAGGGTCCACTGTTCCACCTGCTTTTTCCACTCCATGGAGGGGACAGGACAGGGGGCAGTGGAAACTCCCATTTTTTCTGCCCTGCCTATCCCTGAGATTCCCATGTCCCCACTCTCCTGCTCCATCCATGGAGGGTTTCTCCCATGGAGGTCGTCCTGTCCCTGCTGCTCTGCTTCATCCATGGAGGGTCCCCTGTCCCCCTGCCCTATACCCTCCATGTAAGGTTCCCTGTCCCCTTTCCCTGTACCCTCCATGGTGGGTCCCTGTCCCCACTGCCCTGTCCTCTCCATGGCGGGTTGTCTTCCCTCTGCCCTGTACCCTCCATGGAGAGTCCCCTATCCCCCTTCCCCGTTCCCTCCATGGCAGGTCCCCTGTCCCCCCTGCTCTGCCCCCTCCATGAAGGGTCCCTGTCTCCCTGCCCTGTACCCTCCATGGAGGGTCCCTCCCCCCTGCCCTGTACCCTCCATTGGACAGTCCCCTCCCCCCTGACCTATACCCTCCATGGAGGGTTCCATGTCCCCCCTGCCCTGCACCCTCAATGGAGGGTCTTCTGTTTCCCTGCCCTGTCCCTAACTCACCTCTCAGAGGTGTGTGCTCAGGTCTCCAGTGTTCATCTCTCTTGCCTCCTCATGTTCCCACTCTCTGTACCTGAAGCACATCTCACCCTCTTCATCTGTATGAATCCTACACCCTCAAATATAATTTCAAATGCCAAAAATCACAGTGACCTTTAAAAAATATAAACCTGATCATGTCATTCCCCATACAAGGGCCCTTTACTCACCCGTCCTCTCCTGCACCCAGCCAGCCTGGTTCTCCCTGCCCCGGGGGCACGTGCTGCCCCTTTGGTGGTGGCTTCCCCTTTCTCCATGTGGCCAGCTCTGCCTCAACAGCCGAGTCTGAGTTTAAATATGACAAGATCTTGGGGAGCTCTTCCTGAGCCTGCAGGGGAGTCATCCTGCAGTGGCCCCAGCCCAGCCTGGTGGGGTGTCATGTGGCAACAGGTCACAGAACTAAGACAGGTCACAATGGTAAGGCAGGTTACACAGGTAACCTGGCAACTGTCCTGGGTTAGGCAGGTGGTGAAGTTAATAGGTGTTTCTTTGTTTTTAAATATATTTTTTTATTGATATTTTACAGAGGAAGGGAGAGAGATATCTAGAAACATTGATGAGAGAGAAACATTGACCAGCTGTCTCCTGCACACCCCCCACCGGGGATGTGCCCGCAACCAATGCCCCTGACCGGAATCGAACCCAGGACCCTTCAGTCCGCAGACTGACGCTCTACCACTGAGCCAAACAAGTTTTGGCTGTTTCTTTGTTTTTAAATCAGTGATTGGACATTTATTGAGCACCAAATCCCAGACCCTGTACTGAACGTGCTAAAGTTGTGGCCCCACCCTAAGGTCCTGGCCCTCGGTAACCAGGTGTTCTTGAAAGTGGGAAGTGGGCCAGAGGGTGGGTCAGAGATGCCATGGGAGGAATCAACATGCATTTCTGGGTTTGAGGCTAGAGAAAGGGATCACAGACCAAGGTTTTCTGGAGGCCCCTGGCAGCTGGCAGTGGCTTAGGCAGAGACATGGGACAGAATGGTCCCATAGGAGCAGATTCTGCCGGCACCCATGAGCAGAGGACGGGCTGGGTCTCCCAGCCCCTCTCAGCATCTGAAAAGTAACCTGTGAAGGCCCGCCCCCAAGACCCAGGTCCAGGGAGGGCCACAGGAGGAGCACATGTGTTCAATGAGTTTGGGACTGAAGGGCTCTTTTCTGATTTCACAGAACGTTATCTATATACTAGAGGCCTGGTGCACAAAATTCATGCATAGGAGGGGGTGCCCCTCAGCCAAGCCTGCACCCTCTCCAATCTGGGATGTTCAACAGCCCATTTAGGCCAGGTGGGATCAGGCCTAAATGGGCAGTCAGACATCCCTCGCACAATCCAGGACTGCTGGCTCCCAATTGCTTGCCTGCCTGCCTTCTTGATTGCCCTTAACCACTTCTGCCTGCCAGCCTGATTGATGTCTAACTGCTCCCCTGCCAGCCTGTTTGTCCCCAACTTCCCTCCTCTGCCCGTCTAGTCACCCCTGACTGCCCTCCCCCTCAGGCTTGATCACCCCCAACTGCCCTCTTTTACAGGCCTGTTCCCTCCCAACTGCCCTTCCCTGTTGGTCATCTTGTAGTGACCATCTTGTGTCCACATGGGGGCAGCCATCTTGTGTGGTGGAGTAATGGTCAATCTGCATATTATACTTACTAGATAGGATAGAGGCCTGGTGCCTGGGTGCAGGCTGGTTTGCCCTGAAGGGTGTCCCGGACCAGGGTGGGAGTTCCCTTAGGGTGTGGGGTAGCCTGGGAGAGGGGCCTGTGGTGATTTGTAGGCCAGCCACGCCCCTTGGGCGACCCAAGTGGAAGCCCTTGTATCTGGGATTTATTTTTTCTACAACTGAAACTTTCTATTCTGAAGTGGAGCTACGCCTTCTGCTTGCCTTGTGGCTGCTGCCATTTCTGTTGGGATTTGGTGACTATCGCAAGTGCATTGGGAAGGCATGTATACTACTGGTTGCTGGTTTGAATGTTCTATAAACGTCAGGTCAAGTTGGTGGGTAGTATTGTTCAAGTCTTCTATCTTGTTATAAATTTGCTGTTTACTTGTGCTATAAATTAGTGAGGGCAAAGTGTCAAAATAAACTATAAACTCTGAATTTGCATATTTCTCCCTTCAGTCATGAAGCAGTCTTTGCTTATGTATTTAAACATGTCTCATTAGATGCATACAAATATATGATTGTTGTCCTGTGGATGAATTGAACTCTTTGACATTTTGAAATATTCCTCTTTATTCCTTTATTAATTGTTCAGAAATTTACTTTATCTGATAATGAAATAGCTTCCTTCCTTCCTTCCTTCCTTTCTTTTTCTTTCTTTCTTTCTTAGAGAGAGAGGAAGGGAAAAAGAGAAATATCAATGTCTCCTTCATGCCCCCTACCAAAGATCAAGCCTGCAACCATGTGCCCTGATTGGGAATTGAACCTGCAACCTTTGGTGCAGAGATAACGCCCAGCCCACTGAGCTACACCAGCAATGGCAAAATAAGATTTCTTTCTATAGCCAAAACCGGTTTGGCTCAGTGGTAGAGCGTCGGTCTGCGGACAGGTTTGATTCCGGTCAGGGGCATGTACATTGGTTGTGGGCACATCCCCCATAGGGGGTGTGCAAGAGGCAGCTGGTCGATGTTTCTCTCTCGACTTTTCTAGCTCTCTCTCTCTCTGTAAAATATCAATATTTTTTTTAAAAAAAGAAGGCAGAAATGAGATTTTTAAAAACATTTTTGTCATCTTCTTTTTAACCTATTTGTATCCTCATATTTAAAGTGCATTTCTTATAGACAACATATAGTTAGGTCTTGCTTTTTCATCCACTTTAACAATCTCTGCCTTTTGATTCAAATGTTTAAACGTTTACATTAATGTATAATATGTTCAACATGCTGGACTAAATCTACCTTCATGATATTTGTTTTCTATTTGTCTTATTTGTTCTTTTCCCTTTTTCCTTCTTTCCTATTTTTTTAGACTGTTCATTATTCCATATCCTCTCTACTGTGGCTTATTAACTAAACATTTTTTTACTTATTTAGTAGCTTCTCTAGGGTTTATAATATACACTTTTTAAAAAAAATTTTTTTTTATTGATTTCAGAAAGGAAAAGGGAGGAAGAAAGAGATAGATACATCAATGAGAAGAGACTCATTGATGGGCTGCCTCCTGCACGCCCCCACCAAGAATCGAGCCAGCAACCCAGGCACGTGCCCTTTACCTGAATTGTACCCGGGACCCTTTAGTCCACAGGCCGATGCTCTCTCCACTGAGCCAAATTGGCGAGGGCAATAATATACACTCTTAATTAGCATAGTCTATCTTCAAATAATACACTATTTATGTATAGTGTGAGAACCTTACAACAATATACTTCTAACTCCTCTTTCACATTTTGTACTACTGTTGTCTACATACAGCGTTGGCTGATACAAGTGTATGTAACCATGTCCATGATCAATAGTCCCACAACACAGCACACGGGGCCCACCATATAAGGCAAAGAGAGAAATGGAAAATAATGTCCCATGCTAGTAATATTATTTAGGGACAGACTGACTGCAGAGTCACAAATTAATCAGAACAGCCACCAACTGGAGCAGGGTACTCAAAGGCCTTACTTGCACCAAGCATTGGCCTTTTATTTGCTGGGTCATGGCAGTGTCTAGGAGAGGGCCAGGCACTTCCAGGGCTAAGACAGGGCAAGGGAAGGTGAGGTTCAGGACAGTAGTTGTTTACTAAGCAGTTTAGAAGTAGTTCAGTATTTGAACAATGGTTGGTCATTCAGGTGCAAGCCAGCTGTGTGAATGTCCTAGAGGTAGTGAAATACCCCCGACATATCCTTCCTTATGGAGTCTCCAATAATTTATGGCATGTTTGCTCATACAGCCTGAGAGAATTCTCTGGGGCACAAGAAGAGGTAGATCCATCAGCAAAGTCAAACATAGGAAGAAGAGAAGAAGAGCTTACAAATGTCTTATAAATCAATAATGGCTGGTATTTTACCGTGTTTCCCCGAAAATAAAACATCCTCCGAAAATAAGACCTACTTACAGGTTTCCTTCTGAGTGAAATATAAGGCATCCCCGCAAAATAAGGCGCCCCCAGGCTGTCTCAGAATGAAAATTAATTTACTGTAAACTGATCGCTAGGGCCACCCTGACTGGCGTCTAGCAACCAGTGACATTAGGCGGAGTCCTGACATCACTGCTGTGTGGAAGCGGAGCGGAGGTCGCAGTAAGCGGTGAGCGCAGGGTGGGAAAAGAGACTTTCGCAGATGCTTGTAGAACAGGATTAGAGCAGCCGGGACACGGTGAAGGTGTTGAGTGCTGGTCTGTCTCTGGTGACACTACCTGATGCTCGCGGCCGCCCTCATGATGACTGAAGGTTCTTAGTCAGTGGCAGACACTGCTGCAGCCCAGGTCCAGGCCCCAGCAAGCCCAAGTGACAGTCCCCCAGGCAGGCCCCAGGGGGTAAATGTCTGATAAAGGGGTAGGGAGGATGTCTGGTGAAGGTGTTCAGTGGCACAGGGGTGGGGGATGGGGATCACTTAAAATGACACAGGAGGATCAGAGGGGGAA